>NC_136861.1:27654401-28201901 GCF_951799975.1 Gobius niger | reverse complement strand
CAGTATGTAACATTTCGGACTATACTGTTGCCATCAATGCAAAACATGCTCGCAATGACCAGCTGGAAACAGAAAATGCTATTAGTTAGGCCTGTTACAATAATCACTATAACGACTTATCGTTCAATAAATAACACATAATCAATACATTTTTGTGCTCGATATTTATCGTCTGTACATTTATTAGCATTTCCCCCCATATTTTGTTTTTGTAAATCTTTAAGCAAATTCAGTTACATTATATTTCATGTTTATTACAACTTGTGTGGTATTTTAGGATGTGATGATGCACTTTTAGAACAAAGGTTTACTGTCATTGCTATGCCTAAGAGTTGACTAGTAGTGTCTAGTATCGTCATTGTCAATAACATCATTTATCGCGATACTTTCCTGCCTCAATATATCGAACTTCAAATGTGTTACCGTGACAGGCCTACTATATATGGGTGGTCAAAGAAGGAATTTGGATGAGGCCCTGATTAAATCTGAAATCCTTTTGACTTTAGCCTTCGTACATGAAGGAGGTATTTTTAAATGATGAAAATATCTGTCATAAAATAAATGCTTGTATTTCAGTTTTATTTATTGGGCGAAATGTTACGCTGTGCAGCTTTAACATAGTCTTATAATTGTGCAACAAAACCTCCCCGATGCAAGGTACAAGCCTGTGGGTTTGGCTCCTCGCCTGCGTGCATGTTCTCATGTGTCGGAGTGGACCAGACAAACACAATTTAGGCAAATTCTCCTGCGGGATGCTCCTTCCTGCTTCATTTGATCGGTGCAGCTTCAGGACCCACCCTCATCACGACCCGCAATAAAGATATTTATTTCAATTAAAAATTCAAATGTATAAATGTTCTGTTGATTCGAGCCTTGATCATATAAAGGCAGAGTATCATTTTTTGGCAAAGGCTCATGACCTCGTGAAAATAGTTTTGCCTGCCTCCCACTTTTAGGCCCCATTTGAGTGAGTCTAGCACAAAAACACCTCTATCTATAGTGAATCTGCTGTATATTAGAAAGTAGACGCGCTCCTGTGTGCTTTGGTGAGTTTGTTGCTACTTTAGCTTGAAGGAGGCTGCAATGGAAATGTTTGTTTGGATTTGCACGCTGTAACCCGACGCTGCTATGAATAAGTCATGCAGGAAGAAACTGTACTCGAACGCATGCCAAAGGACTCTGCGGGTTACTCTCATTCATACATTTATCCGCTACAGACTGAGAAATACGAGCGATTCAACACAGTATTCGCTGTAGGTTTATGACGTGGTAGAGTTCCATGTCATAACTTCGGATGAAGAGAAAAGGGGCATGTGTACTATGACGGGAACGCAGCCTAATGAAGTTGATTGTACGGGTTGTATTGGATCTATGTATGGAAACTAAAGGAGAGAAATGAGACGATACAGGATATGCAATCGCTTTTACTGCAGAAGTTTGTTAAGTTCATTCACCTTGGTTTGTCACACAGCAGGTGCTAAAATATCTGTTGATGTGTAACTGTGAGAAGTGCTGGCTCTGATAAACGGCGAAGTGAGGGAATGGCTCATGTGTTATCCAGTTACAAGTCAAAGGGCCCCGTGTTATGCTAAATGTACGTTTTTGAGCTTTCAGCCCATGTCTCACCTGCAGCGCAACACACTTCTCCACCTGCTGATGTCACGAGGTGGTGCTCCTCTTCTTCCCCTCGCTGAGTCATCTGTAAGGCGTTTCTCATTCAAGCCTGCATCAAGCACAGTGGAGGAACTTTACACAAAAACTACAAATACAAATAGTTTCACTTAACGCCTACGCAGCTGAAAGCCACACTGCATAACATTTCACCCGAATCGTAACTTCATTCAGCGAAAATGTTAGATCTTGTTAGATGACATCACAACAGCAGAACTATAGAGGGAATGCACATTATGAAGCTAAACAGAACCTTCAGCAATGGACTTTCCACTCAATTTGCTGCTGTTGCCACAAAGGGAATATAATGCTAACTTCCATGCTGTTTCTTTGTTAGGACATGACATCACACACACATCCTCTGGGCAGGTAAGCATTCCCGTGATAGTAACTATGGTGACTGTCAAAATGTAGAGAACTTTCGTCTTGGTTTTTGACAATACTGGAACAATTCATATGATACAACCATGGTCAAAACGCTCAGCATCTCCTCTCTCTTCATTATTTTTGCATAAAGGTGTCCAAAAGTGCTGAATATTCGCATGATATTGGTCAGATGAAAGGAGTTTTAGTCAAAAGTTTAATATGCCAGGTTCATGAATCCAATTACGACCAATGTAATGATCAATTTCAACATTTGTCAATTTTCTTTTTGGAGATTTCCTTCAAAAACGTTCCAAAAAATCGCTTTGTTCACCGCTCTCCATCTGAGATTATGGCGTCGCATTCTAGAACGTGAACTAACATTGGGTTCAAAATCTCCATGCTTGTTGTGAGCAGCTACAGCAATGTCCTTGATGATTTACAGTAGCCAAACAGTCTGGTTCAACCCCTGGAAACAAAGTATAAAGTGCAATGTTCTGCAATGAGGCTGTAGATTTAAAGTTGCATTATGGAACTTTTTTTTTATGTGGGTCACTACTTGACCTTGTAGTGTCCCGGCGGCTATATGAGTGCTTCGCTTTGCGCCTTTACTTGCCGTCCTGGTGGTCTCTAGGATGCTCCGGGATCAGTTGTTATTTAGGGTTTCTGGTAGGTTTTCACTGCTGAATATACATATGCATAACCATGGACATGCTGTTTCCATCAACGGTGAAAACCAACCTTTTTTTTTTGTGCGTGAAAAGTTCCATACTGTACCTTTAAGTACTTCTGTATCTCCCATGGTATTGATATTGATAATAGTTTCTGGTCACGGCACTTGTCAGATCAGCTCATACATTTGGGGAATGTGTGCAAACGTAATAGCCTCATTGAGCTTCTCTGAAATATGGGCCATATGCAAAACGGGTATAGCTCGTGCCAACAGGGAGCATGACAGCACTTTGTAAGCGCTTCACTCTCTTTTGTGTGTGTCCACCAGGGTGATCGCGCGGTCCGGACGGCCGTCATCCATCTCCCGCTCCGGAGCCGAATTAGGGGAAAGAATGAATATTTAAATGGGAGCTGCTCCATCAGGATAAAAACTAATCTGCGCGGCTCGCTTAAAGGTCTCCTGCCAATTTGCCCCCGCCGCGTTTGTGCGAGGGTATGTGTGTGCTGCTGCGGCGGCCGTCCTGTAGAAATATGATGCATGTGGAACCTTGCTCTGGCGTCACCATGGCAACCCCCGTCACGCTGGCAAGTACCACTAAACCCCCCATCTCCCTCTCTCACTCTCTCCAACTCTCGTCCCCTTCTATCAGACTTGTAATGAGAGACTGAGAGGGTTGGCAGCGTGCCAGGACCATTACCCCCCCCCCCCCCCACACACACACACACACAGTCACACACACTCCAACACACACTCACACACACCTCCCCCATTTCCCGGCTAGAACATTCTGAGATGGACAACGGGGGTGGGGGCAGCGACAATTGGACATTTCTTTTGAATTAGGTGGAATAATGCAAGAAGAAGAAGGCAACGCTGCACACATTTAAAAATAGGATTGAACTTGATAATGGACTCGAGAGTCAAATTGGACCCCATTAACCCTTTGGCGCACAACGGCATAGCTTCACTCCAGGCTCCACACAGCCTTTTTATTTTGTACCGTTGTTTTACATATGGGCTGTGCATTGAGTATTTAAACTTGCATAACACTCCTCTCTCTCTCTGTCTGTCGGTCTGTCCTTCTCCCTCTCCCCCCCTTCCCATCACATCGTTCTCCTCTTTGTCATTCACACGTTAGAATCACACTAGCACACGCGCTCCAGCTCGGCGAGGGGTCTCTTGGCCTAACAAAAGACCAGCAGTTCCATGTGGGATGATGGAGGGGACGGGGGTATAGGGCGGGGGGCAGCTTTTCTTGCACTTCTGGAAAAATACAACCCACGCCTTTTACACCCATCCAGTGGCTGTGTCCTGTTAATGTATAATATTCTCAGCTACTTCCCTGGTAAAGTCATTAGGGAAGTAGGTCACTTTGTGTTGAAGTTTTGGAGACTTGACACCGAACACCTAAATAGTTTAGTTCTCAGGCAGTGATTCAAGGAGCGTTTTGGGCAAGTGGAACATGTCGGTGTTGGGAAGGCATTAACCTTTCCAAGTGAATCTTTGTTTTGCCTGGAAAGTCCCACTGAAATTCATAGTCACTTTCCCAGGGGAGGCCAGGACCGACATGGACCGCTGTTGTACATGTTTTTTATCAGTATAAGCCCATAGACACGAGGACACCATGCCCAGGGCTTTCTTGCTTTGAGGACAGACTGCTAACCGCAACGCCACTGTGTTGCCCAGGTGTTTGCCTACCCATTTCCCCAAAACATTAACACACTGATCTTCAAGGCTATTTGTGCGCCAAGGGTTTCCTAGTTAGAAATGTTGTCTTTTGTTGACTTCCTTATTGGAAATGAGAGCACATTATGTGACATGTGAACAGGTGACGGTCTCCTGCAAAATGTTTTAAATATCAAAATCAAACATTACAATTTGCACTTTACTTTTTGCTCATTCATACAGTTTTAATGAAATTCCCTGTTCTCAAGCTGTGACTAATACTGACCAGCGGCATTACCCTGTCAAACTGATTAAGAATTGGAAAACTATAAACCTGTCACATTCAATTTAGCACGTTATTTTTTATTTCCCCGCTTTTGGAAAATCCTGTATTGAATTCTTCTTGTCCTTTGACGTCTGAGTTTAGGGGGGAAAATCCAGACAAAGGCAGTATTTGAAGAACTAACTTATTAGGTTGATTTTGTGTAGATTTATTTTCCCCCATGGCAACAGAAAGTGCCCATTTCAATACAATAAGTATGGACTTTGTGAATTGTGCCTATACCTGTAGAATGGTGCGTGCTCAATGTAGCGTTTTCCCTCATTTACGGTGTTTGGAATCCCTGCCATATTATTCAACTAAGTATCAATGATTTTGCCACAGAAGGTCGCAGTCTGGATAAATGGATCAAATCTAATCTCAAAACTGCTGAAGCTAACAGACACGATGCTGTACGCAGAGGCCAATAAGGAAGTGTATAAACCTGCTCTATAGGTTTTTATGCGGCTGTTCAAAAACTGCCCTCTACCTCGACAAACTTGGCAGGGCGCTCTCTTTTTTACGACGAGGAGAGCTTCAGCGTTTCATGTAAACAGCTGAGTTGCTCTATTCAAGGCCAGATATGAGTGAAACGCAGCCAAGTCAGAACAGCTCTCTCTCTCTGCAAACATGCCTCTCTCAAATGCTCCACTGTCAGGGTTTGCAGGGAGAGAATTCCTGTCGCAATTTGCACCAAATCTTGTTCTTTTTTTCCGTATTGTTAATTGCCTTTCAGTTTAGCATTAAAAGTGCCTAAAAGGTATCGCCTTCGTGCACTGGTTTGCAGTTTGGAGATAATTTCTTTTGCTGTTTTTTTAGCTTGTACAACTGTGGCTGAAGGCACAAAATGGTTCATGTTGTGACTTGCACTTGAAGGCCCCGGTCGTGGAATGAAATGAGTTTTGTCCTTCAGTAACTTGTAAAAGCAGACAGTGGTGAGCGTCTAATTAGAAAGCCTTTTTATCGGTGGTGAACTAATAGCTAGTTGTTGTTGTTGTTGCTCCCTGAAAGTTGTGAAACGTGTATGAACTCATCACCGTGAAGAATTGGGATGTTAATAATGTGTTTTGAAATTTCGGAATAAGTAAAGAAATAACAGAAATGTACTTGCTGTTTGTTTGTAACCAAAAATCAGGGATAGAATCTTTAATGTGTAAAAACGTGGCTCTGTTTCATTAGGTTTTTGGCTAACTTCCTGTTGGCAAAAGACGACTTCCTGTCCACATTTTAACATAAATTAACAATACAAAAATATTTCAAAAACAGAATTAAACTTAAATCAACGTCAAACCAAGTGTGTTCCATAAAAATGAGTTGAGATTGTGGTGCTATTTTAATATTTGTTAAATTAACGTTAGCCTTTAGCTTCAAGGCTAAAACACAAGTATAAACATGGAGTCTGGTGAAGTATGTACATCCTGAGTAAAGTTTTGAACATGTTTTCAGTAGAGATGGGTCTCACAGTGATGTAAAATGAGGTTTGTTGCTGCCAGAGCAATTAAGAAGTCAAAACAATATATTTTGTCTTTTGGATGGTGAAACGTTCTCAAAATGGCATCCAATGAAATCCATCTATACAGTATTTATATCATGCAGTGAAGCAAAGGAATTACACAATTGCATTCTACATTGTACAGTGAGAACCAGATGTTTACATACACTTCATAAAGAGACATATTTTCATTTTTTTCTCACTGTCAGACAGGAAACCAGATTAACTTTTTTTTTTGTGGGTTAATTAGACTTTTGAAAATTATTTCTATTTGTCAAATGCCAGAAGAATGAGAGATACAATTTTCTACACCTTTTTTTTTAATGACTTTTTACTAAACCAAATGTTTACATACATTTCATTAATATTTGGTAGCTTTGCCTTTAAACAGTATAATTTGGGTCAAACTTTTTGGATTTGCTTCCACAAGCTTCTCACAATAGTTGGCAGGAGTTTTGATCCATTCGGCCAAACAGAACTGGTGTAAATGAGCCACATTTCTAGGCCACCTTGTGTGCACATGCCTTTTCAGCTCTGCCCATTCTTTTTCAACTGGATTGAGATCAGGACTGTGATGGTCACTTCAAAACATTGACTTTGTTATCCTTACGGCACTTTGTAACCAGTACTGGCCATATGCTTTGGGTCATTGTCCATTTGAAAGACCCATCTGAGCCCAAGCTTTAACTTCCTGGCTGATGTCTTGAGATGTTGGGCCAATTTTTCCACATAGTGTTCTTTCTTCATGATATCATCTATGTTGTGAAGTGCACCAGTCCCTCCCACAGCAAAACAACCCCACAGCATGATGCTGCCACCCTCGTATTTCACAGTTGGGATGGTGTTCTCAGGTTTGCAAGATTCTCCCTTTTTCCTCCCTTTTTCCTCCCTTTTTCCTTTGGTCATTATGGCCAAAAAAGCATTCTTTTTTTTCCGTCAGACCATAGGATATGTTTCCAAGTCTTTATCCTTTTTTTATTTGAAAACTCCAAACGGAATAAGAGCTTCTTCCTGGCAGAGTTCCCTCTCAGCCCATGTCGGTACAGGACTTGTTTCGCTCTGAATAATGATGAACTCTCACCAGGTCCTTTGCATTTGATCTTAGGTTGATATTCACATTTCAGACACAGCACATTCATCTCTGGGACACAGAACCCACCTTCTTTCTGATCTGTATGATGGCTGATCATTTCCATCATTGTTTTAACCAATGAACGTGGCACCTTCAAGTGTCTTGAAATTGCACCAAAGGATGAACCAGACTTGTGCTTCTAAGGTCACGACAGCATCATCTGGGCTTTCCCAAATTGTTAAAGGTATAGTAATATTAGTGTATGTAAACTTTTGGTTTTGTAAAAAGAAATAAAACATTGGGTAGAAAATTCTATCTCTCATTTTTCTGGAATTTGAAAATTCTAATTGACTTAAGAAAAATAAAAGTTAATTCTGGTTTCATGTCAGACACTGAGAGAAAAAAATGCAAATGTGTCTTTTTATGAAGCGTATGTAAACATATGGTTCCTACTGTATATTTAAAGTACTCATTCATATTAATCTTACAGGAAATTGCCTTTAGAGGATATTAGTGTATGTGAGTATGTGTATGTGAGTTACCTATGAAACATGTCAACAACATCATAATTACTGGTACTGTTCACGTCCATCCTGCACCATCACAACAGCTCTGTCTGTGCTGCTATTCTTCTAGGAAGTTTCTACTCACTTCATGTCTACTCTGTCCTCCCACTCAATAAACAGACCCGACAAAGCCCGCCGTGCTAGTATCTGTGTTCATTGGCCAACCCAGTGTCACCTTTCTGCGCAGTACATCCGTGGATGAATGACATAAAGAGCAGCCAATCACACTGACCTGTGACCACCGATCTGCATGGGTTCCCTGGGTAATAAAGCAGCGGGGCCAGCGTCGGATTGCAAGAATGAATATAAATGGGGGGGAATTTGAATAAAAGGCTCACATCTGAATATGTTAGGGTGGGAGACTTTATCAGGGTGTCTGCATATTCAAAGCCTTGTGATGGATGGTGTGGGCAAAATGAAAAGATCACACAGGCAACACAGATCTGCCAGCTAGTGCTGTTGAGAAGCATGCTCTAAAATGGGAATGAAAGTGAAAGAGGCTATTGCCAGAAGTGGGTAGAGAAGCCAAAATATTTACGCAAGCGGCATTCTTTCAACATGTCAACTAAAACGAGTACTTATATTACGTGAGTACTGTGAAACGGTGAGTGAGAAACTGATCTGTGTTTTGGTCCTTCGACAGACAAAAATATTAACACCAAAATACGCAAAAATATTCAGACAATAGTTATGGGTTTTGTTATAGGATGCAAAATTGTGATGGCGTTGTGATCAGTAGTCCTCTCAAATGCAAAGCAAATGCAAATGAAGTTCAACTAAGGATGCCTCAGAACCAGTGCCAGGCCCATGTGACTCATGGGATTATCTTTTTTTTTATGGGCTGTTTGCTCCTCTCCATCTTTATTTAGTCGAAATATATTTGCACATAATTCAGCATTTATTTAAGTAATGGTGGCAGAGTAGTTCTTTTCCTTCTTTGTTTTCCCCCTCTGTAGCTTCAAGCATGACCATATATGGGCGACTCCAGAGACGTCGTCTGTATATAAAATACGTCACGAGCAGCAAAACTGTTACAAACCTAAACGTGTCAGTATTCGGCAAACACTCCTAATGATGTGGAGACAAACCTACAAAATAAAGCATTTGGGAGTGGACTTGTGTATGCTGTGTTACCGGCAGCATCTCAAAATGGAGACCGGCTGGTGATGTCCCTTCCAGCAAAGTTACTCGGAGAGGTGACCCCGGCGTTCACAGACAAACTTTTTTTTATTGAGTGAAATGTTATGCAGTGTGGCTTTAATGTCTCCCCGGGTGCATTGTGCAGTTGGACAGATTGATTGCGCCACAGAGGACTGTAGAGTGGAGAGGGAGCGGGTTAAAAAATGACTTGGAATGGAGAGGGGGAAGCGACTATAAGAGAGTGATGTATGACAAAGATCACACTCGAAGAAGGCAATGTCAGACTTATTTTTGGTGTTTGCGACGGGCAGCTTGCATGGACATAAAGGACTAAGGCCCAGCAGTAGCCTACGATGTGCACTGCAGCTTAGTCGTTCGCCCGTATTTGTACTCTGGACAAGCCTATTACTACTTGACATGCAAATCTCCTCCCTGACCTTCTTCTGTCTGTCAGTCTGTGTGTCTTCCACATTCACTCTCTCTCTCGCTCCCTGCCCGGCTACATAATCTTGAAGTTCACCTGGCGAAGTTTGTAGCCGCTGTTCCTTGCCTGCTCATTTGCACTCTCTAAGCTTTGGACATTTCAAACCAGCTTTTCCCATGCAGACCTTTTCTTTTTTCTGCTTCGATTCTCATGCTTCTGAAAATAGCTTTTAGTCCTTGCTTTAGCATGGGTTCTCAAGCTGTGGGAAGTGGGCTTACTATGGTGCAGCCAGTCTTTTGAAGTTCATGATTTGGTCCATTAAAAATATTGTATTACGATTTTTTTTTGAGTAGCAATACTAAATATTTGTGCCTTGTGTTTTAAAATCAAGATTCAGTTCAGAGTTCAGTTCAAAGGGATATTTCAGGATTTTTGACATAGGGCCTCATTTCCTTATTATCTAGAGTGTTGCTGGTACCTGGAGATATTTTTTTTTATAATTCATGCAGTTCTTATGTTTGAAGAGTTTCGTGGCGCTAGGCTAATGCAAGGCTAGTGCATTTCTATGGTATCAGCTAGCCTGCATTAAAAACAGTCCGACCCGCTCCACAGTGCACCTGAGGCAAATCACTTATAACACCAGACTAACCATATAAATGTCTGTGTCGATAGAATAATTTTTGGAATACATCACATCACTAACCTGGCTAACGCCAGGCTGCTGTGTGCGCTCGAATCATTTCGAACTGCACAACAGCCTGGGGACCATGGCCGGAATTTTCGTATGGATTTGGGAACCAATCACAGAACGAAGAGGGACGGCAAGATGATGACGAGCTATTCGATATACGGAAGCTTGTAGTTTATTTACCATGGATCTTATGGATAAAAATGAAAAAGTTTATTCACGGATCCAACATGACAGCAGCAGACGCGAGGGTATTTTTCGATCAAGCTTTAGACCTTGTTCTACAGCGGGTACGTCATACGTCATCTTATACGATGATACGATTGGCTATAGCTTCGTGCAGACGCATGATAGACATTCGTAGCACCCAATAAACGACTATGGACGATCGTAAACCACACCTCTCCTACGAGAAAATTAATTGGTGGTCCCCAGACTACATATCACTTGTGATAGTCTGGTGTTAGCCAGGCTATCACATCACATGAATGATCGCATTTTGAGGGACAATTTTCAAGCAGATCGCTCCGCCGCTGCGTAGCTTATACAACCACGAAGCAGATGCTGCTCAAATATAAGGTCTTTTAAATGCAAAATGGTTAAAATTATTCTATCGACACAGACATTTATATGGTTAGTCTGGCGTTATAAGTGATTTGCCTCAGGTCACTGTGGAGCGGGTCAGACTGTTTTTAATGCAGGCTAGCTGATACCATAGACATGCACTAGCCTTGCAATAGCCTAGCGCCACGTAGCTCTCCAAACATAAGAACTGCATGAATTACAAAAAAAAAATATCTCCAGGTACCAGCAACACTCTGGATAACTAGGAAATGAGGCCCTATGTCAAAAATCCTGAAATATCCTTTTAAGACTAAAATATGAACAACTTATCTATAGAATCAAATGTGTTTCAGTAGAGGCTTGGGATTTGGGATTTGGAAGCTAAGCAGGGAAGTGCCTGGTTGGTACTTGGATGGGACATTGATTGGGAACACCAGGAAGCCTAGGGAATGTAGTGATTGAGTGGTTGGTGGTGGTCAGAGGGGCCGATGGCGCAGACTGGCTGCCTCGCTTCCGTCAGTCTACCCCAGGGCAGCTGTGGCTACAATAGTAGCTTACCATCACCAAGTATGAATAGTGCAATGTAAAGCGTCTTTGAGTGTCCAATATAAAACCGATGCATTATTATTATTAGTATTATTATGTAGGATGCACTCTTCGTGATTAAAAAGAACTGAACTTGCCATAAGCTGAAAATGAACACAAGCACAAGTTTTCGCTGTGTGTGAACAGGCTATGTATTTGAAGCTTGCGCTGGCACTAATCATAGGATTTTGGGAGTCGGAGAGAGTCCCTGTATGTTCATTTCCAAACTGGTTTTGGCCAATAAAAAGAAGAAACTGTGTATGTAAAACTTCAAAGAAAATAAATAACTCGACATAACAATTGTTGCTAGTAAAACCATGGTTGGATTTGAAAAAGTGTAACTCTGGGGACACAAGTCATGTTTATCAAATCATTAAAGAAAATCTCACATTACCATTAATAAGATATTTGGAGATCTAAGTACAGTATCTTCAGAGAAAAGAGTATCACTCCCTCGCTATAGCATTAATTTGCCGCTATTCATGTATCAAGTCGCATAATGTTACCGCAGCTTGTGCTTTGTCAGTATGTTCCGATGTGTGTGTCTGTGTGAATGATTAAACAGTGGAGCTGCCCATCAAGGTGACTGCTGTGTTGGAGCAAACTCTGTGACTTCGACACCCTGCTTTTTTTTTTTTTTTTCCATTAAGACCACATACTCTTTACATATTTACGAAACAGGTTCACTTTGAACTTCACATAGGAAAAGGAAAAAGTAGTAGGGGTGAATGTCAAAGCGTCCCATACGTGTAGTTGCCGGTGTATCTTTGAAGACATTGGGGCATTAGAAAACAAAACTGATATATGGAAGCAGACTTTGATGAGACATTTTACAGTTTGATGTACATTGAAGTTGTTTTTTAATCACTCATAGCAGGCTTATTGTTTTTGCTTCTGTTATGAGGCCTTTAACCATAATTCAAGTCGAAACATCTGTTAAAAGGCAAATTCTTCCCTGAAATTCTAGCCTGTTCGCCAAATCAATTTCTGACTCATTGGATAAAATGACATTTAAATGCGACTACACTTTTTTAGTGAATTTGTCCTGTGTGGCTCGTGTGTGCCAAGAGCAATCTAATCCAGTAATACTGACTGCACATGAACTCTGCCTTATGTGCCATTTTCCTCCTTCACTGTCAACACACACACACACACTGATAAGAGAGGTAATTTGTACTCGAGGTAGGGAGCTGTCTTTGCCAGTGGCCGGTCAATGGTCACCGCTACAAAGAGGTGGCCACCCACACACACGCACACAAACACACACACAGACTGGTGCAGGTCTCTGTGGCAGCAGCAGCAGCAGCAGCAGCAGCAGCAGCCTTTTGTCTCTGGTGAAACGTTGGCAGATTCCACACTGTTTGCTTCTCTGCTTGCACTATCAGACCTGCATGCATAGGCCTACATACATACATTTAAAGGACCTGTACTGGATTTTGTGTATGTGTTTACAAACAATGAAGCAGGCAGAGGACATATTTCGAATTGTTAGTTGTGGTTCAAACTCATTCCAGTCTCTCCAAGCATTGTTAATATCTCAATTCTTCACAGGAATCCTACTTTATTAGCACTTTTTACAGCTTTCAGGGAGCAACAGATTTGTCATGGACCCGGTAGTAAACAACAACTACTCCACAATCGATAAGGCCTTATAAATAGATGCACAGCGCCGAATTTAGCCAAATGAAGGACAACCCCAAAATGTTAACACTGTTAAAAGTCGTATGCCCATTTTGTTATTGTAACATAAGAGTGTAGTTTGTTTTCACATGACAATGATCGTTTTAAATGTTTAACTTATGTCAGTAAGTTCAAAGGTGAAAAACTCTTTGAGGTGTGTTGAAGTAACATTTCTACATGAACTTGACTTAGTTTGGTAAGTTTTAGAAACAGACCGGATCTTGTAACCCCACAACCATATTACTGCGCCACACATATAGTGCTAGAAAATAGTATAAAATAATATTCAGCTTTTTTGAGAGTGAATACGTATTTTTAATAATAACTCTTACTGTAACAGCTTAAGAAATGATGTTGGTAAAAATCAATCTGGACAAAACTGGCGGAAGAATACGATCCACATCAGTCCGTCCTATGGTACATTTCAACAGTTTTTTTTTTCAAATGGAGTGGACGTTTCTTCGCTGAGGATCGCGCTAAAGTAAGGAAACAATCTTTCACTTGTGTTTTAGCCAAATATAATATATGTTCAATATCATCCTAAGCAATGTCCTGCCCATATATGGATATATGGATTTTTTTTTTTTTGTAAAGTAAGCCATGCGGTGCTAAAGCTAGCTTCAAAAGGGGTGGGCTATTTGAAGAAAGTTGTCTTAGAGTGGGGTTTTTAATTTGCTCTAAAAGCTTCATCGTGGTCATATTTTCTCGTGTAGCCCAGCAGGCAGCAGGCGAAGTCCAGGCCAGTCTCCCAGAAAGCAGAGAGACGAGGAGAGAGACAAGGAAGAGGGAGCTACTGAGCTAGTGATGCCACAGGTTTCATCCGAGTTCGTGTCTGTGCAAAGGTAAACTACTAAGGCTGTTATATAACTGTTTAGCAAGTACTTTAACCGCTCAAGCAATGACTTTGCTACCGATAATTTCCGCATTACGTTATTGTTTGTGTTGTACAACGCTGCGCGCCACTTTTCTCTGATTTGTGGAGCGGCGGTGCTAAGCTAAGCTAGCAGGGGTGCTAAGCTAAGCTAACACGGGTGCTAAGCTAGCGCAGTTCAAGCCCAAGAACAGGCCGCGCTCTGTGGTCACTGCAAGTGTCTCTGGCCGCAGACCCGTCTCGGTCACTGGGCTGGAAAAGCCCCGTGCTCCGTACGGAGGTTTGAACGTGACCAAGTGATTCTTCCACTGTCAGTGTGGTCTGCGTTTTGGACCAGTTTTACATTAAATGCTCGTCAAACGTCTGTGCGTCACTGTTAAAATGAAATTATTATTCTGTTGTCATTCTGAGTAAATGCTCAGTGTGTGTTTATGATACGTGCGTGTCTCCGTGAACATGAGGTGGAGACAACACGCGTTCACGAAGGTCTGGAAATGCAGTACTATAATAATTATAGATTCACGTTCACTTGCATTGTCAGGGGAGGATGAGAGAGGGGGGGGCACTAGTGCAGTAAAGGCAGAAAGAGGAAATGTGTTTTAATATGTATTTTTATACTAATACATTGTATACATACTTACTGCTTTTAAATACATCTGGTGTGCTTCAAAATGCCTAATAAAGTATGGGAATGAAATTGAGGGAGTAACCCTTGGTTTTATTTATTGGCACATGACAAAAAGTAATTACTTTAATGTGTTAGCATATAAACTTGGATTATAAAATTCCACAACTTGGGTCAACCTGGATATGTAGCAAACGTATTAGTTTCGATTGTGTGCTTTTTATGCCGTATGTTTGAGATTAATGTCAGGTCTTATCTTAACATATTTCAAAAGGAGCCTCAAGAAGTGACTGTGAAGAAGAAATGGAGGAAAACTGGAAGAATATGGAGAGAAATTCGTAAAAACAACCCCATTCATGACAAAACCAATGCTGGGCCCAGTGGAAGAGAGAGCTTGTCAGTGATGAGGTGGTGTAACTGTTTACTGTTTATTGTTTTGTTTTTTTGCGCACTTGCTAATATACATTATTTGTATTTTGTTCTCAGATAAAAGCTGAATTTCAATGAGTGGCTGTAACTGAACTGCTGGCTTCATTTCTGGACGGCCTTGAGGAAGTTTTCCCAGACTGCTAGAGCTTCAATAATGTTCTAGCAATTCCTGGAAGGTGTTTCTCCTTGTGTCATGTAAAAAATGTAAGTATAGTGGGAAATTAAGTTATCCTTTATTAATCTCTGTAGAGTAATCTCAATCCTTAAAACTCTGGAACTTCTAAATGCAGTAGATGCCATTTTATTCCTCAGTGTCTAGTGCTCATAAACAACATTTGTCAGTTTTTGCAGAACACAAGAGGAACAGGACTGCTGCTAAGGTGGTGGGATCAGCACTGCCTCCGAGAAGATCCATCCAGTGTTTTTTGAATGTGTGCGGTGAGTACACTAAATTTGATCTAAAATTAAAATATTAACAACAAAAATAATTACATGCATATTTGTTAGTTCCTGGCTTTCATCGTGAAACATGTTCGTTAAAGGTACACACTAACAATTTCATGGACACATTTCCCCCCAATTACATTCTGCTGCGGTGTTATCAAATGTGTGGTATCGTACAGTATTGTTCTGTCATTCATGTGTCCATGCGTTTGTCCCAACACAATATATCGTCCTGTTTTTCCAGTCGCTATTTTTATTTTCACACGTATCCTTCTGGTTATTGATTTATTGTCTATGGGTAGGATTTACAGGGTGTTTCCTCTAATTTTGGAGCTTATTTAAATATTTAGTAAATCAGCCCTACTAGCTCTGAGAGATGTTGAATGGTCAAGTAAAAAAGTAATGTAGAACAATGTATTGCAAAGGTTAATGGTAAACACTTTAAATTACACTATATTAATCCCAGACATAAATAATTCACACATCATCATGAAAGGTAAAGACGCTTTGATGTTTTGACACTTATAGTATGATTTTTCTTTCTTAAGGACCATTCAAACCATCTGGATGAAGCGAATGGAACTTGGACTGCTTAATATCTATGAAGAGGAGCAGGATGCTGTTGCACATCAGGACTTTGTAGCAGGTGTGGTCACAGAAAGCCTAGTGCTTCACCGTGAGAAAATCAACGTCACGTTTCTGCTAAAGGTCATCATGAAAATCAAACTAGAACAGGCTCCGCTGGAGTACATGGACTGTGCAGGTACAAGATACAAACCATTACCATAGGCAAATGCTGTTGTATTTTTTTTTTCATCCTCGCTCACTCTTCTGAACCATTTTTGATATGTAACAGGCCTGTTTAATTGGCCACTTTTAGAAGTAATTTTAAAATGAGTTATTTTTGTTAACACCAACATTACAGTTTTTGTCAGAGTGGCATCAGAGGCACTGCCATGCCTCCAGTTTGTCTACAACACAAGTGTCGGCCTGTCACAATCACAAAATAACCACTAAAACAAAATCTCAGTAAGCAGTTGTTCTGAAAGTACATGTTAAGAGATCTTCAACACGAGTTGCAATTAACATTTAATTAGGTAAAATGCTAAATTATTGTAGATTTATATGAAGTAGATATATGAACTTTTGTGACAGGCCTACACAAGAAAAAATATACATGTATTTGCTTAAATGTGTAAACAAAATGTGTAAGTTTCATCAGATTTTAACATTTGTAACTTTATAAGCACTTGTATATTTTTTTTTACTGGAAAATTAAAATGCCTTGACTATAATTGTCTCTTGTCACTTGTATCTATCTGTTAACAGGAATTATAAGTAGATGTTCTGTTAACTTAGTAGTGTTTGTGAAGTTTCTGCCATAAACATTTGAGTTCTTTTAACATTAGACTGTAAGTGGTACCATTGTTTAAAAACATAGTATTTTGTGTTATAGTAGCAAATATATTTGGTTTCATTCAACTACAGTGAATGAGTTGAAATCTGTTAATAACTTAACCTGATATGTTCATAGAGGTCAAAACATTGTTTTCTTTTGACATTCAATTATAAGTCAAAGATGTTTTTACCTTAGCCTCGTGAGTTTAAAAAACACACACACTTGCGTTAATATGAAGAAGCAATTCAAGTTTATGGTTGGCACAACAAAACATGTTGGTTTGTTAAAACTGAAACTGTTAAGTTGAAACAATTTATAGCAATGCTTTATGAACCATTTATAACTTACTGGTTTTACTTGATTGAAACAATATCGGTTCCTTCAATGAGCTCAAATCTTTATGGCAGAAAGTTAACATAGAATTTTAAGTTGAACTGCTATATTATTTATTACAGTAATCCACTGCTAGAGAAAAACATTTTAAAAATAATAATCAGAGATCGGGCTTTTATTATTATTATTATTATTATTATTATTATTATTATTATTATTATTATTATTATTATTGTTTTGCTGTTTTATGCATCTGTGAATTGTTGTTTCAGTGGAATTGTGTTCTATGTGCAGGGCTTGTACGACGTCATTGTATGTCTGCGACTTGGGCAGAAATATATTGTACAGATTTATATGATCTAGTAAAAGTAACTACAGCCACTCGCCTAGTTTTTAGTTCGTTTTGTGTGCCACCAGAGGAAGTGGTGAATGTGTTTCCTGCTCCGTCTCTCCTTTCAAACAGTAACCCAGTGGTGTGAAAGCACTTGCAGTGAGAGAGAGGAGGGGAAAGCAGAGCTCCAGCAAAGAAGGTCTGGTCAAATGCGAATGAAGAAAATGGCGATCATGCAGGACGAATGCCTCCCTTCATAGATGCTGCAAAAGCGTTCAAAAAGTCTTTTAGCCTTACAGCCAGCTTTCTATTCCACTCTGTTGCACTTTATACTTCAAAGAGGTGAGTTGGCTTTGCGCTGATCGTGGAAATGTGAGATATCGGTGTCGAGCTTGTGTGCGGGTGTCTCGGAGTCGGAGACCGGAGTGCATCAACTCCTCTCCCGTTGTTTAGTTAGCCATAACCGGGGAAGCAAATTGTGCACATTGTTCCACATAATGAAGCAATCATTCGATGCATGGATAGCACCCAGTCATTGTTCCTTCATTAAGAGAGGCAGAAGCAAACGTGTTGGGGATTTGGTGTGTTTATTGGCGACTAATCTTGTGCTAACGCTAACCACTCGAACGCAAGTTAACCTGCTTAGCCAGCTGTGCGGAATTTGTTCCCAAATGGTTTCTAATCACACAATGTGCAGAACAGCATTAAGTTGGTTTAATGCATGTCCTTATATTGTCGTCGACAACATTTCATTGCTTGTAATAAAATCGGTTGTACATACAATGTAGATGGCACTAGTTTGGTAACTAGCTAGCTTTGTAACGCTAGCCTTGAGCTAATATTAGCACAAATGCTAATTTGACTGCGCAGATTCAATATCGACAACTTTCCTGCATTTATACTGTTATGTAAATCGTTTTTGAAAGCTAGAGGTTGATATAGGTTTAGTCCCAGTGAAATGAAGGTGCATATTTGCGGTGCTGTTTGTTTGGTGTTGATTTTCACCGAGTTAAATATTGCATGTACGAGTTTAACGCCCTCTGTTGACAATGGGCGGTAGTCTTTACTACGGTTTACCAAGTCGTGTGTCTCAACGCTCTAACGAGGCACATTCACACCAAACCACATGCACAGACGGCTTGTTCGTGCATTTCTCATGTGATGAATGCACACGACCACTGGCTCATACATTAAACCTGTGATTGTGAAATTCAGGGATACAGAAGCCATGTTGGTTAAGCTGCAAGTCTGGCAACAGCTGAGATAATGGCCGATCAGAGCCGTGCCTCTGACCTGCACGGGCCGTGTTTGTGTCTTTATCTGTCCTTCTCACATTAGCACTTTCTCAAGGCACTGCGTAAGGCTTGAACTTCAGGGGCTGATAATGTACGTCAGGCAGCTCAACCTGCGCTTCCACACAGGCTGCTCCAAATTCCTTTCTTACAGCTCTTACTGGAAGTCTTTCTGTTTAGAAATGTCCCTGCATAAACTTTGAGGGTGAGGCTAGCAATGTTTTAATCTGTGCGTTAAGATCTTTTGCCCAAGTCATTATAGGAGAGATCTGCTTGTGTTGTGTGTTTGTGTCTGCGTGTCAGTAAACTATAAAACTGACTTTTTAAATTAAGTCATTACAGCATTTTCATTTAACATCTCTATCTTTGTTTTCTTTTTTTCTTAGAGATTCGGAATTGAAAGCTGTTGCCACCAAAGAAACTAAAGCATCTTGACAGGTGAGTAATCATGATGCTCTTTTGTTATAGCTGAACAGTTCTGGTGATATTCTACAGAGCACTTAATCTCTGGAGTATGGAATTATAGAGTCTGGAATAAATGCTATAAATGAAAAAAAAAAAAAAGAATCTGAATCTGAAGGTCACGGCCAAAAGTCACCATTTTGTTGGAACATTGGATAAAACAGTATTAAACGACTCTATCAACTGTCGGGTCAGTGAATAAATGCATGTAACACTAATTCCCTGTACATGATCGATACACCGCATTAATGTTATATGTTTTTTTTTTAAATTACTTAAATTATTCTATTCTTTTTGCGTCCTGAGTTGAACATTCATCCCGTCTGTGGTTAGTAGCACATGGGTCAGAAGGACAGGACCGGCCGCTTCTGTTTATGCAAGCACACGCAGTTCCGTTTGAAATGAATTGGAGGGTCTGGTCGGGCTCGCGCCGGTTGTGCTGAGTAAGCGGTGCTGTTTTAAAATCACTAAATGAGACTCCGGTGCCCTAGTGTTTTGTGCGCGGAGAGGTGTTTGTGTAGCACATTGTGTCCGATACAGTGGCTCTACATGCAGAGAGACAATAGCGCGCTTGATCGCAACCAACTCCAGCGCCCCAGAGTTTTTTTCCACCCTCCTCACATGCTGCACACGGTAAAGGCTCTATATATTATTAGCAACAAGCTTTGGCATTGCTGGTCGATCCCACATATGACACTGAGGATATAATGCAGTGGCGCCTCGGTTTTAGTAGTAAATTGGCACAGTTCAGGAGGAAGAGCCTAGATTTCCAAAGTAACATGATTCTTGCGCACTTCTTAGCTTAATGTCGCCGGAGACTATTCTGTGGCTGCTTCGGCTGACAGTTCACGCTTCACTGTGATTGGCTGAATCTGCTTTTCACTCACTCTGAGCATGTTGTGCTCTGACCAATGGGGGGGCGGGACAGAAAACAGAAGCACTGAATCATGACAAACTGGGAGATGTTTTGAAAGGTGTAGCCATTTTGTTTAGGTTCTTCTGTAAAAATGTGTCTGTAGCAAGATGTAGCTTTCCCTTTTTCTGGCTATTGAGAAGTTGCTTCAGCCAAAGTTAAGATTGTGAGACACTGCTGAAGTTTACAACTCGAGACGCCACTCTTCTGGCAACGTACATTCACAATTCTTTCACTTCCTTTGACACAAGGGATTAAACATAACCACAACAGTCGCCATGAACGAGTTCCGGCTCTATCCTGTATTTTTACTGTCCCCTCTGATTTAAAAGGGCATTCGAGACCCTCCACATGCAATCCCTTTTGAACATATTTTCATTCATCCCTCTCTGCGCGGCTTCTGTCTTAAAATGGAAAAAGTAAGTACATGACTAATAGCGGAATTAACTGTCCAGATCGGTGGTGGTGTGTTTTTCTTTTTCTCTTCACACAGCTCCATATTTAGACTGAAGATATTTTCGAGCAGTATTGTCTTTGAAGGCTGGCAGATGTCGCACACGGTACAGCAGCACCAGCCGGGCCACTCGCCTTTTGTCAAAGCCAAGTATAGGCCCTCTTTTATTTGTTTGAAATGCTCACACGCTGGTGCGGCTCCAAGTTTAGTTGCCTTTAGTTTGTCGTAAATGCCGGACACGGGTCAAACCGCACTTTTGGTCGCGTGTGTTTGTTTTCATTTTCATTTCTGCGACAGTACGTTCCTCTACTTGCTTCGTGTCATTGGGCAAAGCGATAGAACCTTTCCGCTCCTCTGTCGCTCGTGCATTCTGTGACGTGGGTGCGCCCCCCCCCTCCCCGTGTCAGCTGTAGGTGTCGGGGGAGGGGGCGACTGTCGAGCCATTCACAAACAGATGCTGCCCTCTGCGCGCTGCGTGCTCTGTTGTTGTTGAACCCGGAGCCATCTGCTGAAGCACTTGATGGTTGAAGTCGCGGAGGAGGGTTGAGAGCAGGGGAAGTGCGGGAGGCCCCCCCTGACTGGTGCTGCTGACACTCGCGTTACCGCTGACGTACAACTGCGTTATCAGTTGAGCGCTGTTCTCGTAGACGACTATGGAAATGTACAGGTTGAGGTTACAGATTAATACACGCGATATTGAACAGATAGAGTCCAATTGTAGCATTACAAAAAGTGGACAGAAAGCCAGAACGAGCCCAGAGCGTCTGGTCTAAAGGCAAGTGACTATATAGGTGAGCTAAACCTCAGAAAAGGCTGGTCCGAATCCTAAAAGTCTAAAGTCCCAGCACGTCATTGGGCCACACTTTTAGTCAGGGATCTTCGCCATGCTAAACTGATTCTGAATATGTGAGATTTTGAATGTTTGAGTGTAAATGCTGCATATTTCGGCTGTCTCCCTTCTCACAAAACAATGAAATTGCCATCACTGTGCAATGCGTGTCTAATAAGTAGCCCGATAGCGTTTGTTTCGCCAACAATTATTACTGTGCCAGTATATTCTGTACGCACACAAATCTGGGCCAGAGTTACTTTTTGCTTTTCATATTTTTCAATTTGCGCTTCTGAAAATAAAATGAGCCGGTGTCACCCTGGCCAAAAGCGGTTCAGTTCATACCGACAGACACGCATTGTTTTATCATCTTGTGGTTGTCTGCATTTAGCCCGGGACTAGGTGATGCCTGTGGTGTAATCCCATTATCGGATTAGAACACAGCTTTCTCCTGCTAAATGGCGCACCGTCAGACACACACGGGGAGCGCACGTCTGTCTGTTGCGCGTCTCCCCCTCGCTTTATGGTCGTAAGCGCAGCCAGTTTTTTTTTTTTTTTCCCTTCGATTTGAATCCAGTAGCGCAGCAGTAATGTTAGGCCTGCCTTTGCCCGCAGGAAATCCGCCTACAGAACGATCAACTTTGAATGGAAGACGGCGTCACGAGGAAGGCCCAGGTACAGGACAGGACAAAAGGTAAGACTAGGCTCTCTAAACAACCAGCATAACTTCCCCTACAGTTTCTCTTTTATTCCCCAAAGTCCAAACTCCAAACACCATGCCGATAACCGAGACCGACCAAAGATTTAATCAGTTTCCTTAGAACCTGATTAATTGCACAGACTTAGAAATTGGCCAAGATTTGTGAAGGGATTTGTAGATAAAAAAAGAAAGAAAAAGGATCATTGCTTCAACGTGCCTTGAATTCTTTTAGGCGATCATATTGTAGCAGCAGGAAAGGAGGCGACAAAAAAGCAGGATCAGTGCAAGTCAAGGTTGTGAGCGGTTGTTTTGGGTCAATCTGACTCTTGAGTGGACGCCCGGCATAAGCCCCGCCCCCTGAGGCTGGATGTCACGAGCGACCCTGTGCTTATCTGTGCGCGCACTCACCGCTGTTCCAATCTCTCCAGCCGCACACTGCTGTCAGCAACATCCACGGTCCCCTCCAGCCCACTCCTACTTTCACACATGTGCGCTGATGATGTTTTGCGCTGGCTACTCTGTCTTAATATCAATGTGCTGCTGTTAAAAGTTTTTTGAGGAGAATTGGTGAGAAATAACATGACTTCGTTGCATATTGAACCGCGGAGTACGGCACTTTTCCTTCCATGTTTTCATTGTTGCTCCAGGTACTGGATAGGGGGGTGAGTTGGCTCTTTGGCCGCTCTGCGTGTTGGAAACTGCATGTGCATTCCTCCGTCGGGAACTCCGTGGCGTCGCGCTGTTGCTCTACCGCTCCTGTCTACTGTTACATCTGACATCTGCCTCCACTCGTACCCTGAATGTTCACATTTGTAAAGCGTCGGAGTCCGTAGTCCACATCGCTGGTCCCTCCCCCCCGGTCCCTTAACTTTGTAAGACGATAGCAGCCAACTCCAGGGCTCTTTTTTGAAGGCCATTCACAGACGGTTGTGGGGAAAGAACAGTCTGTACTCTGTGCTCTGAAGCTAACCTGTTTTTGATTTGGAGCAATACAGACGGCTCTGTTGAATGTATGCAGCCGGTCAACGGTCCTAAACTTGGTCATGTGCAGAGTCTGTAAAGGCACCAGTTGTGTGGAGAGCGTTGCCATTTGAACTGATTTTGGTTTGGCTGTAATAACTAATCAATTAAATTGAAACATATTTAGTAATGGATCTTTGTCTATTCCATTCACAGACCAAAGTCAGCATCGCAAATAAATCCAAATGACAAAGAATATAAACATTTAGTGATTTTAAGAAAATAAACTTTTAAAATAGTTTTTTGTAAATATTTCTCAAGACCACCTCAGTTGGCATATTTTATATCTGCCTTGAATACAATGTACTATGGATCAGAAAAGTGCAATAATAAGTACACTTTCACCACGGTTAGTGACAGTCCCAATATTTAGGCGCTGCGGCACACAGTAAGAGATTCAAAGACCTGTGCCAGGAAAAGGAGGTTAAAAAAGGTTTCTCGTCCCTGCTCCTTGAAGCATGTTTAAAACCGTTCACGTCATCCTCGCCTCTACCTCGTATGTGGTAAAATAGTACTATTGTCACAGCAGAAGGATATTAAACCGTCTTGAAGGGGCTGTGCCTGCCAGTGCTAAGTTCAAACATTGTTTAATATATCGAATTAAATACTTCTTTATTGCCTGAATATCGGTACAGTTGTCTTACCATGCCCCTTGTTTTTCCCCCTTTCTTTTTGCTTGCAGTGCCAGAGCAACCCAAGTCCAGGCAGCCCTGAGCAGAGCCACGCAGGCCCTTTGCACTCAACACCTGAACACACAAACACTTGAAGACACAGTTGAGTTCAGGTCTTGCGATGCCCAGAAGGCCTGATCAGCCCGCTGCCTGCTCTGCACAGCTCTGCCCCACAGAGGCCTGAGACTGGCCCCTGAACACCTTTGGCCTCCTGCACGTCCACCTGGGAATCACAGCTCACCTGTTTTCTCCCCTGCACAGGGGCAGCCTCCTGAGCAGCACGGAGGTGCATTTACCGACCGCGTTCACAGGTAATGGACAAACACAGGGCAGTGTGAGCTATCGATACAAAACCTCATAGATGTAGCATTTAAGCCTCTTGGTCCTGTCATCTATGCATGTTTTACTTCAAATCATTCTCTAAATTCATCTTCTTTTGCATGCCTGTCACTTTCTAACTGAACCTGAGGTCTTCTGCCTCTCCTGCCTGTTTATACTGTGTCTCCGCTCCAAGTCAGTTTGACAGACTTGCTGTCTCTGTTTTCAGACATGGCTCCCATACGGGACTCCGTCAGCCACTCTCCTAATCAAACAGGTGAACACACAGAGCCTCTTTTAACACGCTTCACTTTCTACTTCTCAATCTGTCTTGGATGTAATGCATTTTGCTGTACAAGTGATAAGCAAATACGTTGTGGTGTTGCTTTGTATTTCTATCTTCTCAGACCAACATTAGACCGAGTTTCTCTCTTCCTGGTGTGTGCTAGTTGTTTCTGTGCGCTGTGAACATTTCTGACTGAAATGTGTTGTTGCAGGTCTGGAGCATGCAGGTTTGGACACGCAGTATGAGCCTTCTTCCTGGTCGTCTGGCTCTCCATGCAGCACTGACGGCAACCCCAACTGGAGCAAAGTCCTAGTGGACGGAAGTATTGACAAATCCAACAGCTCCTCTGTTTGGCCTCCCTCTTCCTCTTCATTTTCCTGCTCTTCATCCTCCTCCTCCTCTGGATGTGGGTCAGGGTCCGACCCGGAGCTAGCGTCAGAATGCATGGACGCTGACTGCAGTTCGTCGCTCGGCTCAGATAAGTCTGCAGATGTGTCGACAGTGAAGATGATGTCGGCGAGTACCTCCTCTGTGTCCTCTACAGGCTCCGCTCCACCTCCCTCCTCCACAGCCTCCACCATGATGATGAGCGTCTCCGTCAACGGTGATCCCAATGGTAACAAGCTGGTGTCCATTAGTGGTGGAAGCGGTGCAAATGATACTCACTACTCTTTGGCTGGGCCCAACAGTATTGGCAGCAATAATATGGGTAACCACAACAAGCTCATCAATACCAGTGGTGTGTGGGGCAGCCAATCAGACAGCAATGTAACCACCCCCTGCATCAATGGAGGGTTAACCCCAAACATGATGAAAATCAATGCCAATCATGGTGCCTGGCCACAGGCATCGCAGGACCAGCGCACCCCTCAGGCCAAACAAGGCCCTCTGCTGGGATGGGGCGGCATGGCAGCTCCAGACAAGATGGAAAGCACTGAGGTAAATACTGGTACAACAAGCACCAAGGTGTTAGGCAGCAGCAGCGGAAATGGTCAGTCTGCCAACCTCAACACTGAACTGAACGGACCAAATAACACTATCATGATGAATACTACTTCAACTACTAGCACCACATTGACCTCGACGCTACCAAACTCTATCGCTTGTTCCTGGGGTTCCATTGGAGGAGGGAATGGGGGTCCGCTGGCCAATGGGAACCACACCCAGCCAACTCAAGGAGACCTGGGTGGTCCAGCGGGCTTTGGCACACCTTGGGGTGCAACTACCTATTCTGGAGACAAACACGTAGACACTGTGAACCACCAACACCCTGCCTTAATGCAGGCCGGAAACCCTCAGATCTCTTCTGCTGCTTTTAAGAGTAATAATAACCACAATAACACTGGGGCCTCACGCTGGGACCAGGGGCCGGCCAGTAACCCCACCCAGTCCTGGGGAGGGGGGCCTAATCAAATCCCTGGCTCTGCCGGTCAATCAGGAAATGGAAACCAAACTACAATGGGCCCTCCTGCTGGCATGCCTCGGCCATGGGGCAGCAGCGGGTCATCCTCTTCCTCCAGCTCTTCATCCTCTTCACTGTCCAAGACGTCTCATGGAGAGTGGGGAACAGCAGCTCCAGCTAACGCCCCCGCTGATGGTACCAGTCAGAAAGGAAGCTCCAACAACGGCTGGAAAAGCCTGGAAGACGATGCCATGGGCATGAGCAGTGGAGGAGGAGAGCATGGCACAGGAGGGTGGGGGCGTTCAGGAGGCAGTGAAGGAAGCGCTGAAAGCTCTGGAGGTCGATCTAGTTCTGACAGAGACAACAGCCTCAAAGGGGGAAACCGTCGAAAGCCCTCTCCCACTGCATCCATAACGTCAGCCGTGACCAGCTCCAATGTGGACCCAAGGGTGTTGTCCAATGCTGGCTGGGGTCAGACCCCAGTACGGCAAAACACGGCCTGGGATGTCAATTCTGCTCAAAATCACCAAAAGGGCCCTCGAGATGGTCCAAAGCATCCTGGCTGGGGCACTGCCCCACCAGCGCCCAGCCAGACCTCCACAGGTACATTCTTACCAACACATCCCTCTGCTGGTTTTCTGTCCAGTGTCTAATGTGATGTCTGTCCACAGGCTGGGGCAGTGCTGCCCCTGAAGGCTGGAGGGAGCAAAGGGCCATGTCAACATGGGAAAACAAACCTTCAGGAAGTGGAGGAAGTCAGAACACCTGGGACGATGGCTCAAACAGCAGCAACACATGGAGCAACAGCATGAGCAAAGATGAAGGGTAAGTGTCATCACATGGAGCTAGTGCCTGACCGTGTGTGTGTGTGTGTGTGTGTGTGTGTGTGTGTCAGTGTCAGTGTGTGTGTTTGATATTCAAAACCTCTCTTATATCAATAAATGCATTTGAATGGGTAAGACACATGAACATAGTTGGAAGCAGTCTGTTATTTTCACTGTGGCCTTGTACCAGACAGCCCAGAGTTCTGGGCCGCGGCCTACAGTTTTGGAACCCCTTCTGTAAAGGATCCACTTGCATATATACACAGTAGTAGGTTTAGAGCATAAATGACCTGTGAATTATGTTTTTAGGTCAAACATGTGGAGTAATACACCCAAGCCTCAGCAGAGCTGGAATGGCAGCACTAGTGAAAGCTGGGGGAACAATGGAGAAGCTTCGAGAGCAGGGGCCAACAATCAATGGGGGGATCCTGCAAAAGGAGCTGGCTCTATGGGCTGGGACAGGGACAGTGACAGTGACCGGTCTGGCTCTGGGTGTTGGACTGAACCGGGCCGCACCAACACCAGCAGCAGCAACACCTGGATTGGGAACGGAGGATCAAATACTGCAGATCAGAGCGCTCCAAATCCTGGCTCCAACTGGGGCGAACCATCCCACAAGCCCAATCCTCTGAGTAAAAACCAAGGCTGGGGAGAACCTATGAAGAACAACTCCGGCATGCAGAACTGGGGAGAACCCACATCTAAACCTGGCAATCCCCCCAACGAGTGGGGCAAGGGCCCAGAGTCCAGCACATCTAGAGGTGTACAAGGCCCCAACAAGCCCTCAGGTACCTATTGTGTGTGTTTTATCTATCATGACTCGGTTTGTTAATACCACAAGGTTAAGTATGAGGAAACTTGATCTTAGGCTGGCTGGGCGGTCCAATGCCTGCTGTGGGTCCAAAAGAAGAAATATCCACCGGATGGGAGGAGCCATCTCCAGAATCGATTCGCAGAAGAATGGAAATTGATGATGGAACTGCTGCCTGGGGAGATCCAGGTAATTATCAAAGTGCAATAAATTGTGAAAAGGATTAAAAGCAAGTTCACCTTTTAAATGCATTCTATGTTATAGGTAAAGGCGGTGGCTCTGTGAACATGTGGAACAAGTCTGGCCAGACTGATCAGGATGGCCCCTCCATTCAACATCCCAGCCATAGCTCCATGAATCCCCCAAAGCCCATGCAGCCTCAGGAGAAGTCCTCTGGGACAGGTACAGCGCTTCTTACATTATTGTAAATAGCGAAACCTTGAATCTCATGTATTGGTCTCGGTACACTTCAGTGTGTATCACTTTGAGAGGTTTGTTCTTGAAATATATAAAAGTAAACTTGAGCTTGTCTTTTCTGCTCATTCATCACTTACATTTAAATGATCAGCTCTCAATGACCCTTTAATTATTTGATTTCTTTTTACAGGATGGGGTGACCCTTATCATCCTCAAAAGGAGTCCTCCACATGGGGAGAGCCGGCTCCTCCTCCTGTGGCCGTGGATAATGGGACATCTGCCTGGGAGAAGCCTGTCAACACCTCTGGGCGGGAGGATTCGAACAGAGATAGTAGGGATAGTAGAGATGGCAGAGATGGTAGAGATGGCAGAGATGGTAGAGATGGCAGAGAGGGACCAGCATGGGGTGGCCCACATAAGCCTGGTATGTTGAATGCAAAAGCTCAACAGAGCAGCTCATGGAAATAGACAAACTGCCGTGCATTGTTCCAGTGCACTTTGTCCATAAATGTTGTGTTTTTCAGCCCACAAGCCCATGGGGACATGGGGAGGAGAGGAGAGCAACAGCTGGGACCAGGAAGAGGAGGTAGAGATTGGAATGTGGAATGACAACCAGCAAGACACTCGGTCACATGACCAGAACACCTGGAATTACAAACAGAAAAACTCTAAGGTTAGATCTGATGCACCATTTCCATTAAACTGACGTTTACTTAATGTGTTACTAACGTTACTGACTTGCGTAGATGAGTAAACCTGTTCCAAAACCAGACGACCCGTGGATGAAACCCTTCATCAACCAGTTCAACCACATGAACTTCTCTGTGAGTAAAATCCTATGGTGATCTCAGTGAAATGACTGAAATGTTTGTCTTAACCATGAGTGTGACCACAGAGGGACTCGTGCGATGACTCCATGAAGCCAGGGGGGATGTTGGATAAGCGCATGGACATGGGCAGCATGAGCGACCTGAACGGAGTCATGGGCAAGAACCTCGGGTCACGCCATCCGCTTCACAAGGACGCTATGGACCGGGGCCCTTACTTTGACAAGGTTTGTGAATGCTTGTTTAACTAACATCAAGGTCACATTGAGGAAAGATAGTGGTTCTGTAGTGCCCCTCAGTGGAGGCTTCAACACACTGCATCTGGATTATGCGTTTCTGCTCAGCTCTCACTAAGGCTGCTGTTGTAGCTAAAGCTCTTTCCCGATTGCTACAAATTATTTTAAGATGAAGATTCCTCAGCTTCAGTGCTTGTTCCTTTTACCTTGTTTCCTTTCTATCTGCATCTTCTGCAAAGTAACCGTTTGATTCTCTCCTCTTCTCTGCTGTGCTTCCCGCCCTCTCTGCACTCACGCTTCTGCTTTGCGCTGGGCCTGGCTTCTGCAGCCGTCTGTTTCACCATCAGCTTACACTAGCCCAGCTTCTGATGAGCAGTCCATGAGCTTTTCTAGCACCAAGTGTGTTCAGTCTGTCCCCTCTCTCGACCACGGCTCCTCTCCTGCCCACTCTAATCCTGGCGCTGCCCGACAGGTAGGAGCCCCTTTTAGGATCTTTCCTGTTGTACTTGGTTGCACTCTAAAAAATAACTGATGTTTAGTGATCTGGGAGCAAAATGTGTGCCTCTAATCTTCTGTGGAAGCTGGTCTTAAAAATGTTAGATGAATGTGTCTGTGTCTACAGACTGTAAAGCCCATGGGGGGTGGCAGCAGCGTAGCACAGGGCAGAGGCGGTCCTCAGTCCCAAGTCCCTCCCCAACACAACCTCCGTAACCAAGTGCCTCCATCCATCCTCCCCTCTCAGGTAGCACACTGCCCCAAAATACAGCTGGATTACCTTTTATATTTTTGTTAAACTGTATTTTCCACCATACCATATAAAATAAATAACAAATATTGATCAATCTCAATTTGTCTGATGTTTCAAATAAACATCAGCTCATACAAACAATGAACACTTTCCACTCCAGTTTTGTTCCTTCAAACAACCCAGTTTCTGTTATTGCCACAGAGATGGTCATAGACTGATAAATAATACAAACATGATAATACACGATTAAAAAGCCTCATGACAAGGATAGAGCTGTTATGATTGTCCCTTCACTCGTGCGTTGTTTCGATGGTCAGGTTATGTGTTGATTGATGAAAGCTTGTCTGGCATAACCAGACTCCCAACTGCATCAGTGTGGAGTCTGGCAGTGCTTCATTTAAACATGTGGAGTCGATGTCTTTTAATCTGTGACTTTAGATCAGCAGCACACATGGCCCTCGCACGGCAACACTAAACACACAAGTTATTGACCGTTTGAACTGGTCTGAGTGCAGATGTTCTTGGTCGTCATTATCTGCACCATCTTCATTGTCTTTCTTTTTTTGGGACAAGGAACATTGTCTAAGGAGCTTTTTCTCCTCTGTGTGAGGCATCATACAAACCATGCGTCACTGCTAAAGTATCTGATTGGCCAACACCGATTGAGGGAAATAGTTGAGAACAACTACAGGACCTGTCTGAATACAGGAGTGTCACCTGGGTAGCCAGGCTTTATGACTCTGTTATTGTAGCTCAGGTTGCTCAGGTCTGTTTTGTGTTTGTAGGTCCCTCCGTCTCTGCTGAAGTACCCGGGAGGTAATGGAGCCTTGAACCCTTTGTTTGGCCCTCAGCAGGTGGCAATGCTCAACCAGCTGTCCCAGCTCAACCAAATGAACCAAATCAACCAGTTACAGGTAAAAGATCAAGTAGACGATATGCACGAACACCTTAATATTCCATCTTTTCCTGACGTACCTGTGTTGTCTTCACAGCGTCTCCTCCTCCAGCAGCAGCAGCAGCAGCAGCAGCAGCAGCAGCAGAAAGCTCAGAGTCAGAGAGCCATGGCTGTGGGGCGACAGTCTGAACAGGTGTGCACCTTTTATCTGTTAACATAATGGACATTTTCTCAATGAAAAACAATGTTAAACAAGTCTTCTGTCAATGCTTAGACACGTCCGATTGGCTCATCACCTTTGATGATGCAGCCTCCGCGACACCTCGACCCCTCTTTGATGAAACAGCCCCAGCCAGCCAAGCTGTACTTGGACAATTACTTTTCCCACAATAACCCCGAGATGCAGAAGGAGGCAGCTTCCCTTGGACCCTTCGGCAACTTCCCTTTAAGTACGTCCCTTAGTTTAGGCCTGTTTTGTTTTCAGCTGTGACCAATACAAATGCATTCATGTCTGACTCTTGTTTTTTCATCAGGTGTGAACTCAAACCTGAATGTATCCATGGACCTAGGCATGGGCAGTGGCAGTGGATCTCTGAACTACAAAGAGCCTCCCCAGTCCCGCCTGAGGAAACTATGGGCCGCTGATCCTCTGGAGCAGAACAGCAAACCTGGTACAGTCTTCTATGTTAGACATTAAACACTAGTTTGACTTGTTTTTACATAAATGTCCATCCATGTGGTGCTAAAATGCTCGTTTGTTGTTGAACCACATCAGGTGCTATGTCTTCTGGGTTGCGTCTGGACGACTCGCCCTTCTATGACTTCCTGTCTCCCGGCCCGTCCCCGCTGAGTCCTCCTGGCCAATCCTTGGGCTCAGTGGGCGATGGCTGGCCTCCTCGTGCCAACTCTCCCCCGCCCCATGGAAACACTGGCACATGGCCACCAGGTACGGCAGTCACACTGAAATCAAGCTGAATAATAAGAAACAGGATCTTTGAACATGGGCTCTGTGGTTGCAGAGTTTCGGCCCGGCGAGCCGTGGAAAGGTTACCCCAACATTGACCCTCAGAGTGACCCTCATTTGACCCCTGGGAGTGTCATCAACAATCTTTCCATCAACACCGTCCGCGACACAGACCACCTCAGGGACAGGAACAACGGTAGGTCACAAACAAAGCTTCCATGGTGAAAGTGTAGCGAGTCAGACCTTCTACAGCCAGTGCACAGCTATTCCACTGCTCTCAAATATACCTTTTGAACACTTGAATTAATGTATGTTTTGCGGTCAATTCCATTCATTGCCCATGAGAAAGAAAGACAGTGTTTAGAAGAGCCCGAGTGTAGATTAATGAACAAAAATAACTTTCATTTTCAATTCACTTTTTTTCAATACACTAGACTGAAAGGAATGTCATCTACTATATATCCTTTAAGGACATACAGGATAGTTGTTTTTTTTTACTTTTTGTTGTTTTACCCCCTACGCCAACCCCCTGGTTGTACCGGCATTCATTGTATTTGGGAGTGTCTTTGTGTCTTACAGCTTATGTTCTGTTTCTGTAGGAACAGTATATTAGAGAAATTGTGGTGCAGGAATACATGTGTGCTCTCCACTACCCCGCAGCAATGTCGCGAATATTGGCAGGAATTTCTTTGCCTCAACCCCTTTGCTAAAGACCTGGAAGCACAATATCAGCCATGAAAGCCATACATGTTCCTTAAAAATAAGCAAGAACTGATTCTAGAATTCTTTTTAATGTAGGTCGTGTTTGTTCCTTTTATTGTAAAACTTTAACAGTCCTTGTGTATTTTAGGGCCATCCTCATCACTGAACACCACGATGCCTTCGAATAGTGCCTGGCCATCCATTCGTGCCTCCAGCAGCTCCCTCTCCAGTACAGCACAAAGCACTTCAGGTGTGTGTCGTAGGTCACGTGTGATCATAGTCATAAGATGACCAATGGTTGGGTAACATACGTTTGTCCTTACAGCCAGATCCGCTGACTCTAAATGGTCACCCGGTGGCAGTTCTGTGTCCAACTCGTCTCTTGCCCATGAGCTGTGGAAGGTGCCCCTGCCCTCTAAAGGCCTGTCTGTGGCAGCGCCCTCCAGACCCCCTCCTGGTCTCACCACCCAGAAGCCCAGTGCCAGCTCTTCGGGCTGGGACAGCTCCTCTCTGAGGCTGGGAGGATGGAGCCCCACTGAGTCCAGATTCACTCCTGGTCAGAGCAAATCTCCCACTACTTCATCCCTAACATTTCCCTCTGGACAAACTGAGTAACTGACTGTGTGTGTTCTGGCAGGTTCCAGCTGGAGTGACAGCAGCTCAGGAAGAACCCAGTGGCTTGTTCTGAAAAATCTCACTCCTCAGGTATGTAGGTTTAGGAGGGTACTACTGAAACGGTCACTTGCACTGTTCTAACTCTTAACTGTCTTAACTGTGTTCCAAAAGATTGATGGCTCTACCCTGAAGACTCTCTGCATGCAGCATGGCCCATTGGACACATTTCACCTCAATCTGCCACATGGTAACGCTGTGGTCTGTTACCGCTCGAAGGAGGAGGCTGCGAAGGCTCAGAAGAGTCTGCACATGTAAGACTTTTAAGCTTCTGTGAGGGCTGCCTTCACCTCTGAACAACTTTAAGTAACATCTGTTTTTTCTAGGTGTGTTTTGGGGAACACTACAATTCTGGCTGACATAGCCACAGAGGAGGAAATCAAAGGTTTCTTTGCACAAGGGCAGACGATGGCCACTCCCTCCTCCAGCTGGCAGACGATTGGCTCCTCACAGAGCAGGATGGAGCAGTCCTTTCCTCGCCGCACTTCTGAATCAAACCAATGGAACAGTGGCGATCTCCACAGCTCCTCCCTTTGGGGAGGACCAAACTACTCCAGCAGCCTGTGGGGGAGCACCTCTAGCACCGAGACAGGAAGGATGAGCAGTCCTTCTCCAATCAGCTCCTTCCTCCCGGTGGATCACCTCACAGGTGCTGGAGATTCCATGTGAGCCACCTGCCAATCAAACAATCTGGGGAAGGGTCAGTACAAATTATCAAGAATCACCTGAAGAAATCTACTTAAATGTAGTTCGAAATGCAATGGCACTAGTCGAACTCTTACAAGTTATTCAACAAAACGGGGTTTCCCCTGTGGAAAACAAGTTACGTTTCTCTCTGCACATAAGTCCACTTTGTTTTAGCCCAAAAACATATCAGTCGAAATACTTGAATCATGCAGGCCAATTCTATAATGTGAATGGATGGATATTTGCTTCCAGGTAGTGCTCTTTCAGACCGAAAAAAGCTTCAATCGAGCTCATTATTATATATTTTTGTTTGTCATGTTTATTACAATTCCAATTCTTTTATTTTAAATTTTCTTTTTATTTTATTTTTTGCATTTGTTTGCCGACAATGTTGGAGTATGAGCTTTTTAACTTTGCACTGAATGTGTGTTTTTCTTGGTATATATAATCTGCAATATAGAGGGAGCAGCCAGTTTTTTCCAGTGTAGCTGTTTACTCATTGAGGTCCTTACCATATGTATGTACGTAAGTGTGTGTGTGCACACAAGTGTGTGTGCGAGTACGCTCCTCTCTGCCTTGGCACGCCTACCTTACTGCGTCGTCGTGGAGTTCAACATCAACAGATAGTTCAAAGAAGATTAAACGCTGACTCAGAAGAATTATCTGCTGATAGTTTAAGTGACATTAAAAAGTATTGCACCAATTTTGTTTTAATTAAAGAACGTGGAGCTCTGCAGTGCAAAGGACTGTAGCCGCAGCTGGGACTAGCAAGCCCTGCTTTCCTAATGTAGGGGGCGGGGCCTATCTAGCAAGCCCCTTGGCCTCTAAGTGGCAGGGGAACAGCACTTTCAGAATAGGCTTTCAATGTTTTGGAGGTGCCACACCGCAACCTCTTGTTTACAAGACTTAGGAGGCGAAAAGTGTGTTCATTCTTCATTCATTTTGATGAAACATGAAAAAAAAAAATACAAAAAATGATACAAAAATGTAAAAAAAAAAAAGGAAAAAAAATATAAAAATAATAAAATACAAAAAAAAATGTTGAGGATGAAGACAATGCTTTGTAACTCTGGGAATTCGGATCAGTGTTTTGGCCATGGCGTTGGTTATTTGAACTATTCCTCTCTGTCTGCTAAATAACCAGCAGTGGTTCTCAGGAAATTAAGCCAGTTTTCCCCCTTTGTAGTTGAACAAAAACTACTACTCCTTGTAGGAAAGGAAAATCCAACTTCTAGCACTGAAAAACTATGTATAGGTCTAAGTTTTTTTTTCCTTCTGCCAAATAACTGCTTTAAGCTGGAGAAGCTCATCACATGCTTTTAAATATGCTGTCTGACGGAGGCCTCTACTTTCGCTCCACTGAGACGAGAATCACGAGTGGGCAGTGTTTGTGTTGTGTGCGTGTGTGACTGTCAGTGGAATCGTTTTGTCTTGTTGGACTTGTAAACCAAGAGAAAGGCAAATCTCTATCTATGCATACTGTAACCTCTCGTAAACCCTAGAGAGACGCGCTCTCTCCATATCTCACAATGTTTAATAATTTCATTGAGTACAACAAAAATGTTTGTTTTTATTGCTCTCATTGCCACAAATGGTGTTTTGAAAAAGTAACATTTAAAAAAGTAAAAAAGAAAAAAAAAAAAAGAAAAAAAAAATCCTTGATTAATGATAATATTTTAACAGTGCAAAAGTCGTCCACATTTCATTGCCTTGATCCTAACTGTGTCCGAAGATGCAACAAGTCAAGTGGCTTCTACCTGTTTACAAATAGATTATGATTGTATTGTACTGTTCATTTCCTCTTTTGGTGGGGGGGGGGGGGAGGGAGGGGCGGGGTTTATTCATCTGAAGTTCCTGTTGCGCGTCTGTGTGAATGCGTTACACTGCTGAAGAGTGTGTGTGTGTGTGTGTGTGTGTGTGTGAGACGATGTTGTGAATGTAATCCCAATAGTGTTCATTCTTTTTTCCCCTTTACTGACAAAAGTACGATTGCGAATACGCGAAATTCGCTCGGCCTCCGGTGATTTCTTGAGTTACTACAATGCACAATTTTGTGGACGGGGACGAACCGAACCTTCAGAGTGCACGAATATACGATACGTCAGCATTAGCAAAGCCGTGGACCTTAATTTTTAATGTGCACACTTCACTTCAAAACAAAACAACAAAAAAAGTTTTGATTTCAACAAATACTGCAGCTTTTAGCCTTTGTTGTGTTTTTAAGTTGAGCCTTTGTCAATTAATTTAAATGAGATGTAGTGAGACGAACCCGTAAGTATTAGCCAGATCTGACGTCGGTGCGTGCCAGTATTGAGCTGCTTTCTACCAAATACTTAAATCCTACAAAATGAATAGTTTACTTAATTCCAGACTTTTTTTTGCTTAAACTATATTTCGTATGTTAATGTTTTCTTGTTGTTTTATCAAGCAGAACAGTCAAACCTTATGTTGAGTATCTTAGTTGACAAACCGAACTGAGAAGCCTTGGATTTTTTGCACTTGGTTGGGTGGAAGGAAAAGAAGCGGCGTTTGCGAGTGTGTCCGTTGTATGGCGAGCCGAGAGTCCCAATACTCATCACTTCTCCGATTTGCAAGTGATGCGTTCTTGGCGGGGGCGGCGATGGCCTGCCATACCGCTTGCCAGTGTTTGCCGTGACTGTGAGACGGCGGTGCTTCGTTTGGTCCCTGTTGGTTTACCCTCTGTTTACGGGCCGGCCGGTCCGCAGCGACCTCGCGGCTTGAACTTGGCCAGAATGTAGCTGCAAAAAAAAACAACGGTTAATCGATTACCAAGCCTTGATCAGCCTCCGTTTATAAAACATTAGATAAAGCAACTACTGCTGAATGTTTTCCTCTTAAGTATTGGACTACTGTATTGAATCCGTCTGGTTGTGGCGACAGCTCGCGGCCTGAGATTGACTGAATGAGGGGATGGTTGCTGTTGACTCGCGAGGTGATGTTTTATGGCTGCTTTATCCTGGCGTCTTCAGGGACTTACACTTGTTTTCTAGCTTCAGGCCTCCTTTTCCAAAACCCTAAGCTAACTACTGAAGAGGAGCCACGTAACTGACAGGGCCAAGTCAACCTGTAAAGTCATTATTCCTCTTTGGCTTTCACTGAAATTATTGTTCACTTTATTGATTGGGTTTCTGGCAGTACATCTCTAAAGGAAATGGTCTGGGTGCATGTTTTGGCCTCATCCTTTGTAAGCATTAGAGGGCCAACGAGCGCCCTGGTGAGACGCTCAGGAAGCAGTGTTGGCCCGCTGTTGGAGAAGGGACAAGCAGCATCTGAAACACTTGGATGTTACTGTTTATATTCCCAGTACGTGTTTTGTCTGTTTTGTGTGTGTGCGTGCGTGGAAGTAATCAGTTTTGTGTGTGAATGCTGATCATATGCCAAAATCAAGGAGTGAAGGTGACAGGGAAGGAAAGGGATTGCGTTTTTACTTGTCGTTTTTGTGCGTGTTTCTGTATTTAAAAAGCTGGACAATGCTAATGCTTGAAGAAATGAGAAATTTGCGAAAGATGGTGTGAGGAAAAAACACCATGAGCAATGTACAATCCCCAGGGCTGCCAAGCAGCTTCCCGACAGGGCCTGACGAGGGGGGGCAAGAGGGTACAGGGAAGCTGGCTGGTGACACTCTACTACTTTGAATATTTAAGAAAAATGTGACTTTCCTCCAAACTTTCCTGTGAGCATATATCATTACTTGTACACCTGACTGCTCCTACTGTTGAACAAAAGTGCTAAGGCTATTTTTTGACTTTACACAAAAGAAAAAAAAAAAATACAAAAACAGAAAAAAAATCTTAGAAAAACTGTGATAATCTGCTGTTTTTTTCCCCCCTCACCTTTAGTATGTACACACAAACCCTGAAAAGCTTTAGTCTAACCAGCACAAAGACTTGGGGGTGGGTGGGATTTCGGGGGGGGGGTCAAGATGGGGTTGGGGTGGGTGTTGCTCAGAGAGACTATGCAGTGGAGTGTTAAACCCAAGATTCCATATCTCCCTTGGGTTTTGCTTTCTTGTCTCAAAATATTTCCCCATAAATTTGAGAAAGCAGTTGGGGTCCCCAACAATATTCCTCAAACATGTGCCATTATTGAATTGTGCTACTAGTACCACAGCTAATAATAAACTGAAAAACCTTTATTACTTAGCAGCCATTGGGCCAGTTGTAGCAGAGGTGAGGAGAGGTTAGGTCTATTTCTTTACTTTCACAGCTTGTCCTCTCCGCGTCGAGAGGAATGAGGCCGGTGAAACTGCAGATTTTACACAAGTACATTTTTATAGAGATTCTATTAACTGTGTAGTTTGATCACCTGTAAACCTATTATGCACATAGCTTTGGGAGACTGTTGAAACTCTAATATATATGAATATAAACATGTCTATAATCAATGAAAGGAAGTCTTTCCTTCAAGCGGAAAGTAACTTTTATTTTCAAATGTCTTCCTTGGGTCATCAACAGATTTTATCTTAAACTTTAGGGGAACTGCACTTTTTGAAGGACAATCTTATTTGTATGGGTAAAATTTGACAAATTAAGAAGTGACATATACAAGGTATAGAAACCAACTCCAGTGTGCTCAAATAATGAATGTCTACTCTGATGCTGTCTTTTTGTTTCATTTAAATCTTTTTATTCTCCTTTTGTTGCTTGGTTTGTTCTGTATTATTTTTTTTTCCTGGATTTTATTGCTCTTAAGAGAATCTGTACTTAAGTGTAAACTAGTAGGTTGTAGGTCTTCTGTTGACTGTACTCTGTACACTGATTACTGTTTGTAACCCTCTGGCTACTGCAGCCAGCATACAAAGCTGTATAACCTGGGTACAACCCTCAATAAAAGACTAACATTATACAACAATGCGGACGTTTCTCTTTGTATTACACCAGTGAACTTGAAATTGAGAATATTAAGTGACATGGCAACCTTCCAGTTTAGTTTTCGGCCTCACATTGAGAGCCAAAAGTCAAAGGTTTTTTTTTAAATTGTGTTAAAAAAAATAAAAGTGAAATAAATGATCAAAAACTTAATCTCACATCTGGACATTTTACTTTTTTTTAGGAGCGTGTTTGACAAAGCAGAGCGGCTTCCCATGATCAAAACAGTTGAGATTTTAACGTTTCTGTTTTTCAATGGTTAAAATCGGTCGTCTGAGAACCAGGCTGTGTAAATGCACACGCGATAATGAGCGAAAGAGATCGATAACACGGTGTTTCTAAACGTGTCAACAATGTTGTCCTTGAAAGGAATATATTTAGGCATTTGCCTCTTCCCATAACGCCAGTGTCCAAAGATTATAGAGAGGAGTTAGTCAGAAACGAGTGTTTTATTAAACACCAATTACACACTAAAAACACTTGTGATTTTGATCAAATGTAGCCTTTGTTTGTCTCAGATTTCCCAGTTTTCACCCACGGAGAGCTCAGAGATTCGTCTTTCAAACGAGCCACAGCACGTGTCTATAGCTAGAATATGCAGAGCCGCTACTGGTCTGGATTGTTGGCCCTCCACAGCTACAGTGCCTCTCAAAGTATTCATACACCTTGAACTTTTGCACATTTTGTCATGTTTACAACCCTAAACATAAAGATTTTATTTTGATTTTGTTTTACTGAACGTTCACACACAAGTAACAGACAACTGTGAAGTGAAAGCGAAATGATACATGATTCTGTTATTTAAAAAAAAAATAGAAAAGTGAAAAGTGGGGCGTGCATAAGTATTCATACAGCATGCATGAATACTTTGTGGAACCCCCTTTTGCTGCAATAACAGCACAAGTCTTTTGGGGTCTGACTCTACAAGATTTGCACATGTAGAGACTGACATTTTAGCCCATTACTCTTTACAAAACAACTCCAGCTCTGTCACATTAGAAGGAGAACGTTTGTGAACAGCAGTTTTCACATTATTCCACAGATTTTCAATAGGATTTAGGTCAGGACTTTGACTGGGCCATTCTAACACATTAATATGTTTTTATTGAACCATTCCATTGTGGATTTATCTTTGTGTTTCGGGTCATTGTCCTGCTGAAGGTGAATCTCCGCCCCAGCCTCAGTTCTCTTGCTGACTCCAGCAGGTTTTCCTCCAAAATGTTTCTGTATTTGACTCCATCCATCTTCCCAACTATTCTTACAATCTCCCCAGTCCCCGCTGAGGAAAAGCAGCCCCACAGCATGATGCTCCCCCCGTATATTTGACACTGGGGATGGCGCACTCAGGACGATGAGCAGTGTCAGGTTTGCTCCATACATAACGTTTTGCATTTGGGCCAAAAAGTTACATTTTTCTCTCATCTGACCAAAGCTCCTTCTTCCACATGGAGCTGTGTCCTCCATATGACTTCTAGCAAACTTCAAACGGGATTTCTTATGGCCTCCTTTCAATAATGGCTTTCTTCTTCCACTCGTTCATGAAGGCGGCAGGACTTCACAGCTCCTCCAGAGTTATCTTGGGGCACTTGGTTGTATTTCTTACCAGTGTCCTCCTTGTTCAGTTTGTAAGTTTACGTGAACGGCCGTGTCTTGGTAAGTTGGCAGTGGTGCTTTACTCTTTCCATTTCTGAATGATGGATTGAACAGTGCTCCGGGAGATGTTTAAATCTTGGGAAATCTTTGTATAACTTAATGCTGCTTTAAACTTCTCCACAGCTTTATCCCTGACCTCTCTGGTGCTCCTTGACCTTCATGATGTTTAGTGACCAACACACTCCAACCACAGCTCTGAGGGCCTAAAAGAACAGCTGAAATTATACTGAGAGTAGATTACACACAGGTGGCCTCTATTTAATGGTTAGGCCAAGGTGTGAACATTCTGGAGTCATTAGGAATGTTTTAAAGGCAATTTAATGCACTCAGAAAATGCTGTATGAATACTTATGCATGCCCCACTTTTCACTTTTCCATTTTTTGAAAAATAACAGAATCATGTATCATTTCGCTTTCACTTCACAGCTGTCTGTTACTTGTGTGTGAACGTTCAGTAAAGAAATCTAAATAAAATCTTTGTTTAAGGTTGTAAACATGACAAAATGTGCAAATTCTCAAGGTGTATGAATACTTACGAGAGGCACTGTAAATCCCCAAAACAGCGCGTTAAAATGGCTCCATAGAAAACTAGGTAATATCCCTTCTAAAACTTAACCTGTGATATGCACAAGATTTACCAGAACAATGGCAAAAGCAGACATGGAAATTCCCAGCATCTAGGATTGAAATGAATGCAAAAACATCTACAAAGTTAAATTGAAAGGTGTCTTTATTGATCTGAGAAATAACATGTGATAGACGTGTTCACCTGTAGATTCAACTAATAGAACTTCGATAGCATGTTTAGCCAATGGTGGTCGTACAGGACAAGAGTTGTAGAGCTGTGATATTGTTCTATTCACTTAAAGTGGTTTGTCTTTATGTCGAATCACAAAGTTGTCCTTCCATAAATCTGTATAACCCAACAAACATTAGCATAGGGTTTAATGGCAGAACACACAGGACAGACTTGCTTTAAACAACAGCATACATTATTCATAAACATCTTTCTTGTCTGCAATATACTGTACAATCTCATCAGGACTCATCAATTTCTCCGCTTCTGCATCTGGAATCTCAAAACCTAAAATGATAATCCAGAATTAGCTCATCACATTTACAAACACTGATTTATTGCACTTAGTGGGAACCACTCACCAAACTCATCTTCCATGGCCATGATGATTTCAACTTGATCTAAGCTGTCCAGACCAAGGTCTTTCATAAAGTGGGACGATACCTGCAACTAAAAGGTAAAACACAAAATGTTTAGTTCTTTTGAGAAGCATTTACCCACTTAAGTCCAAAATCTGTTACAATAAAGCAACCATTTTTCTGTACCAAAATGTATTAAGACTCATTGTAGAATATGTAACTTTTTGTGTAAAAAGAAAAAAAAATAAGTTGATATTGGTGCCTTTACTTTCCATCCCAGTGGCCTGTAAGATGCTCCAGGTCCAAGTGTTTATTAGGCTTCTGGTAGGTTTTCACCGCTCCATAGTTTCATATACATTCAAGGGATTCAACAGATTTAACGGTCGATTCATGAGAATTCCGTTCAGAAAACCTACCAGAAACCCTAAAAAAAAACAGAATGGCCCTTATGATGCTTTTTTTTGTTTAAAGTTGCACAGTGCACCATTAAAGCAGTACTAAGTAACTCTTCCCCCTAGAGGCCATAAGCGCAACTGCAGTTGCAAGCTACGATTTTTTAATTTATTAATTGTCTTGGAGAGTAAATACTACACTGACAGAAAAGGCGAAGGGAGAGAGGGTCACTGTGCATCCAATTATACAATGGAAATATTTTTTTTCCACACAAACTTGGCTGTAAATACTGTTTAAAGTGACGTTAGCCCGCAGTTAGCTTTGCCCGTTAGCATGTTAGCTTCTTCTTCGTGATTCCATTAGTGTGTATTGCTTTCTCCGGACCGGTGGCAGTCAAGTTGCAAACATGGTTTTCTGGCCAGAGACACCAGGGGGAGATGAAAGACCCTCCAATCATCCCATAAACACTTGTATCACCCCCACAGGGACTACGAAACGGATTTATTAAGGTAAACACGTTACTTAGTACTGCTTTAACATAAAAGGACAATGACTAGACACTAGGGGGGGTCATTCATCACAATAACAGGTGTTAAACCGCAAGTGCAACCTGGAAAATAGCATGTTGCACCACATTTTACATTTGCAGTTCTGATATGAAAACGAGAGAACCCTGTAAATGGTAAATGATCCCCTTGACGACGATGGGAAAATTATGCTGGGGTTTGAGCTGCCAGAGGAGATGTCGACAATGGTTTAAAGCGGACATAAAGTTGGTACTAAACTGTTAAACTGTTAAATGATGTTTTAAAGACATATCGCTCACCTTCTCTGGATTGATCTTGTCGTAGAGTTTGAGCACATACATAACCCGCTCTTGAATGCCGCCTAAGGTAAGAGGAGGCAGGTCCCCGTACTGTCGACACGAGACACTCAGCGAAGAGATCTGGGGGAAAGAAGGTCGTCGTTAGAACATTGCACATGTGTTTATTGTATATATTGTTACTGTTCTTGTATAGCACTTTGGTCGACTATAGTTGTTTTTAAATGTGCTTTAGAAATAAAATTGACATTGCACGGAGCAAAGTAAACACAAGTTTGAAGTGAACTGCAAAGTGAAGGGAATGAAATTCAAGTCCCAACTGAGTGAAGAACAGCTTCATCCACCTTCCCTCCCTCTGCTGCCCCCTATTGTGCACAGAGGCATTTCATTTTGCTCTGTATACAGCGTTACCTTACACACCAAGGGTTTGAGAGCTACACACGATGCTTTACATGTGCGTTAAGTGTAATAGAATTAACTGCAAAAGCTCATTTCATTTGATTTAAATATATAGGGCCTTATTTCATCTAGAGATAAACAGCACTTTACGCAACACAGGGGCACAGTTAATAAATAATAATGTAATACTTGCCGACGTTGTATTACGGTGTTAATTCATTGTAATGTATTTGACCAATTGTAAAACAGCTGTGTGATCCCGGAGAGAAAACCTTGTGAACTTTGCTAGCAAGCTAATGAACCACCCAAAACACGAGTGCTCTTCAAAATCTAGATGACAACGCGTTACGTTAATCTCAACAATGACTTCACACGTGCATCTTCGTCTCCGCATCTAAACCTAACGACGAGCACGCGATCGTGAAGCGTGGCCGGCGGAGTTTTTTGCAGACAGGTTTGAAAGACGTCGCTAGGTCACAGCCTCAGCGCCAGGCCGAGGGTGCTCAATGTTACCCCCTCACTCACCCGGGTCTGGTCGAGCCACCGCGTCCGCGCGCTGTCCCCGGCGAAGGAGAGGCTCCGATGGGGCGCCGTGCTGGAGACTGCCGCGGCTCTGACCGTCAGGTTAGCCGAACACAACCGGAGCGAAGGCCGGGCAAGAGAGCGGACACACTGCATCAGGACACGGGCCGCCATGACGGATTACAGCGACTACTCCCAGCATGCACCGCAAAACAAGAAACAGAGGTCTGGGCAGGACACAAGCTGCGCATGCGTAATTTATTTGTTTACTTTTTCCCTAACATGTTTCTTAAATGACGCCTTTTCCACGCCGTAAGTCTTGTTACACTTTACAATGATATAAACTATGGGCATGCACTGAAACAATATGTTTCTAAATGACACACTTTGTGCCGTTATGCCCTGGCTCGAGGCCAAAGTAATCGATTGCCGGCAACATAGAGCCTACAGTACATCATCACATTCAAATGTCTTTGTTAGATCACCACGTTCGCCACACCATCAAGCCAAAGGCAAAGCAGACGACATAAAGGGCCCATACGTTAAACATCAACAGTCAGTTCTTTTTTTTTTACTTCACAGTTTTAGTGCAAATGTGTGACGTGCTGGTCTGTTATGATGTAGCGATCCGATCCACTCGATTCGTTCAGTCTAGGAAAAGCAAACCCAAAGATTGAAGAATCTGTACGCCGACATCGGAGCAGATAAATGTGTTTGATATTCTAATCGGAAACGTGTGCTGTCTTAGTTTCCGACCATGGAGTTGTCCGAAATATTGTACAATAAAGCGGAATACATTGAAACGGTAATATGTGTGGAGCTCCAGCTGCTAGCTAGCTTGTCAATGCTAACGTTAGCTGCTCGGCTTTGGGCGTTGCTATCCTTCGTGCACTTTTTATTGTTACTTATCGAAATGTCTTTACGTTTATGTTCACACTTTTGTCTCTTAAGGCGTCTGGCAATAAAGTGAGCAGACAGTCCGTGCTATGTGGCAGCCAGAATATCGTTTTAAATGGCAAAGTAAGCTAACCTTACGCAGACTGCTTCCAAAGTGCACTGTTTAACAACTGTTCTTCTCTTGCAGGTGATTGTCATGAATGACTGTATTATCAGAGGCGACCTGGCAAATGTCAGGGTCGGCAGACACTGTGTGGTGAAAAGCAGAAGCGTTATCCGACCACCGTTTAAAAAATTCAGCAAAGGGTACGTTTTCACTCTATAGCCATGAAGAAGTCAGAATATTACTCTTAAGTTGGCTAATTGCACAGGATAACATATGTGTCTTTGTTATTACAATGGAATACAATAGACCGATGTTTCTCAAACTTTTCACACAAGGCAAAAAAAATACCTCTAACTACTGCCAATAACTGTTGAAGCTGAAGTTCCACCACTTGTACACATGCCACAGTTTGAGAATCACTGTAATATAAGGTTTATTACAGGATATGGCAATGGAGAGTCTGTGTTGGTTATCAGCCTTCGTACCGTCTCACATTGGAAATGGTATCTAAACCCTCATCTCTTTTTGTTTGCCTGTAGGGTGGCCTTTTTCCCGCTGCACATTGGGGACCATGTATTTATAGAAGAAGACTGTGTGGTCAATGCGGCACAGATCGGGTCATATGTTCACATTGGGAAGAACTGTGTTATAGTGAGTTGAAATCTTTGCCTTGCTTTTAGTCACATGCTCATCAGGCTCGAGTCACCCAGAAGAGAAAGGCTGTTTGTTGCTAGGCTTAGAGCGTCCAGGCTTGTTTTGAAGACGTGTAAGATCTACTGTAGCCTGTATTACAAAGTGATAATCCATCTACAATACAGAAAAAAGTCAACGTTGTCATAGAAGTCCGACATTTTCCTGGCAATGATGTTTATAGATTAATGTTAGCGTTTACGTTTTAAAAATCTACATTGGTTTATTATAGAATGCGCCAGAATCCCCCAAATTTGAGCGGTTTTGACTATGTAATCCTGAGCTCGATTGGGTGTAACACGGTTTGTCTTGCAGGGGCGACGCTGCGTGCTCAAAGATTGTTGCAAGATCTTAGACAATACTGTACTTCCACCGGAGACAGTGGTTCCCCCATTCACGGTCTTCTCTGGCTGTCCTGGTCAGTCAAACGCACACTATGACACTCGCAGTGAAACATTTCTTACTTTGTCCACACGTCATTTTGACCTGTTTCCTTTTCCAGGTTTGTTTTCAGGGGAGTTACCGGAGTGCACACAGGACTTGATGATCGATGTGACCAAGAGTTATTACCAGAAGTTTTTGCCCCTCAGTCAAATTTAAGTGACACTGACTGCGGACCCCATGCAGCTCAAGCCGTGTACGCAGCACTTAGGGTCAGTTCCACACAGAATAAAGCTGACAAAATGTTTTATAGATACATAAACGTCTGGACTTTACTTAGGACTATTTTAATACTGTCTGTCAGATGTTGAAACTAGTTAAGATACTGCTTTATTGGTAAAGGTATGTAACATGGAGTTTATTAGTACTCCCAAAATGTTGGACCAAACCCAAATATTGTTTTTTTGTTTTGTTATTTATTGCTCGCCTTCAAATTTCATTCAGTACTGGGTAGCCAAATATGCTGGACCATATTAAACATACATTACAGAAATAAAATGTATTTTCTTTTACTAGAGCTGAGGTCTTCACCATGGGGATCTTGGACACACATTAGAGTCACCATATTGTGATATATTTACTGATAATTCAGAGCCCCCTTGCTAAAACTTGAGCTTCGTTCTGACTCCAGGCACATATGTCATTGATATTAGTTGTGCTCACGGCCTATACCTGTGTTTTTTTTAATAGTAGAATTTAATGCATTTATCCACCTTTAGTATATTCGTAACACAGAGATTGGGTAAAATACTGTGGATTCTAAAATATTTGTATCAAATTCATGACCCTGCAGATTATTTTTTGTTAGCATTTCTGTAACCGTGATGCTGAAAGTTCTGAAACTTACAACTTCTTCCTTGTGAAGAATCGGTAGTTTGGATGCAACAATTTCATTTACCTTTTCCCTCTTTCATTGTTTCTAAAAAAAAAAAAAAAAATCAGGTACAAGGCCTTTAAGGACAGCAGAGCTGATCAAATTCACCAATTTATAACTCATTTTGGTGATTTGTTTTTGTCAGTTCAGTCCGTTGCAGACCCCTGCCTAAAATGGTTTCAGATTATCCTGCTGAAGCAAAACAAATTGAGTGAAAAAAAAAGTGTCTCTAGTTCACCTCCTGGTCAGTTTGGAGCCTTGGCCTCACATGTTGAAGGGACTCCTGTGTGGATCAACATTGTAAAGCGCTGTGTTCGCCTTTATCTCTGACGGACTCCTCCGTTAATGATGTCATTTCACAAGGAAACACTCAATAAAATGACAAGTAGAATTTGATGGTTCAAAGAATCTGGTCACCTTTTGGCACCATCTTGTGGTATACATGAAAATGCATCTGCAAATACATTTGTGAACAACTGAAGAAGAAAAAGTCAGTCACACCAATCTCAAACTCAGGTCTCAAACGTTTTATTTTACAAACTGAACCTCACATCAATTAAATGTTAACTTCTGAGATTAGCCATTTTTTTTTCCTTTTCAACAATTTCCATAAACCAGATACATGTGGCACAACTCCAGCCTGGCAAGACCAGAGTGATACCCCTCTGTATTTTCTTTATACAGAGGGGTATCAATCGCTGGTACAGCGGTGAGTCTGGTTTCCAGGCACGCACAACTCAGCCTTTTGAAGGAAAGGCTGACAAATGGCTTAGACACACAAACCTTTCAGTCAAGGACAGCATGGCAGGTCTGTTTGTGGTTTTCAAACATGGTAGTTAAGTTTGTTTTGGTTTATTCTTGCTAAAAATAATAATAAAAACTAAATAAATGTGATCGGTATTCAAGCCAATAATTGTGATTTTTTCCATTTTTGAAATGCTTTTCAAAGTATTTCTCTTTATTTCTCCATAGTGGTAATTTTAGACACACTAAGATAAACTTTACTCATACAGGGCTGCAACAACTCAAGTACCTCAAATAGTTGATTTCTGAAATGAATAATACACTTCCTGTGGTTTTCAGATTGAATCATAGTTTTTGTTACCATAACTGAACAGGAAAAATGAAAACGTAGACATTACGTCTTAACCTAGTGCACCATCTGTCTTGAAATGCACTCACTGCTTTGAAATATTCCAAAAATCCAAAATCAACGCGTGAACACTTAAAACATTCCGCTATCTGGCCCAAGCAGAGTAGGTGGACAAAAGCAGTAATTACTAAATATTTGCCATATTACCATGTGATTAGTTCTTTACTTCACTGACAGGGGCGGCCGGAGTGCCCAGTATGTTTATCATTTTGATTGTGTATCAGCTGAATCGATACACTCATGTACTGCTGTTTTTCCAAGTCAACCTTTACACTTAAAGAAATGTTTCACATCAAAGCGATCCATTAAAGATTTTAATTTACTGCTTAAAAATTAATTGTGTTGATCAAGTGGTATCGTATTGTTGCTTAGCCTGGTGTAAATGTTGATTTTTCAAGCAGCCTGATACCGGTATCCAAACAAAGAACCTTTGTTACTCAATCCTATGAAATGAACATGGTTATAAATTATTACCACTCTTTATCACATGCATTAGAAATGGAATAAACCGCCAAAATAAATTAAATTTGACTAAAACATAACAAATTAAAAACCAGCATGTTTTACCAAACTTAAAGTTCAAGTTGAAGAACAAGTCGATTAATATTAAGGGAACATCGTCACAACATTGCCAATTGTAGAAAAGTTGACCTCTGTTAACTCTAGCTTTCTTGATATAATGAAAGCATACTTCATGACCAAAAAAAAGGAAGAAAGAGCGAAATTTCACTCTACAAATCATACACCAAACTTATGTTGTACCTGGCTCATAGAAAAACAAGCACTTTTTATGTTTATTTTGATGTACGTTAGGGACAACTTTTTTCCTATCCACCATCAACTCATATTGGAGTTGTGCGCGTGTTTAAGCTAATAATATGGCTACAACTGAGAAAGGAAGAGCTGATTAGATTGCATGACTTAATAAAAGCTGAAAGCAAAGTGCCAAAAGTCTTATTGCAAAATAATCCCACAGTAAATCAGCAGTTCTGAGGGCAAGACAAGGGCAAAGCAGGTCATTTTACTCTGTAAATTTGCTTTAACTAAAAGCAGGGGGGGGTACCATGACCGTTTGCAACAACTACAAGCTGCAACAATTAATAATGTAACAGAAAATATTTGCAAGTTGAAGTTGGTTGACAATGACATAAGGGTGTGTCTAGAATGAATTCAAATAACTGATTATGGCCCTCACTTCCTTTTTCAAGGGAGTTGGTGAGAATGGATGACACACTGGGAAAGGGGCACAAATCAACATTATCAAGTGGCGTCAACTTTCACAGCAACAAAATGCAGAGAACACCTTTAAAGTGACTCAAAGTTTGTCACTCCTTCCCAAACAGAGTTGCCGTTCAGGGGGAAATGTTTCTGTAGTGTGTATTTGTCACATCCATGACAGATTTTAATCTAATGGTTGAACCATTTAAAGAGTACCCCATAACAATCTCTGAAAATCATCTGTAACACTCTGTGTCTCAGTCTGACGTTCTTTGTCTCCTTTCCTGAGAAGTGTGTGCCTTTTCCAAGCAGCTGTTTGGACACTTATGGTTCTCCTTGCTGTCAACGCTTTTTAGCAATACCACAGAGAAAGATGACAAAAAGAAACGGCTAACAACTAATATTTGAAAAGCAGACTGACTTTAGCCGATGTTCTTGTGCGCAGCAGAGAATCCAAGCGGCTTTTAGTTCTTAAGTCTTGGCTGTCAAGCGCCCTACTTCACAAAGAAGCAGAAAGAGCACATCAGATCATCCTGTTACGTTTATGTGTTGGGGAGTCTGTGATGACATCACTACATTGATTGGAATTTCGTTTCCTGGTTCCTCCAGCAGAGGAAGAGTCCAGATGCAGAGCCATCTCTTCCGAGATGAAAGTATTCAAGTCCACATCCTGGAGGCCATTGCGCCTCGAGCGGCACACCGGCCCTGAGCCAGACGACCCACCTCCACCAGCTCCTGCGCCATTACTGCTTCCCCCACTGATGTGGGTAGGAGACCCTGGAGCACCAGAGCGCACACTGATACTTGCCATTGCTCCACTTAGACCTAAAAACAGACAGCAGTTAGGACAAGACCCTCGAAAACGTCACCATTTATTCTCGCTGCACTTTAAAGTGATCGCCGGTTTCCCAAAGCCCAGCCTTCAAGGCAGTGCCTTCAAGGCAGTGCCTTCAAGGCAGATCCTTCAAGGCAGTGCCTTCAAGGCAGATCCTTCAAGGCAGATCCTTCAAGGCAGTGCCTTCAAATCCAAGGCTTTGGTCCGGCCTTGGTCCAAAAGGAGCTGCTAATGGAGCACACTTCAGAGTTAAACAAAGTGACCTCACAAAATAAAAAGATATGTTTCATCTGGGGGAGGGGGGATTCTGATGGGATCAAATAAATTATATTTTTTAGTGAGTAAAGTAGGATTCAAACTAAATTATAACAAGCAGTTAAAGAATATTGAACCTACATGTTCTCCTAATGTTCTTGTCGGCTAATAAATACTAAATCGAAAGGGGAATAAAAACAATAGTAATCAATTAAATCCAATGCCCAACAAATTTGAACTGATAATGTTATATACACTTTTAAAACATTTATGGCTGGTGCAAGGCAGCGAAGGCTACACTGATGTATCCTTTGCAAATAGGCCACACTCTAACCATAGGCAGGACACATGCCTCTGGACAACTTGAACATTGGAACAGCACTTGGGCACCGAGCGATGATGCCTGACCACGCCCACTTAAGACCAAGGCAAGAAGAGGTACCAAGGCTTTGGGAAACAGTCAGAGGCTCTTTCTGAAACCTTCCTTTTGCTACTCACTTAAACTAATTCCTCTATAAAGGCATCTACAGGAGAGCACTTGGAGCTGTGGCTTTCAGACGCGCTCCTTCATCCCACGAAACAGACGTGTCCCTCTACTTCGACAGCGCCTCTAACGTTACAAGAATGACAAGTTCGACTGATACTTTTAACTGAAAATATATATTATGTTATATTGACACTTCTTCCTCAAACTTGCCAGTAAAATTATATTAGCTCTCATTGCCGCTTTCTTTTCATTAACAAATATCTAAATGTCTTAAGTTGTTTGGAGATCAGCCCCACGTGCAACATGCACCAAGCACCAGTGTAACACAAACCTGCATCGATGCGGACTTGTTAGAAGAAGCTTATAAGCCTCTTCCACTCACTGCTCAGTCTGTTTCAGACAGACCTTTCCTGCTCCCTTCCTGACTGAACCAGAATGCCACTCCTAGTTTGCAAAATGAGGAGAGCAAGAACAAACTTTCAAAAGTGAACTATCAAGCTCCCTCCCCCTTCCCTCTTGATTGGACCCGACAGGCCGGTTCACAGGAAACCTTGCCTCATTGGTCAAAGTCATATCCCAGGGATTCTGATTAGCTGCTGAAATCCGCAAAGGACTAAAGGAAAAATAGGAATATTTTATATTACGTCAAATTTCAGACCCAGGCGCTTAATTATACGCAATCAAATAAATTTATGGAACATTTAAACTTACAGACTAGCACTTAAGACTGTGAAATCCTTGCCTAAAACACAATCTCTCAAAAACCTTAAGTTCTTAATGGTACAATTTTAACATTATTCAACACTATAACTGTCATTTCACAGATCAAATTAAGTGTAAAAACATGTTCTAACTACACTGAGACTGATGTTTCCGTCATAAACAAAAAAAGAGAGGAAAAAACACAGAGGACCTCTCAACCATTTCCACAATATCTCTACACACATGTAGTAAAATATGGTCACGAAAGACAAGTGTGTTGTCACTTTGATGAGTGGTTCCTGTTTTTCCTTAATGACCCCACGCCACACACGGCAGGAGACAGGTGTCTCCGACAAGGTGTCTCCCCGGACACCTGTCCAAAAGTGCAGTCTCCATAAATACATCAGAGCATAAAACATTTAATTTGCTTAAATAATGTATGTTCCAAGACAGTGGTTGTGTTAATAAGACAACAAACACATAGCTGTGAACGCCTCCAAGATATTAAGAAGGAATAAGGTGCATTAAATAGCCAATCCTTACCATGAAGAGCAATAGCCTCCCTGAAAGGCTGGAGATCAGCTTCCACAGAGGAGCCAGTCTCTACTGGTGAATTGGCACGACTAGGAGCTACCATAGTCAGACGTGTGTTGGTCCTGCCACCCCTGTGCGGTGGTGCTTTGCCGCACAGAAAGCTAATAAGGTCCTCCCTGCGGATGGTTCTTCTGCGCTTTTTCACCCAAGCTAACATGTCCTGAAATAGTTAGAAGTTACAATTAAAAACACTTGAAGTTTTGACAGAATAAAATCCCCTTAGTTATGACTTGCCTTATTTCTACGCTGATGGCCTATTTGAATGCCACAATCAAAGCTCCGCTGATGAGCTTCTATACTCTCTTCAAAGAGAGTGAATGACAAAAAATATTAGTTTTCATCCACAGAGAATATGATCCTGTCTCAGTAGGATTTACCTTTATAGAGGTTTGTAACTGCTGTAGCAGCATTCTGAAATGGCACCCACAATGACAAGCCTTGTTGATGACATACTCTATCTGTGGAAGAGACACATTTCTATCAAGATCACACATGTATGATTACAAAGGAAAGGGAATGATTTAAAATTAAATGTTTTATGCCCAACTTAACAAGGTACAATTTTCATCATGTATAAATCGATATATTAAAAGTCTGATTGACATCGACAGGTCTTTTCAGATTATCTGAAAACATACAGCTCGTGCCTCAGCTGTCAAAATGCACGATTGTGTCAAACGCTCTCCTGTAGCCAGACCGATGTGATAAGAAAACTAAAACAAAACTTGATATTTTACGCGATATCCTCGCCATTTTGTATTTTTATGCTGGTCTGTGCATTTCCAAGAAATTCGCCCACTCAGCTGGCAGCTTATTTTGAGTTAAAGTGCTTCATAAAAGGCTTTAAGATACTCCGTGCACATTTAAGACATTGTGTGCCTAAGTGACGAACATTGAGTTACATCTGTGGAGTTTAGTTGTGTCTGTTGATACTCTCGCCATTTTGTAGCTACGGTAGCTTTTCAGACCAGTTTTCGAAACCACTGTCTTGAGTGTCAAAAGCACGTATGTTTGCCCAGTGCAGACTTTACTCCAAGTTTAAATATAATTCATAAACGCCAGGTAGAAAGTTTGAAGAAAAATAGACACATTGTCGAACTTGCACCGCAATCCTCCCAACCCCTGAAAATACACAAGACACACGAATCAGCTGTAAATGCTATCCAGTTAGCTACCGTCTCTGCTAACTAGCTGACATTTGAGCCACTAAAATTGACAGTGTGTTCGTTTTACTGAGCAAACATTCTTTGTTTTACAAGAAAAACAGAGTAAGTATCAGGAACATCCCGCTGCACGGTGTACAAATATGTTTAGCCGCTCAAAAATCTATAATCGACCTTAAACGAGCTCACAAATAGGCATAGATGTACTGGGACGTAAAATAACAAACAATAAAGCGATGTCTTTAAACAATGTGCAGTAAAGGGTGAGAGTGAGTCTAAATGTGGCCCTGCAGGAGGTGTTGGACACAGTCACAGATCACAGAGAAAGCGTGTTGAACCTTTGTATAGCTGCGCTACGGCGGTGGCCGAGTTCTGAAACAGATGCCAGAGTTTATCCTGCGCCTGCTCGGCCTCTTCCTCGCTGGGTTCCCTTTGCTCGGCTTCGGCCAAACACTGCCGCTCCCATTTTGAGAACCAGTGTTCAGGTCCGTGTTCCTGTATCTCCGAGTCTCCCTCTTCCTTCTTCTTCTCCTCCATTTAATGATCACAATTTCGACGATGCAACTGTGCAATAAAGTGTCAACGCTAGTGAGAAAGAACGACGGATGATAAATCTTCAACACTGTCAAAGCAGCAACTAGTTCGCACTACACGCGATATTTGGTAAGGAGTTGGACGCTCTCGGGAGATAAGCTTGGCTAACTGTTTTTCTTAGTTGCCGACGTCGAGATATATACAACACAACTATCCTGTTATGCGCTAAAGCCCACCCAATGCTCGGAGATGCTCGATGGGATTGGCTGACGGCACAGCACGAGGCGGGCCAGATCGCGGTCATAAAACCATGATGTTTATTAACATGTCTATCACATAATCAACACACAAAAACTCCCTGGAGGTTCAGGTTTAACAGTGTTTTGCAGGAGGAAAATAATACTACTAATAATTGGGGAATATACATTTAATTTGAAATACACAAGTGCCCTAACTCACAATGATAGCATTTTAACTGGTTCACTCATGTCACGCACACTCGGTTTATTAGTAAATACATTTGCATTTTCAAATCTTTCAGTAGTCTATAAAAAACACACACAAAAAACACTTCGCACAGTTTGAAAAAGAGAGACGGGTAATAATGACAGTAGGTGGTGCTATTTTTCACTTTAGCACTGCAGATCATCATAGGCCCTTAATGTAGAGCCTGTAGAGTGGAGCAAAGGGCCCCTCTATATGCAAACTGTAAAGTAATCTCTTATATGACACAAATGTGTGTGAATGGACCATTATAGACTACGAGATTAGGCTAGACAGGACTAAACACATGCCACGGTAGTCTAAAGCAGCGGTTCCCCTCGGGGGTCGCGAGGCCTGAGTGGGGGTCCCCGGATGATTTCGAGAAGGAATGCTGCACTGCAAAAGTAATTAACTAGATTAGTATAAACATCTCAATTTGAGCATAATAATCCAAATTTTAGTTGTTTTGACTAGGTAAATAGTTCTTGGTCATTTGTCCTAGATTATTTCACTTGTTCTGAGATGTTTCTGACTCGTTTCAATACATTTCGTCCTTATTTCAGGTAATTTTCTTTGCCAATGGGGTAAGGAAATTGGTCTTATCTCATTGGCAATTTTACTTTCTTATTTCAAGCGAGATTTACCTTAGAACCAGTCTGAAATGTCCTCAAACAAGCAAAGTAAACTTGGTCCGATCAGGAAAAATGTCTAAATTAGCACACACAAAAACGCTCAAAACAAGATATATTTCCTCAATTCAAGTCATTTAAGACAATGCTTGATATTTACTTTTTGCAGTGTGCTGTTTCTAGTATATTTGTGAGTGTAAAACAGCACATAATTTGTTGTATCCATTCAAATACTTAAAACAAACAGTTTAAATCCACATTAACTGGATTCTACAATTTGTGTCTGTCCTAAAGTAACATAAAACAGAATAATTTATACATTGGGGTTCCCGAGTTGTTGAAGTGTCATTTTTATGGGGCCCCTACCAAAAATGTTTTGTGAACCCCTGGTCTAAAGAATGAAAAACACATCATCTATGACTGGATTGTTCTTGGTAACAGTTACACTTCCTGCATTGTGTTTTAATTATTGGTGGTGCCTTATCTTTATGCATTTTAAGGTTAATTGCACATTCATCTTTAATCCATTTCCTCAATTTAATTAAATTTTGTTGATGTTTTGTTGTTTTTAAACGTTTTTCCACAATCTCTCCTACTCCCATATTAAAGATAAGCATATTCTTAACTGAACTTTCCGCATGTTTTAAGCTACACACTTAAAACCCATCGCAGCGGAGCCGGGCAGGGACGGGCCGTGTTTGGATCATCATGCTCCATGCGGATGTGACATTTCAGAGAAGAGCGCGACCGCCATTTTGAGATTTACTTGAGACTCAACACATCACAAACCACGGGAGGAGCGGGCTGAGAGAGAGCTGCACGGCTTATGCTAACGCTGTATGACCGGGCACAATACTCCTATGAAAAAAACAGAGATCCGCTAGAAATGCAACAAGCTGCTGCATTTGAGTGTTAGCGTGTCGTCGGGGGGGAGAAAAAAATTGTTTAAATTCAGGCCGCGAGCTCCGCCGTAACGTTTGTGTTTTTTTTTTCCGTTTTGGAAACTGGATTGAATGGATAGCTTTCTCCTGCGCTCTGCCCCAGACGAGGGACAATTGGAGGAACGCACGGACTGGGCATTTTGCAGGCAAAGTTGTTGAACGGCAATAGCAAATGAGCCATTGTTTTGATTACTGTTGTACCGATATTGCTAATTGGCTGCCTAGTATAAGGTAGCTTTGTCGTCCGCCATACACAGAGTATTCGCTCATCTAAGTGCGGGTCGTCTCTAAAGTTGTCTCGTTGCCCCGCATCTCCCGGGGTAAAGCCTGACTGATTTAGCTAAATTCAGCGGGCCTACCTCCGTGGTTCAACTACAGCTCCACGTCGCCATCAGACAGCAACTTGCACCCACCAACGGCGCCGAGATTGGGCGAATAGCGAGCAAATACGTCCGCGTTTCTTTACCCGCTCCCCCGCCGACCTCCCCTCCTCACTCCCCGGCGCTGACAGCGGACAAGGCCGAGGGCGCAGCAGAGCAGGCCCGGCCGCCGAACCTCGACCTGTCTACCCCACCACCGCCACCTCCGCACCATCCAACCACACCTCACCAGCAGCCGCCGAAAGCCCGCGCCGCGACCGAACCGACTTCGGACACCGCCGAGGGGAACAAAGATAGCAGAGAGCCTCGCACCCTAAGCTCCGACACCACAACAAACGCTGCCAACATGAACCACCATCACCACACACAGCAGCAGAAAGCCGGCGAGCAGCAACTCAGCGAGCCCGAGGACATGGAGATGGAAGGTGAGCTCAGCAATGGCAGCGGTGCACGTTTAGGGCAGAAAGTAGATTGGCCGGATCAAACGTACAACAAACTTCAGATGTGCCTTTGGTAAACACAAGGCCCGCCGCTAGCCCTGGTAGCCGGCTGGATTTCTGCTGATTTTGCGTCCATTGCAGCAAACTTGTGTGGAGCTGACCCCATTTTGCGCATGTTTATGCACCTATTTATGTGTAGTATTGCTTATTGTATTTACTGTGTAATAAGGGGGGTGATTTCACTGTGAGCTCTAGAGAACGGAGATGAAACTAGTGTCTTTATTAATATAGTATAGCTTTATTATGATAACTGCTTATTGAAAGTTAACCGTTGAAAGTGTTTACAAATATCCATGGTATTTTGGTATTATATGGACTTCTAACCCCCGGTGAAACCAAACCTGAGATTGTTATTTGATAAATGTGTTCATTATAAAGGTAAATTAAGCTTTCTGGAGATAACAATTGTGGCAGCGGATCCTTTGAGCCTCCAACGATTACACTAAACGCCCCTAACTGTAATTCTCAAACGTCTGTTTACATTAACACATGAAGATGTTTTATTTCAGTGCTCTTTACGAGTCACTAGCACAATCTCTGTTCAATATTGTTTATTGTGGGCCTGTGAGGATGGGGGAAATATGGGGACGATCGTAGCATGCCATTACACTTAAAATGCCTTTCTTGAGTTTTAGCCTTAATATGTTGTTATTCTCTGAAGTGTTGCTGCAAAGTCGAGCAGGCTGCTTTCTGTACTTTACTAAAGTAATTAGCATCGCATCTTATTTTGATGCGTGCACGATAGCATGCTAGCTAGCACCTCGGCTAATTCTCGCTGAGGGGGTGTGTGGCGATCCAAAATGGTGGCCTGTATTTTGTTGCGTTCATAGTTAACGTAAGTCAATTTGGAACCACGATTATCATTGGGTATATTTTAGTAGTTCCAGACGTTTTCCACGGCGTAGTAGCCAAAGGGGTTGATATGTTTTTTGTCATTAAGTAGCTTGTTAGCCGGTAGGCTATCTGTCATCCTAGCTAATGGTAGGTTAGCAATAATGGCCTCTGCTCGAAAGCGCTTTGACTTGTATTTTCAGCGAGCCACTGTCCGGGAGTCGTCCGTCCCTTTTCTTAGTGTTGTTAACCAGTCTCTCTGTTCCTGTATGTGGCTATACTTACTGTGTTATATGATGTTTTAATATTTTTCATTACCCGTTCAGTGCTGTATGGGATCGTGTTGTGCAATGTGCAGCAATGCTGGCATGTATCGATAGTTGCCGCTGCAGATCCAGCCAGGCCCACAGTGGCAGCGCGGGGATTTGCTGCTTCATTGTATGAATAGCATACGGCATGGAGCTCGCCATTTTTAATGGTCTATGTTTGTGTTGGATTACTATGCGTATTTTTTGCCGTGTGTAAAAAACAACGGAAAAAAACCTTAAGATTTCCTGGCCGCATTCACTGCTACTAACACTAAGATAATGTGAATACAGAAGGTCCTGGGCATCACTGCGTCATGTCGTGTCTATTACGGCCTGTGGGCTGCGTACGCTTGCAGTAGCTCGTTTTAACACTTCAAAACGAAATCATCCGATGAGAATTGATGCAAGCTCATGGCATAGCTCCAAGGTACAATAAGTAAATGTTTCCAGCTGTGCAGGTGCACCTCTAGACCCGTCGGTAGAAGCGCCACAATTCATTTTAGTAAGTTTAACAACAAACAATTATTACACGGAGTCTATTGAAAATTCGACTAACAAAATATTTTGTTTTGTTGGACAGTATTGTAGAAACATGAAATGAGGCTTTGCTGCACTGTAGTCCTCGTTTATACTATGGAAGTGTGATCACTATAACTACTTGGACATGAATCTCATCACGTGCATAATCAAAGGCCAAAGGATGTGCCAACAACTAACAATTTTATTGACAATGTTAAAATATTGAAAAAGGAAACTAATGATACATTAACTGGATGTAATCCTCTTGAAGCAAGGTCGGGCTGATCGCCTCGGGGGAATGTAAAAAGTTGCAGTAATCTAGATGGGTAGAAAGGGTATTGGACATTAGAAGTCACATTAGAATTGTTCTGTATACATTTTCGATGTGAAGTCGATTTGTTTTCATAACACACATCCGCATTCATAGATACTAACTTTATGGTCGCAAGTCCCATCTAAACAAATCGTTTTGTTCTTCAATAGCTGGAGACACTGATGACCCTCCAAGAATCCCTGCAAACCCAGTCATTAATGGTAATGTGGCAATGGCAGACGGACACAACAACACAGAAGAGGAGATGGAGGATGGTGAGGACACATGCCTAGCGCCCGTCCTTCTTTCAGAAACAGATGTGGAGTGATTGAATCTGATTTGGAATATTTCAATGTGTTTCGCAGACACGAGCTGGCGTTCTGAGGCCACTTTTCGTTTTGTCGTGGAACGTTTCAGCCGGCTAAGTGAGTCGGTCCTCAGCCCGTCCTGCTTTGTCCGAAACCTTCCATGGAAGATAATGGTGATGCCCCGCTTCTATCCTGACCGGCCCCACCAAAAAAGTGTGGGCTTTTTCCTGCAATGCAATGCAGAATCTGATTCCACGTAAGTTCTAAATAATAAGTCAAGATTCGGGTAAATTGTGCTGAATGTCATTTCAGGACAGTCCTCAGTACTAGTTTTTCCTCTTCCTCAAAATGTGTTGTCTTTGTTCAGGTCGTGGTCATGTCACGCTCAGGCCATGCTGAAGATTGTTCACTACAAAGATGACGAAAAGTCTTTCAGCCGTAGAATCAGTCATCTCTTTTTCCACAAAGAGAATGACTGGGGCTTTTCAAACTTCATGTCCTGGAGCGTAAGTACAAAGAGAAATGGAGAACGTTTTAACACTTGTTTGACTGTGTCTTGCTGTAAATTTACCGACATGGTTATGTATTTTAGGACGTGACTGACCCAGAAAGAGGCTTTATTGAAGACGACAAAGTAACTTTTGAAGTCTACGTGCAGGCAGATGCTCCCCATGGAGTCGCGTATGTACCTCCCTAAATTTCACAACTGATTAATTCTCATCATGTCTGAATATTCATTCTTTGTCTTTGAACAGCTGGGACTCAAAGAAACACACAGGCTATGTTGGTCTGAAAAACCAGGGAGCTACATGCTATATGAATAGCCTGTTACAGACCCTCTTTTTCACTAACCAGCTTAGACGGGTATGTTTATATTTCCCTCTGCTATAACCAAAGAGGACCCTAGATAACAATCTTCTCGCTCTTCTCAGGCGGTGTACATGATGCCCACAGAGGGTGACGACTCATCTAAGAGTGTGCCCCTGGCTCTGCAGAGGGTTTTCTACGAGCTGCAACACAGTGACAAACCTGTCGGCACCAAGAAACTCACCAAGTCCTTTGGGTAAAGAAGATACAGTTTATACAGGGTTCCAGTATTAAGTCTTTATTTTAATGTTGTTTATATTAAGCTTGTATTTTAAGACTAGGACTCTAGGTCAGAGGCTGACACTGTTGGCCAGGGTTCCCATCTCCTTGTTCTATATCTTGTTTCTCTCACTTTGTACTTTCTGAGGCAGCTGTAACTCTGTGCTCAATGACAGGAGCCTGATTCAGATTGGCTTCATCCTCAGCATCGCGTGGCCAGTCATTTAAAATGATTACATCAATGTATTAAAGATCACTTGTTTGTTGTGTCTGTGCCCCCCTCTGGACAGTCGTTACCTTTGCGCACCAGGATAGTCTCTTGTGGCAATTGATTTAACTTGTGTGAATTGAACAGTGAACTCTGTGAAAGTGCTAATAATTGAGGCGTTCTTCCTGCCGTTAACTCCACTGTAGCCCATTTGGATTAATCATTTTTCATTGATCTAATACAGACAAAAGGACACATTTGGCATAAAATCTACATTTCTATTGTTGCAAATCAAAGTATTATGTTATAGAAAATGCTCCTCTCCTTCCCTCACTGCTTATTTTCATGCCCATTTGTTAATTTATATTCTGCTGGTGCCTTGTTTCTGTTTTTTTGTTCCATATCAGAAAAGGTGTTCGGGTGCTGGAACCCTGTTAGTTCTATAAATGTGTGTATTATCGATCTGTCAAATTGCTTGATTTTCTAACGACTTCATTTTTCTCTCCTGAAGTTGGGAAACACTCGATAGTTTCATGCAGCACGATGTACAGGAGCTGTGCAGAGTGGTGAGTTCTCCTCTTAAACTTGTGGCTATGTGAATGTCCACTTAATAATTCATGTAATGTGTGCATCTGTTTTGCAGCTCCTGGACAATGTGGAGAACAAAATGAAAGGCACTTGTGTTGAAGGAACCATCCCTAAGCTCTTCAGAGGAAAGATGGTGGTACGTCATTTCACACTCACCTTAAAATAAACTCAACACTGCAGTGCGTTAGGAAATAAAGAAAGTCGCGTCTTCCGTGTAAATGATCTGCATCTTTTCATTTTTTAGTCATATATCCAGTGTAAACATGTAGACTACCGATCGGAGAGAATAGAGGACTACTATGACATTCAGCTTAGCATAAAAGGAAAGAAAAACAGTAAGTTTTATTGTCTGTCATTTTGAAGTTGATTTGAAGAGATGTTTGGTGTCTTTACACTGTTTTGATCCGTTTTCAGTTTTTGAGTCCTTCAAAGACTACGTTGCTACTGAACAGTTGGATGGAGACAATAAATATGACGCCGGGGAACATGGACTTCAGGTCAGGGGGCTTTTTTCTCTATATCCATCTTTTGGTCAAATTAATAAATGTCATTACTGAGTCAGTGATTCTCTTCATCTCAACAATGCAGTCTCTGAATCTCGATGTAACGTCCAAATCATTTTTCTCTAGGAAGCAGAAAAGGGGGTGAAGTTTCTTACTTTTCCTCCAATCCTTCATCTGCAACTGATGAGGTTCATGTATGACCCGCAAACTGACCAAAACATCAAGATCAACGACAGGTAAATACTTTCTAACAGCAACAAAAAACTCCAGACAAGGGTAAAGATCTCTGTGCTTGACTTTTGACCCGTTATGGAGGAAATCTAGTGTTAACAAATAGCCACATTTTAGGAAAAATCAGACCGATGTAAGGGGTTAACTGGGAGCGTGTCGATGTGAAACGGGCTGTACCTGGGTTATCCACAAGTGCTGCTGTGGACGTTCTAATTATTGCTAGTCTAGATTTCCCAGCGCACTATTGCAACTGTTCACTCAGAAGAATACCCACATCAACATTAACTCCAGGCCGTTGATCTGCAGATAGAATGAAACATTTGAGTCATTTCTTTCTTCTGTTCTTCTTCAGGTTTGAATTTCCTGATCAGTTGCCTCTTGATGAGTTTCTTCAAAAGCCTGACTCCAAGGATCCGGCTAACTACATATTGCACGCAGTGCTGGTGCACAGCGGCGATAATCACGGAGGTCACTACGTCGTCTATCTTAATCCAAAAGGAGACGGCAAAGTGAGTCTCAATGAACCAATAGTGAGAACAATTTTTTTTATTCTACATCTTTCACCAAACACTGAATAGGTTTAAGGCTTTCCAAACACACATGTCTCTCCTTTAGAAACATCTTGTATATTACAGTGCTCCTGCATTGTCTTAACTCTTACATTTTGCATCAAATATTAGTCGTCTTGGATGTGTATGATCTTAAATGTGTGGCCTTTTAAAGGTGTTAGTCTTCTCAAACTAAATGTGGCTTGTTATCAAACATTATCTAGAAAACCAATCTTATCGTATTTTCAAGGTTCTTGTTGTCTGCACCTACACCACGTAACTTAAGCACTTCTTTTTCCAGTGGTGTAAGTTTGACGATGATGTGGTTTCGCGATGCACTAAGGAGGAAGCAATAGAACACAACTATGGTGGCCATGATGACGACCTCTCAGTGCGTCATTGCACCAATGCGTACATGTTGGTTTACATCCGCGAGTCCAAGCTCAGTAAGTCGCTCTCGCTCGTCACACTGTCTAGTATCCTTTCTGTTTATATATGTGTACTGATCATTATCCTATGTTTCAGGTGAAGTACTGCAGCCAATGACCGATGTAGACATCCCTCAACAGTTAGTGGAGCGCCTGCAGGAGGAGAAGCGAGTGGAAGCACAGAAGAGAAAGGAGCGGCAGGAGGCGCACTTGTACATGCAGGTCCAGGTATGGAAACGTGTGGCCTTAGAGGTTCATCTTTAGTTATTATGACGTTCACAGTTTGAAATATTACTGTTGATGTTTTCTAAGATGGTGACAGAAGACCAGTTCTGCGGCCACCAGGGCAACGACATGTACGACGAGGAGAAAGTCAAATACACCGTCTTCAAAGTCCTCAAGAGCTCAACTTTACAAGAATTTGTCCAAAACCTGTCCCAAACCATGGTAAGGTCTATACTTCATGCCATGAGGGTCTACGGTTTGCCTGACTCGTGCAGTTACCTGCCCAGACACTACACACAGCTTCTGCTCATCAGTTCATTTATAAACTCTTGTACTGCAGGGTTTTCCACAAGACCAGATGAGGCTTTGGCCAATGCAGGCTCGGAGCAACGGGACCAAACGGCCGGCCATGCTCGACTACGAGGCCGACTGCAACAAGTCTGTAAGTGGCTGACCGAAACACACTTTCCAAACACGTCCCTGGAGTTCTGTTCCAAACATGGGTACTGTTTCAGATGATCGACTTGAGCGACAACGAGAACCCATGGACAATATTCCTGGAGACAGTGGACCCTGAGATGGCGGCGAGTGGGGCCACATTACCCAAGTTTGATAAGGACCGTAAGTATTGGGCCTGAAGTGCATCGTGACCAGGAAGGCTGTGATGTCTGTATTCTCTATAGACTTCAATTCCCTCTGATAATTGTTTTGAGCCAGAGAAGTATTGTTAATACCACTTTGTTTTCCAGATGATGTCATGCTATTCTTGAAGATGTATGACCCTAAAACCCGAAGCTTAAGTTATTGTGGACATATCTACACGCCTATATCCTGTAAAATAAGTAAGTTGTGCTGATTATTCTGAATATCCCTGCAATGTCTCTGTACGACGCTAACTGTGTGGGTGTACAGGAGACCTGCTGCCAGTCATGTGTGAAAGAGCGGGCTTTCAGCAGGAAACTAGTCTTATCCTCTATGAGGTGAGCTCTTTGTGCTTCACTCACTTGTTTCATGTCACTTAATTGTAATTCATGATGCCTTGTTTTCTCATACCACGTCCCTGAAACATCACTGCTCTCTTTCTTCTTCTGTTGTCACACTAAACATTAATACGTTTTTTTTGTTGTTGCAGGAAGTAAAGCCTAATCTAACGGAGCGGATACAGGACTATGATGTCTCTCTAGACAAGGCCCTGGATGAGCTCATGGATGGCGACATCATTGTCTTCCAGAAGTACGGCTCCTGTGCTTTAGTCTTGTTCATCTCCTGTTGTTCATTGTGTAACTACATTTCCTGCCTGTGCCGCTCCTCAGGGACGACCCAGAGAATGACAGCAGTGAGTTGCCCACTGCAAAGGACTATTTCAGAGATCTGTATCACCGAGTGGACGTCATCTTCTGTGACAAGACTATCCACAATGACCCCGGCTTTGTGGTCACACTCTCCAACCGCATGAACTATTTCCAGGTACCAATCGTTTCCTCCTTCACACCTCGGCCTCATGCCTGACAGGGGGAAGTAACTGGTGATGTCCATTTTCCAGGTGGCCAAGACGGTAGCGCAGAGGTTGAACACAGATCCCATGCTGCTGCAGTTCTTCAAGTCACAGGGGTAGGAGGCTTGTCTCATCTGCACTAGTTCAATCATGTCTTCAGGCGAACGGGATGAGTTTCCTGCTTAACCCTAGCACTGCTCCTGATACTGCTAAAGTGACTTCATACAGTATTTTAGTAGTCGCTAGTCGTAGGGCAGGTATCCCTAATGCTTGTGTAATTGAAGCATCTTGTATCTGTATTGCCAATGCCAGTAGAAAAGTGACGTAACCTGTCCCCCCCCCACCTGTATCTCTTGTCTTGTTCCTATGGCTCCTCCCCCTCTCTCCTTGTCTCCACTGGCTTCTCCCGCTCATTTTTTCCTCACATTTTGTCATCCATCCTCTCCCCCTCGGTCCTCCTCCCCCCTGCCTGGTGGTGTGGTGGCTAGGTACAGGGACGGGCCAGGGAACCCTCTCAGACACAACTATGAGGGAACGTTACGGGATCTGCTGCAATTCTTCAAACCTCGGCAGCCGAAGAAACTGTACTACCAGCAGGTGGGAGAATGTGCCCCAGGCCGAGTGCTCTGACTGACAGCTAAGCTCTGACGCTGGTTTGATTTGTGTCTTTGCAGCTGAAGATGAAGATCACGGACTTCGAGAACAGGAGGAGTTTTAAATGCATATGGCTCAACAGTCAGTTCAGAGAAGAGGTATCTCCTACACTGACTCGATACTTTTTCCTGAGAGACGCGTGTTGTGACCCTTAATGAACTGATTTGTGTCTGCGCAGGAAATCACTCTCTATCCTGACAAGCATGGCTGTGTGCGGGACCTTTTGGAAGAATGTAAAAAAGCTGTGGAGCTCTCAGAAAAAGGCTCTGAAAAGCTCAGGTGTGGCAACATTTTAAATGTAGTTTTTGCTCCATATTTGTGTTTATGTCAGAAGTTGAAGTTCTCGTCGCTGCGCTGGGTTTCTATTAATTTCGGGGGAAATTCCATAAACTAGAAAACTGTCTAAAATAAAAGATACAAGTACAGGCCGGCATATTCAAGACGCCACAGCTTCAGTGCAGCTGCCAGACTCAGCCAATCAGAAAAGCGTGTGGTGTTAGTGAAGGGGAGCGGTGCCTGAGGTTTCTAGCCTGTTGCTTAAGATCATATTGCGCCGGTGTTGGTGTGGATGCGCTGTTTTTGTTGGGAGGGAGGGGAACAGCAACAGGCTGTACTTCATTTGTTTTTGTAACTTTTCATTAAAGTATGTCGTTCGCATGTCGCTCTCCCTCTTTGGGAAAGGGCTGAGCAGTGAGAGGCGAGAGTCTGAGCTCAGAGCAAACAGATGCAGGTGACACACATGTTATTAAAGTTAAAATAAGCAACAGAAGCACACTCTTCAATACCGCCTCTTTGTCTGCTTATGCAAGTTCCAATTTTGATTCTAAAGCGCTGGTCTTTATGAGTTTACTGACCATTCCAAAGTTCAGCCCCGTCTCACTGTTCATGAGAATCTTGTACTTTCAGTGTATTTAGGAGCGTCTCCTCAGTCCTGCAGGCTTACCTACTGTCAATGTCAATTTTATTTAGAAAGCATATTTAAAAAACAACCTCAGTCGACCAAAGTGCTGTCCAAAGTACTGTTCTTGTAGACATGTCTGAGAAACAGCCGTGTGCTCAAATATAGGTGCTCCTCTGCGTTACACAGAGTTAGGCAGTGACACCTGGTTTACATTCGAGCGTTGTTGCTGCATCTTAAATGTCAAAGTCTCAGGAGTGTGTTATCTGTTCCTGACTAACGCGTTGTCATATTAAAGTGACGCACTTCCTAAAAGCTCTTCTTGTTTGTTTTGCAGGCTGCTAGAGATAGTAAGCTATAAAATCATTGGAGTTCACCAGGAGGACGAGCTTCTAGAATGTTTATCTCCGGCTGCAAGTCGCACCTTCAGAATAGAGGTGAGACTTTGATGATCAGAGCTCTGGACTGACTGCCCTCTGATCAGAAGCACAAATATAACAACCTGCAGTATGTTTTACTGGCTCGATCATTGGCGTAGGTCTGTGCAATAATCTAAATTCTATTGTGTTTATTTCACCCAATGATTCCAACAAAAGACAATCAAGAAAAGAACTAATAACACTAACTTTACAGTGTGTTAAAAGCACGCCCCCGTGTTCTGCTCCTCTCACAGCGGGCGCACAGATTCAATGGCTGTTCAGGCGCAAAGCGCTGCATTATTTTACAAAAGTGAACAAACTTGCTACTATTTGCACCTTTTTATAATTGTTCAAATTGTATATTTTTAGTTTGTGTGTGTTTTTTTTTTAAACAAAGGCAGCCTATAACGAGACTAATGACTGAAATAATGGTGATATTTTTTCCTTTAATCGAGCAGCTGCATGCACTCAGTTTGTGTGTGGAGCTTACATGTGCACTTAAGCACATTAACTTCTTGCATATGTTGTCATGCTGTTCATGGCTTGAATAAACCGACATTGTAATTCTGCGTGTGTTGTGTTTCTAGGAAATCCCCTTGGACCAGGTGGACCTGGACAAGGACACTGAAATGCTCATTCCTGTTGCTCACTTTCACAAAGAGGTCTTTGGCACCTTTGGGATCCCCTTCTTGCTAAAGATTCGACAGGTGAGTTTACATGACAACAGCGCTAAATATAGTAGACTGCAAAGCATCATGGGACTTGTGGACAGAATTTCATCACATCATTGCTTCACTCCATGCCTTTACGAGACCCCGATGTTATTATTTAGCTTTTTGTCCATGATGCAATACTGAAACGGGACAAAGAGTGAACTGCTGTTGGGGATTATTGAATGGCACGCTCCCCAGTGAAATTACGTAATACAGTCGGGCTCAATGGGACAGTGGATGATTTTCAGTTCGCAACATGGTTTCCAAAATGAGCAAAATGACTTCAGACATGTGCATTGTATTTGACCACACAGACCATCATTGACATGTTGTCAGTGGTTGTTCAGGGTCGTCACTTGAGGCACATTCAGAGTAGTTCAATTCTGCTAAATGTAAGGAGCTCAAGGAACATGACGGCTGCATATTTTTCTGTTAGGTCAGCTAATACTGTGTCCTTAAGTGTGCAGATGACCCGCTGATGGCAGGTGAACACAGGCTTGTAGATTCACTCTATTCCTGCATTAAACAGATCAGTGTGTGGATGCAAAACAACTTTCTCACTCACCTCGAGTCTCAGGGTATTAATAGACTCATTGCCGAAATCAACAGAACATTCAAAAGGCTGATCCTCATGTCCTGATTAGAAAGAGGAAATAAGACCATATTACCATAGTCCAGTGCTCAGGTATATGTCATGCAGAGAACAGACTTTTAAACCGCTCTGGCAAAGGCCATGAAGAGACTTATTTTCAAGCAAAGTAAATCTCTGTCATGTTAGAGCCATTTCAGCTCTGGTCCCAGAGTTGGACTCAACATGGTGAGGCTCTGTTTCAGTTTCATGCAACTTAAGTCTGCCTGAAGATGTGGGACAAGCCTCGACTTTGAAATGTCCAAGTCAGGCTCTGTACGTTTTACTGACTTAACTCTTGTTTTCCTCCAGGGAGAACCCTTTCGGGAGGTGATGAGGAGGATTCAGACCATGTTAGACATCCAGGAGAAAGAATTTGAGAAGGTACAGTAACTACATAAGAACAAGTTGGATTCTAAGAGTAAGAATACATCACTGATGTATCAATATCATGATATATCATAGTTATACAACCTGCAATTTGACCTTTTTAGGAGGTTTTGGACATAATCCTCAGAACAAAGTTGAATTAAGATCCTGCGTTGCAGCACCTTTTTTTAATCTTGAGCACAATCTCTCGCTGTAGCGCGCTTGTAATGCAGCGTGTTTTCTAATATCCCAAACATCATATCTTGGGTCATTTCTTTTCATAAAGAATTATGTGATTTATACCCCTACCAGAAAATAAACTATAAACCATTTCCAATTGTCGAATCATTAAACGGCAGAAGAGCAATGGGACATTGTATACTACAGATAATCTAATCTGTGTTTACTGTCTTTACGCTAAAGTCCATGACTTGATGTGTTTCAGTTTAAGTTTGCCATTGTGATGATGGGCCGGCATCAGTATATCACTGAAGACGAGTACGAAGTTAACCTGAAGGACTTTGAACCACAGCCAGGTAATAACTTACAGTACATTTACACAAAATGAGGCCAAGTAAGTCAGTGGGTATCACCCGCATTACTGTTTGCAAATGATGGTTAATTGGGGAACAACACATGTTTATATACAATGTCCTCCTGGCTGTTTAATGGTTTAATGTTATAAATAGTATGTGTTTAAAGAGCCATGTTCCACAGAAGGCTGAGCACTGCTCTCACTGCTTTCACCTTTGACTGTTCCGTAGGTAACATGTCCCACCCGCGGCCCTGGCTAGGTTTGGATCATTTCAACAAAGCTCCAAAGAGAGGCCGCTACACCTACCTGGAGAAAGCAATCAAGATCCACAACTAAAACAGCCACTCTCTGTTTGTCGCTCACATAGTCCTCCTGCTCCTCCCGACCTCCAAGGCACCATAACCACAAACTGTACCCGCGAGTGCGAGCGTGTGCATGAGAGTGTGTGTGTGTGTGTGTGTGCGTGTGTGTGTGCGTGCGTGCGTGTGCACTTTGAACACCCCGCCTGGACACCTCAACAGCTCCACACGGGCACATGGTCTACAGCTAAACGGATGTTCGCTGCAGCTGATGGATTATTCTCCAACTCCAAAATGAACTGCACCAAACCCCCCCCCCCCCCCCCGACTCCTCAGTTTAATTAGTTTTTTTAACCGTCTGCCTCACTGTTCGGCGCATTTTTGTGTGATTTTTTTTTTTTTCTCCTTTTTTTTTCTTCTTTTTTTTCTTTTTCTGGCTTCTACCTGTTTTTTGCCTGTGTGGAAGCGAGACGGAATGAAATTGGGATTTTATTATCAAATACACCGCAGAGATGAAGTGGAGCACAGTGTGAAAATATAAATATATAAATATATATGTTACTTCTAGGTTAGGGAAAATATTTTTTTCACCTCACCAGCTCTTCTCCCATTAGATTTTCGGGGCTGTTTTTATAATTTTTTTGTTTTTTTTTCCCTTTTTTTTTTTTTTTTGGGAAGAGGCATTACGCTGCTGTGTGGAGCTTTGCCAGGAGGATAAATGTGGGGACAAACACAGGAGGGACGGTAAAGTCTGACCTCTCTAACAACTGTCTCAGCGCACCTCAGTTCGAAACGGCCCCGCGTGGCGAAAATAGATCGAATGGCTTTTTCCTGCTTTGAACCTTTTAGCGAAAAAACCAGTGTTCCCATGTCGGCACCACATTTCTCTCTATCTCTCTCACTTAGTTTGGTTGCAGGGGGATATGATTACTTTGTGTCTAATCTGCAGATCTTGTATATTGAAACTCCACAGCATCTGTTTAAATAAATGAGGAAAACAAACGGAAGAAGGCTTGTCTGTATTTCATCTTGCACATTTAGCACTTAACATCAGAGGACGGAAGTTCCTCAGGACCGACCGATGTAGAAGTGGGGCTTAGCGAGTACGTTCAGACACGCCGGGCATCTTTTAGGCTCTTTTTGTTTTGTGGGAAACTGACGTCCTCCATCATTCCTAAAGTGCGCACACATTATTTGTTCTGCCTCTGTACGTTCGTCTTTCCCTGTCGTGAGTTTTGTCGCCCTCTGCTGGTTGGTTGGGAGCAGTAGTCCGCGCTGTTTAGGCTTTTTAGGTTCTATTAGGGAGCAGCTGCAGATGACTTCCGCAACAAGGGGGGGGGATTGTGTTGGGAAGCAAAACCAGCATTGTAAGGATCACTTTTTGCATTGTTTTCTTTAAAAGCACAGGTGGAATGCTCCCTCTTCTTTCTTTTGTTTTGCTGGCTCTGTAAAGACCACGTTTAAAAATTGTATATTTAAAACTATTAACGTGTATAATTGCAGAGGAACATGCGCCTTTGTTGTTGGGTACAGAAGGAGCCAGGTGTTCATATTTCTTGTGTGTAGGTTTTTTTTCCTTTTCCTTTATTTTCTTTTTTTTTTTTTTGCGTTCCTGATGTACCATTAATTATTTTTTTTTCTGTTACATTTGGATTTTGCTTTTAACTGCATTTGGTTTTTGTCTTGTTCAAAAAAATAAAGACTGCAGTACAAAAATGGCCTGCAGAATCACACGACTTAATTTGATCTTTTCCGGTTTAAAGTCCTCAGTGTAGCAGCAGTGTACGACAACTACTCCTGTATATTGCCTTTTTGCTGGAAAATGTATGTTGAATAAAAAATTTTCTATAAAAAACAAAACTTATTAAAGGTTATTTTGCTGCTTGTTCAAAGGGTGCACTGACTGAAACTTCTGTCTCCTTTACGGTGTTGATTATATGGAGCCCCTAAAGTTCCCTAAAGGGAAAAAAAAAAGCTGTATGCTCCAAAAATATCTTTTTTTTTCTTTATTATTCCTTATTTTAAGAAAATGTATATTTTTCATTCAGCCCTGTTGCCATGTCATTTTTTTTTTAGCATCCGACTTTTTTTTTCTCTCTTTAGGGAGCTTTAGGGGCTCCGTACAATCATGACAACACAAGCTAATAACTAATTTGATTGAGCAATTTTATTTTCTATGTATAATCTTCATTTTGTTTGCAGTTACACAGTGTGATGGGGTTTTTTTTTTGGCTGCCTGGACCTGGCGGTTGCTGCAGTGTGTCAGGTCTGGGTTCAACATCTATTTGGTCAAAGAATAAGTAAATAAGTGTTTTACTCGGCTGGCTTCACTGTTCCTCTGAAACGGTGCACCGCCTCCTGGGTTTGTCCCTGTTTCAGAGCGTGGTGTCCTGCACTGGTCAGCTCCTCCACCTCCTCCTTCCACTTCCTCCTGCGCAGCTCCCTCCGCTCCACAGCTTTTTTACCATGTTCTCCTTTGTCCCTTTTTTGTTTCCTGTTGTGCCTCTTGTGACGCCTCCACTGTCCTGCAGGGTTTTATTTTTTTTGGCATTTCCCAAGATGACAATGCCATGATTGTGCAGGTCAAATGGTGAAAGGTTCAGGAGCAACACCGTTTTCTCACATGGAGTTCAGCACATGTTTGGGTTGTGCTGTCAACGCCTTTGCGCACTGGTCCAACTCCCCAATCATCGATACACTCTCTGCACTCTTCCTGCTTCAATAAACTCTACTTGCATGTTCTAAAAAGCCTTTAAAGGTGCACTGTGCAACTTTTTATGGTGACCTATAGCGCCTTAACTTACCATCACGGTGGCCTGTTGGACGCTCCAGGATTAACTGTGTTTTGTTTGGTTTTCACTGCTGATAGATACAGACGGCATCTCTGGAATCGCCCATATATGGTCATGTTTGAAAACAGTTAAGGGGGAAAACAATTTTGAAAAAATGTATATTTTCTCTAATTATTCAAAAACTACTGTAACAAATGCTGAAATATGAACATAGTTTCTACTAAATAATGATACAAAGACATGGGGAGGAGCAAAGTGGTTCAACATCCCATAAATTCATGAATAACGGAGAATGCTAACTTGATGCTACATGTTAGCATCGGGCTAATGTTAACGGTTAGCTCACGCTAGCTACAACTGCCATTTTTTCACTTCTACAGAACAATCTGCTCTGAGAAAACATCCATATGGACCTGACTTACACTTGACTTTATTTGTGTGATAAATCAGTTTATATTCCACCAGAAAATGGCAAAAAAGAGGGAAAATTGTGTTTCTCTAAAGATTCTATTTTCCCCCTCAGCGAAGCCACACCCCCTTCTATGACGAGATGCCGTCTGTATCTATTGAACCGTCTCCATGGTTACATATACATTCCATTCAGAAAACCATCCAGAAATCTGAAAACCTGAAATAAAAATGATCCTGAAGCATCAGAGGAGCCGCCGGGATGGAAAGTAAAGGTGCTAAGCTAACCACTAACTTTTTTTCCCTTTTTTTTTTTTTGCATTAAAAGTTACATAGTGCACCTTTAATTCCGGAAGCTAGAACATTTAAAATCTTTTAAGGGAGGGAGCCAAGTGCGTTTGTTTGTAGGATTTCTGATCCGGACGTGGGCTTCATGGGCATCATGGAGATCATCTGTTTTTTTTATCCCCTTTGGACACAAAATGTTATTTTGTGCTGTGTGTGAGACCAGCAGCACCAATGACAGCTCCCAGAGAGTGAGTAAATGATGACATACAATAATTATACAATAAATCAGATTTATTGAGAAGAAAAGTTTTGCCATGTATATTTATTTGAGAAATAACGTGATAACATTTATACAGTGAACATCATGTTACAGATGAGAGAAAGAGCAGGTGTTTTGCATCACTGTGTTCGTTGTAAGTCTAGTTATTTTCAATTAAACTTTTTACATATTTCAAACAGTAGCCTAAGTGTTATAATGTTATAGCTTGCGAGTAAAAACCCATTCCATTTTTTTCTAATTCTTTAAATATTAAAGTCAAAGCTAAAATATTGCAAGTAACTAAATTAAGTTACTCATTGATCGTTTGTCGTGCAAAACGGGCACAAAAAATACTAAAAGAAGCAGGTTTAAAATGTTCAAAGGAACATTTTCAAATAAAATTAAAGTATTTGATTAATTCTATTTACAAACCTTCATTTCAGAGTTATAAAGTGTTTCAAAGCATAAGAGAGGAAGAGTATTTTTCTGCTGGAACGCAGAACGCAGGGGGATCTGGGAAGTGTTTGTTTCTGAAGCTATAATGCAGTGGTTTATCCACAGTAACAAGCAGGACGGACCCCCAGGTATAATCACGCCCCGGGCCTCGTCCCCGTGGATCCGCTGGTGCATCATGTCTGTCATTTACAGCACTTTCTCTTCTCGACGTGCAGCACTCGGTTACAGCGGGGGCACGTGTGGTAGGCGTCCTTGAACTTGTTCATGAAGAAGGGGATGAGGCAGCAGCACAGCACCAGCCTGTGGAGGCATCACCGCACAGTCAAGACACAAGGCTCTGACCAGGTCTGTTACGGACTCACGAGGGGCAAAACCTTTAGGTCATCATACTGTTGTTACTGCTGTTGACTTTGAAGCAGTTTGAATTGTTTTCTATATATTTCACAAACCTAAGTGCTGATCATTCTGATGCTGCTTTGTAGAAACTGAACATGTTTATATAATACAAGTATTGTTTTATTTATACAAAACATTGTAGTGATGTGGTTGCTGGACCTGGGGCCTAAAGGGTATTATCCTGGGTCCAGAGAGGGTACATGCCAACATTTGTATATTTATTTTTAATTTTGCATATTGTACCGTAGTGCTATTTACTATTACTATTACTATTACTATTACTATTACTATTACTATTACTATTACTATAACGTCTCTTGAGATTGACTCTCTTCAGGGGAGTCCTAACCCCAAAGAGGGCACTACTCTACAGACGTATGGGGGAAACAGACTTTGAAGTTCTCTGCCTGGTCCAGGAGTCAAACCCTTCAAATAAAATTACCTGTGAGGCGAGAGCAGTAACTGTTGTCTCCACGATCCTTTCAAATAAATATAAATTGTATGTAGTACCGAATTTCTTTGCTCTACCGCTGTGGTGTACAATGTAATACACTCAAAAGGTGATTTGTTTAATAAAGTATTACTGTTGATTTGGGTGAGGTGAAGATGAAGTATTTTATTTTATCTGAGCAGAGCCTGACGCATCAAACAAGTGATTTGAAAGTGAAAATCCCGTGACGTACCCGAGGCAGATGAAGAGCAGGCACATGAGCCAGGCGTATCGGCCGGCTTTGTAGGTGACGTTGCTCATGACCTGCTGGTTGCAGGAGGGGCAGGAGGTCATGCCGGGGTTAAAGCCCAGGGCCGTGTCATAGCTCACAAACTTGTTTTTGGAATCATCAGCTGGGCCCGAAGAGTTTAACCCTCCCGTGTACACTGAGGAGAGGGGAGACAGATGGAGGTGTTCAACAATGTAATAATGTTCCCTCGTAGAAAACATGTCATTTTTTGTCTTCCATCTTTATTCTGCACATTGAGTAAGGGGTCAAAATATTGGACATTTAAAGAGAAGTGTTGAGTTTTTACCTGGCAGCTGTGTGCCCTGGCTCTCTGGAGGAGTGAATGGCGAGTGGAGATTGTAAACCGTGACTCCGCCGCCGCTCTGACCGTCCACTGGATCAGAGAGAAAAGGTCAGTCTGGCAAAGACACCTTTGTTCATAGCAATCACTGCACTGATCGGGCCACTTACCGGGCAACATATAAGGAGGAGCATCCTTCCTTCCATCCGCACTCATTGTGCCACTCTGTAAAACAAAGCACAGTGTTTTTAATATTTGTCCTGTGAGTCTCACTGCTCTCGCCTCACGTGGTTTCGAGAAATGATAGATGAAACTCTCATGTCCTCTGATGGTGATGCTGAACTATGGCATTTCTACACAAATATAAATATACCTGGATTTTAAAGGAAATACTTTATTTTCTACTGGTGCAGATGAAAGCCTGAGGCAGAGGTGTTTGGTACTTTTCTCATTCTGATCGTATCAGTACAATGTGACAATATTAGAGGCAACATTTGGTTTAAACGTATTGTATAGTTATACAGATAAAACGCAACACTGGTGGGCTCATTCGTTCTTGTTCAGAAATATGAACCATATTGTTGTGAAACAGTTTGTTTAGCAGCTAAATATAAAGAGACCATGAACAAGAGGGTAACTGCTCTCCCAGAAACTATGAGATATAATACCTACAATAACAACAATAAAGTCATGAATGAAACAGTGAATGAAAAGTGTTTGCAACAGAGTGTTCCTAAACTGTGGGCGTGTGAAACAATTTGATACAAATTGACACAGCCGTGGTGTGTGGCTTTTGTCAAATAGTTGACAAAAGCCACAGTTGACCCTGCATTGCATTGCATTGTACCTATTATCAACAATATTATTATTACAGCCTATATAGAGGGGTTTGTGGCACACAATTACAGCTGGAGTGTGCTTCCTCTTATATGAATAATCAGAAGTGAAAAAGTTTCAACATTAATGGAATGAAGCTGGAGCAGAACAATGAGGCAAGTTTTCAAGGTCTTCTTGATGGGACGCAATGCTCAACTCGACCAACCAACCGCTCGAATCCGACACTGTTGCGTCGACACCTCAACACTAGTTCACTAGTCAGATGGTAAATTAAAAAAACATCCACTCCTCGACCCCTGGAGTTGTGTTCCGCTGCAAACATCTGTGTTGATAAACCCTGTACCCATTTCTTTTACTAGTATTGATTGATAGCATTGAATTTGTTTTGTCCTCCTTCTGTATATTGAATATACAATGGTTCATGGAAAACGACTGTCCATGTGATCATACCATATGAACTTTTGTCATCATGTGTTAGCTTGCAGGCTAGTTTTGGTTAGCGTTAGCATTAGCTGTGCTGTGACCAGGAAAAGTGATCATGACAGTTGTGAAGTAGTTTATAAACTCATCTCTGTGAAGAATTTGGATGTTAGAAATATGTTAAGAATGTCGGTAATACGTTTGGACACAATTAACAGTTTATACTGTCACTCCCTCATACTGTTGGAAACCAACCAAAAAAACAAGTCATCTTATCTCCGCCCACTGTTTCTACCTCCTCCTACTCAAGGCAGTACAACACTCAGAGGGCGCTCTCTGAAAGGAGTCTACTCTAGCACTAAACTTGCCTGGCCTGCCAGACACTCCTCCTTTCTGTTCAAAAGAAGAACAGTCTGGGCGGCGGCTCGCAGGAAACCTTTTCACGATTTACCCACATCGCTCCAATCACGCACCAAGAGAGTCACCTGTCACCACCATGCACATCATTTGGAAAATATTAAATCCCTAAAACCGGAGCAAGAAACAGCGTTGGAAGCGTTTCTCGTGAAAAAAGGACGTTTTTGGAAAGGCTTCCTGCCCATTGTTACTGCGACGTATCTAGCATTGCTCTGATTTGTTGATGCCGTTTGTCAATTGTTGAGATCATGCTTGCTCTCAGACTATGTATTTCAAATATCAATGAAAAAGTCTGTAGTTTGGCAGGCCAGGCAAGCATTAAACCTAAAGTTGAAGAAAGTAAAAAAAAAAAAAAAAGGTTTTACTTCAAATGGTATCGCAAAACTACACTCTGGCCATTTGCTGGGTAGAAAGTAAAAAGTATGAAACTTTATTTGCGCTTTATTTCGCTGTGATATAATTGTTCAGTGAGGTACATTCCATCTTTGAGCATGCTACGTGTCTATGAACCACTTCACAAAAAAGAAACATGCTATGACAGCTGATAAAGCAGTGTTCCCAGATAACATGATAGACTCGCATGTTCAAAGAGATGTTATGCTTAAACCAACCAAACGACGCACAGATCAGTATCTCAAATTACAGCCTGCTGGTGTAAATCCCTCAGCTCATGCACTCCTGTTTAACACTTTTCCCGGGCATTTAATTGTCACGCAGCCACACTGACCAGCTGCAGTATTACAATTGCACAGCAGCTCAGGTAACAACTGCAGATGCTTGTGAAGCCTGACCAAAGCTTTGCTCTTTGTCCCGTCTGAGCATTGAGCGCAGGCACTGAGGTGTAGCTGCTGCCCGTGTCCCATCATCATGTAGGGCTCACATAGATGACAGACTGCTTTGTCATCTACTCACACAAGAGCCTGTATCCACCCAGAGGAATGCAGTCGAGCTGCATGGTTCTGTGCTCCACGGGTGTGTCTCCAATCTGAGCATCCACAGCACTTTTCTTTTGTTCTTCCTGAGGTCCCACTTTACATTAAGTCTATGAAACCTGCCATGTCAGTGTTCAACAGAGGACAGTATATAGTCTATATGTGTGTAAAGAGCTGCTGCAGGTGCCCCATTGAGAACTGAAATATTCATGTTCAACATATTCAGTTCATTTATGCTTTAGGATTGCATTTGAATTAGCTGTTTTTTTTCTGGTTGAGACATTGTTCACAACCAGTTTAGTTTAGTAAAATTTTGGTCTAGCCTATTTTCCCCCCTAATCTATGTCTATACGTGCGGTTCCCTTAAGGTCAAATGTTTTAAATGAAGGCACTTGGAAGGTTAAATTGCCTTAAAGGTTTGAGAATCACTGATGTAGAGGATTGATGAGCGGCCCATAAAAAGACACTCCCTGAGCTCCAGAACACAACAGTGTGTATAGTGTGAGCATCAATCAGGTACAGGATAGAGTTTGACTTATGATCCAGTGGCCCGCTTTGTCTTGGGTGAACCCATGACTCCAGTGTTAATCTGTGTATAATTCATGATGACAGGTTTCTCTCTGTAAGGTGTGTCCCTCTGTGCCGGTCGGACCAGCCTCTGGACTAGATATTCACTGATCCAATTAGTCCCATCAGAGTTGGACTGATCTAAATCACATGCCGACAACTCAATAGTTTAATCAAAGCTGTTAAACTCTCCGTATTTCAGTTTCCAGCATTAAGATACAAACGCAGATGCCTCAATGTGCATTTCAAAGTGCTCAAAAAAGCACTGTTTCCTACATTTCTACATAAAGTTAACACCAACTTTTCTCCAGAATACACATCCAACTATACCGACTAGACAAGAGCAGAGCAGTAATAGTCTTAACTGCACAAAGTTGCAGCTTTTGAAGTCTGTCACGAAAGCACTTGATGATAACCCATTTTCCTTAGTCACAAAGTGTTAAAATAATCCAATCATCCTCAATTTTCCTTTGGTGCCGTCTTACCTGCTGTGTTACTTGTGCTCTGTGCGGTGGTGGGGTTCGGAGTTGGCTGCTGCTGAGGTAGATCCCAAAGTGTGTTGTGACTGACACCTGCAGCCGTTTCACCTGTACCTGAGTGTAGCCCCGCCCCCAGCCACTCCCACCTGCTTACTCCCGGCCCATATGCGTTCAACCGGGGCCTTAGTCATTAGGCGTAGTTTCAAAGGCAGGATTGGACTTCTTTTGGCTTTGTTCTCCCTGTCTAGGGGACACACACTCCCATTCAGGGAGTGTGTTGCCATGTCTAACCAGTTTTTATGCTTTATGTTTCGTGACCCGGCTATTTGACCTCAAGCGCCGCAAACGAGTGGTCAGGCTGACGTTTGTTTATGCACATTTATACGCGATCAGCGCCTGAACAGCTTCCATAAGGTATCAATACAGAACAACACCAAGCTCATTGATAAAACATGGTATGTGAATCTCAAGGGCTCGAGATAGTACCAAGAGAATACTGTGTATAGCTGCTGCTCATCTTAATGCTGCAGCTACTGTCTCATTTCATGTTGCTACTCCACTCCTATCAAACATTTACTTGCAAAAGAAATATTATTTGTGTACCACTTGACACAATCCTCCAGCCAGGTGTTTCTGACCACCAGCCTGGCTCCACAACATGGAGATGGGTCCCTGAGCGCCAGCCCACGCTGACAGCTCAGTGCTCCTACAGGTCGCCCAGTGATATTGAGGATGGGTCAAATGCAGAGACTGTGCAGCTGTTAGCATACATTTCCCATAGACTAATATTAGATAAAAACAGTATAAAAAGCTGTGGAACGACTCTGTTAGCTGATGAGTTACTGCTGGTAAATACATCCAACTCACTGTGGTGTTTTAATGTGAACAATAACCCCAGTATTTTAACTTCTAAAATCTCCTTAGCCATATGACATCACATTCCTCTCTCTAAATAAATAGTAGTAGTAAAGTAGAATGAAAGTGCTGCTGCACAAATTTGCACCAAAGGACCCTCAGAGCAACCAGCCCTGTAATGAAGTAAGGAAGTATTGCATTATGTTTCCTCTCGATTCTGAGACTTTATAGATAGGCTACTGCAAGAAAATGTATACACAGTTCGCTGTGCATTTTGCTTTGGTTTCTGTTCGAGAGTAAACAGTTAATGTCTGAGAGGAGAGATGAAGCATAAGCAGGAGTCTGGATGTCTTATGCAAGATAATTTTATTTACCCTCAGTGCAGGAGGATATTAGCTCAAGACATAGTTGCCGTTTAACTATTCAAGTCTGGCTATGTTTACATGTAAAGAGGGATAAATACCCTCTGTTGTGTGTCATACTGATATGCAAGCCAAACATTCAGTGCCTGACAGTAGGTGCCTAAGAACCACAGTTATGGCTACACAACATGTTGGACTTTTGAATCCTGCACTTTAGGTTCATGTGATTGGATTTATTTAAGCAGCTGGTTAATACTAGTACAACTGGTGACAGCGTCTCAGGCGAAGGAGTGGTTGCAACCGAAAGCTTTTATAGTTGGCACTGATCACGGCACACTTCCATTGTGTCCTTGGGCATGACACTTCACCCACAGTGCTGCGCCGTGTATGACTAATGGTCAGTCTGTCCAGAAGCAGCTTCCCACTGATGTGTGGTGTGCAGAAAGTAAAGGAATGTGTGCAAAACATCTCTCGGCTTACGTGCACAAGACCACGACATGATAATTGTTTGCTATTAACCTTCTAACCTTACATTTTGAGCCGGAAACGGACAAACCCGCTTCACCCTGAAAATGTGGGGTGGAGGAGAGAGAGTCTGCAGGTGTGGTTTGTGCCTATAGTATGAGCACAGACCTCATAGCTGAAGTGTGCGTCCGCAGTGTGTTTCGATGAGCTCGATCAACAGCATTCCAACAAAACAAACCAATCCTTACAGTGTGTTACATTCCCCTGTTCAGGCCGTCTTTAACCCTACAATGATACTGCGCCTTTGTATTCAATGACACATATTTTATAGATGACAGGCACTCCAAAGCGGATTATTATGAAAAAAAACACATGAATCATGGTGCTTTTTGACAGGGAAACACCACAGGAAATGTGAGCATGACGAGTTATTTATTGCTACATGGAACTTTAAGGCCACACTGTGGATCAATACAGGTTATGTTGTTTTGTTACAAGAGCGACTAAAACTGAATGGAGCATTTAGAGGAGGACCAAATCTTGACCTCATGTTTTGCTCCCTCGTTGGTGGTAGTTGTGGATGAGGTTCTTTATTTTTTTCTGATGGTAAAGTGGCCCATTCTTCTTGGCAAAAAGCCTCCAGTCCCTGTAAGTTCCTGGGCTGTTCTGCGTGAACTACACTTTTGAGCTCTCCCCACAGTGGTTCAATGATATTGAGGTCAGGAGGCTGAGATGGACACTTTTGAGCACAATTGTACATAGAAACGAGCTGGTGTCCGGCTCCCAGCAAAGTTATCGGGCTTAGAGGTGAGGAAAATCACAATGAAGACACATGTTTTCACCAATAAATTAAATGTTTCTATTTCATTATGTTCTATTTATTGGGGTATATATTGGTGGTGTGGTTTTAAAGCAGTACTAAGTAACGTGTTTACCTTAATAAATCCTTTTCGTAGTCCCTGTGGGGGTAATACAAGTGTTTATGGGACGATTGGAGGGTTTTTCATCTCCCCCTGGTGTCTCTGGCCAGAAAACCACACTTGCAACTTTTCCTGCCACCGGACCAGAGCAACCAATGCACACTAATAGAATCAACGGGCAAAGCTAACTGCGGGCTGGCGTCACTTTAAACAGTATTTACAGCCAAGTTTGAGTGAAAACAAATATTTCCATTGCATAATTGGATGTACAATATCCCTCTCTCCCTTCGCCTTTTCTGTCAGCGTAGTATTTAATCTCCAAGACAATTAATAAGTTTAAAAAATCGCAACTTGCTACGACACCTGCAGTTGCGCTTATGGCCTCTAGGGGCAAGAAAGGTAAGTAAAAGGGATAAAATAATATGACAACAGAGTGTGTTTACCGTCACAGTCCTCCTCCTGTACACTCTTTTTTCCCTGAAATTGTGGGTTGCCATATAAACAACAAAAAATAATAACATACACACTGCGCATATTGGTTTTGCTTCTTTTCACAGACGACTACATTTTCAAATATTCTATATGCAATATAAAGGATTCTACCCAGCCAAAAAAACAAAACATAAAACGGGTATAGATCCTTAAAGATCAAGCTACTGAAATAGTGAGATAGAACTCTACACTAAGCATTGTGCTGTGAAAACGGCCTTATGTTTTTTGCCCCTTTAAGTCAACACAGGCTTGTCATTCTGACCTATATGTTTGTCTTAACACACACAACGTCACCCGATTTGTTTCCCCTTTGGCTCTTTTTATTTTATTTTGCCGTACTCTGAATATGGGAGCTGACTCCAAAAACCCAGCCAAAATTGCTAGCATGAACGAGCTTCAGTTAGCCACCCTCAGTTCAGCTCAGCAGACACTACACAGATTTTTAGCCTGTGGCTATTCTACAGTTTATGAAGCCTTGGATGGCATAGAGAGCAAATCCTGGCTCCCGTGAGTGAGCCAAAAAAGCACTACAGAGAACTGATGCATTAGTTTGATCACCACAATAACTTTAATCAGTATTAATCTGTGCTTATAAGTTGGTATCAATACCTGAGGAAGGCTTTGTAATGTTTTGTAAATGATGGATTATATATTTATTATTTTAAAGGCTTAATAGTGTGCGTTTTGTGTTTCTGTATGCGCTTTTGTCCTACTCTCACTAACTATTGCATATTTTCCAGAGATACAGACTATGATTATAAGGTTGTCAGAAAAGAAGAATGGGGAAAACACAAGGGATTTAAAAATAGACTCGGCCTTACCCCTATTTAAGGCCGGCACAAAAGAGAAAATGTCAGTGACGGAGAGAGTGAAGCACAGTGCGGAGTCCTGAAGCACAAACCTCACAGACGCTGTATGTTTTTCAAAGAAATGATTTTATACTGTTGAGAGTGACAATCACAATGCTGTGTTTTGTAGTAAAAAGCTATTGGCAGGTTTTGTGATTAGAATTGCAACAACATTTAAAAAAAAAGAGAACCAACCATTTTTAATATTAGATTTAACTATATATAAAAGATGAAAAATAACAGCTAGACAGAGCAAAACCAATCGACAAACAGACAGTTACTCAGGGCTTCAGAGTCGGGGAATATTCATAAATATTCAACATTCACAAGCCGAGTGGACTGATAGAGTTGGGGATGCTCCAGGAGTGGTAAAAGAATCAGACAGACTGACAGTGTGTTGTTATCAGCAACACGCCTCTAAGTCACGCTTAGAAAGACCTTTGGGGCATGTCGCCGGGCTTGTTCAACCTGCCAGTAATGTACACCACAACACAGCAGGGAGCGATAGGCTGGTTCTGCCAAACATATTTGATGCATATCTTATTTATTAATCAGCTTATACACTGCATGTTTTACTACGTCTGTTTCAAACAACTTGCTATTACAGGGGTGTGGAATAACTCTTGATTCATATGTTCTGGGAGCCCCCTGGACGCTGACACACGCCACTAGTTACACACACTTTAATAGAGTAAAAAAGGAGTAACTTATTCTAAATTATCAGTTTTAAACAGACCGCTCTTAGATGTCCTGAAGTTTTTCATCAGCAAATATTTTCATCAGCAAATATTTTTAAAGTAGTCATCTGGACTGGGATATTTAAGTTGAACATGTTTTGTTTCTCATCTGAGAAGCTTATTCATGTTTATCTGTTCATCATGAGAAAGCAGCGCTCTAAGGTGTGAAACCGTCACCACTCCCTGTTGTTTGCCAGCAGAGGTGGAAGAAGTGCTTAAATTGTTTACTTAAAGGCACACTGCGTAACATTTTGGATTTTAATGTTGGCCGTAAAGCAAAGCATGGTCCTAATGACCAGCGAGACCACAAGAAATTATATTTTTGATGTAGCTTTAAAGGAATAGGCCACCGTTTTTACATACTAAGATATGTTCTTACCTAACCTTAGACCAGTTAATATATCCCCGTCTGGTCTTTGTCCGTGCGCTCTGCCAGGCAAACGGAGCACATACGCAGCCTCTCCCACATGTCATACAGCTCCAAAAAAGCTCACGATAGAAGCTACCAAGCTCTTCCACGTGTTCCCTATTTAAATAAAGTTACGTGAAGTGTTTTCATGCGAAGTATATTTACACAGAAATGTAACATGTCGATTTTATAAGCAGATAAAAAGGGGTACTATATTGTGAGGCGTAATGATACGAGGAGCAAAACGTCCGCGCAGTAACTCCTAAAGACTTCCCCCGCTCACTTCCGTCAATAGAAGCTGCGTGGAAGAGCTTGGTAGCTTCTATCGTGAGCTTTTTTGGAGCTATATGACATGTGGGAGAGGCTGCGTATGTGCTTCGTTTGCGTGACAGAGCGCACGGACAAAGACTAGACGGGTATATATTAACTCGTCTAAGGTTAGGTAAGAACATATCTTAGTATGTAAAAACGGTGGCCTATTCCTTTAAGTAAAAGTACAAATACAGGAGGATTTTGCTTTAGTAATCTTGTTTACCTTAATCAATCCTTTTCGTAGTCCCTCTGGAGGTAACATAAGTGTTCATGGGATGATTTGGGGGTCTATCTGGTGTCTCTGGCCAGAAAACCACACTTGCAACTTTCCCTGTTCCAACCCGGGAGCTCCAATACACACTGATGGAATCACTATGACGAAGCTAATGGGCTGACGGGCAAAGCCACATAAACAGTATTTATTTCATTTCATTTCATTTCATTTTATTTATTCTTTTTTCAAGGTAATGCAACCTAAAATAAAGCAACAATCCAACAAAAAACAAACAAACAATACATTCCATGAAAAGAAGAACAGGAGTTGGATGAAGAAAAAAAAATCTTATAAACTCCAACCCCATTCTTGAAGAGAAACTTACAAACTAGATGGCCTAACCGATGTAAAAAACAGCAACAACAAAAAACAACAACAATTACATATACACATACATACACATATACACACATATACATACATTTACACACATATACACACAATACACACATATACATACATTTACACACATATACACACGCAAAAAACAGATGTAATCAACTTTCGATTTTAACTTTTTCTTTTTTTCTTTTTATTATTATTATTACTATTATTATTAATGATTGTTTGCTAAAACAACAGTGATGCAATGGTGACAACAGTGGCAATGGAAACAACGACGAGGCCACCAGACCACACAACGCACACCCACACACGCACACAGGCAGGCATGCACGGGCACACACAGGCACACACACAGCACACACACAAAAGGAAGAAGAGGATGTATGGATGTATATGTGATGAGCCCTATGCTGTGTATTGCATTAAAAAACAAGGTTTGAGTGGGCATCTGTCGAAAGATGTTAACCCTCTCACAGCTGCCCAGCACCTGCTTGTCCTACATTTGTGATTGACTGTGTGATGCCCTAAAATAGGTGGTGTGTTTAAAAAAGAGACAGGAGTTAGCAGAAGTCCAGAGGTGCTACGCCCCAGACATTCCCCCACTCCTGCTTACCCTGTACTGAGGAGGCTGTGTATGTTCGTGATGAGCCCTATGCTGTGTGGTGTGTTAAAAAGCCAGGTTTGTGTGGGCAGATGTTGACAGATGTATGACCTCCCACAGCTGCCCAGCACCTGCTTACCCTGCACTAAAGAATCTTTAATGATTTTATTATTATTGTTTTTTCCTCTTTATTACTTTTTTTAAATTATACTTTTGTTTCATATACTGTAAGCATACCCGTATGCACCCATACACACACACCCATACACATGCATAGGTACACGCCACACAACCAGACAGTCCCGCCACCGCCCCCATCACCACCGCCGCACCACTACATCACCACCATCATCATCATCATTATTGTTGTAAATTTTAACGTTTTTCACATTCGTCTTTGTACAAGTTAAGTGTCCTCTGTTTATACTTATATTTAAATTGAAGAATATTTGAACAACATTTTAGATCATTTTCAAGAGAGTTCCACTGTATCACACCAGATACTGAAACACACATTTGTTTAAGGGTTTTTCCTGCGAAAGGTTGTTTAAAGTCATTATTTCTTCTGCTTGTCTCACTATTTACTGTAAAAAGCGCTTGCAGTCCATGCGGTAACAGGCAGTGTTTTGCCTTGTGAACAACTAATAAAGTTTGTAAAGAAACCAAGTCCTTCAATTTGAGTAGTCCTGACCTCAGAAACAGTTCTGTAGTATGTTCCCTTGGAGCAACTCCATTAATTATTCTTATAGCCCTTTTTTGTAAAATAAATAAGGGCATTAAATTTGTAACATAACAATTTCCCCATACCTCCAAACCATACATTAAGTATGGCAAAATAAAGGAGCAATATAGGATTCTCATTGCCTTATAATTCAACATAAACTTTACTTTACTCAAAACTGCAATGTTTTTACAAATTTTATTTCTTACGTAAGCTATGTGTGACTTCCACTTAAATTTATCATCAATGAGGACTCCTAAAAACCTAAATTCTGACACTTTCTCAATACTTATTCCATTTAAAGTCAAAGTAACACTTTCAGGGCATTGTTGATTTGTAAACAACATAAATTTAGTTTTGCTTAAGTTTAAGGACAATTTGTTTTTATTAAACCATTTCTGAAGTTGAACCATTTCTTGTTCAATAGTTTTCATTAATGTTCTTAAGTTCTTCCCTGATACAAAAAAATTTGTATAAGCTAATGGGCTGACGGGCAAAGCCACATAAACAGTATTTACAGCCAAGTTTGAGTGAAAAAAATCCATTGTGTAATTGGATACAATATCTCTCTCTCCCTTCGTCTTTTCTGTCAGCGTAGGATTTACTCTCACGGACAATAATGAGTTAAAAAACGCAACATCCTGCGACACCTCCAGTGGCGTTTATGACCTCTAGGAGCCTGAGTTAATTAGTTCTGCTTTAAGTAAGAGAATAAAAGGATCAACTTTGAAGTGCACTTTAATTATTTGACACAGATTTGAAAACAATTTAAAGAGTAAAATGAGCGTCATTCTTATGAAAAACTGACAATGATGTTTCTTATCAAAACTACTTTATTGCAGCTTTTACATTGAGGTCACTATATGAAAATGTGTTTAAACCACATTTGACTTTTGATCCATTGAGGAGATGTAGTGGAGTAGAAAGTACAGTACCAACACATTTTTCTGTTGATGTACTTTTTACTTTGTTATTTTCAACCAATGCCGTTTAGTGAAAATACTCACAAATAAAAAACAGTTCAATCAAAAAATTACAATAATTTGCTGTATTGTACAGCAAAGCCCATACAATATTTTTGCTTATGAGTTTTTAAAAATACTCAGAGAAGGTAAACAATGTGATATGGAGGTTTGGATTCTATAAGGGGTCTCTGATCTTTCTGGGCTGATTTATCCATCTTTCCAATCAAGACATTGCTAATACATGTACAGATATGGGCCTTTCGCAGAATACATCCTGGAAGCACAGTTTTACAAACAAGAAAATGAAATAAGTAGAACATCAAACAAAGAATTCTGCTTGTGAGAATTTAAAGCTGCTGATCAGGCTGCATCAGGGGCAGGTCTTGAGCAGGGCACGGGTCAGTTGTGGATTCTGGTCACTTCAGGTTTAGTGGGATCTTGTCCTGAGCGCTATAAAGAGATCTGTCTACAACTGTGGAAATCCAGCGTTGTTCATGTGGACTCCAGCAGAGAGGTGCTGCGACTGCCGATGGTGAAGGAGCGCCCCGTCCTGAAGTAGTTCTCGATCTCCTCCAGCGAGCGCCCGCGAGTCTCTGGGATGCACACGGCGTTGAAGAGCAGGCACAGCACGCACACCACGGTGAAGAGGAGGTAGGGCACGTACAGGCCGAGGTCCAGAAGGTGCGTGAAGGCGTGAGTGAGCGCGAATGCAGTCAGCCAGCTCACCGTGACGCACAGCCCTGAAGCCACACCCCTCGCAGCGAGGGGCAACACCTCGGACATCAGCAGCCAGGTGATGGGACCCCAGCCCATGGCATATCCTAGGAGACAAGTATTTTTATTTTGGTTTGCAACAGTACTTTTAAGCACATTAGCATTTCATGTTTTATACATGATTATGTCACGCATAGTTACAGCCGCCATTTTGAAGACTGAAGTGTGATTATGCTGGACTACAACATGTAGCAATACCGCTACGCAGGACAACTGACTGACTCTTACCCCTGTCACATGTTCCATTCAAGGCTAGATCTTTTCTCTTGGAGAAGTTTTAACAACTTGTAGCTCAGCAGCTTTATCCATGTTCTCCAGGGCAGGCCTTGCTACTTTTAAGTGGTGTCAGTAACTCCAAAGGCAATTCATAAGAATAAAAGTTTTTGGTTTAATCAGCTTTGCTCATCGACATGAGGTGCACTATTTTGGATACAGCATCTGAGATGCATAACTTGGTATGGAGGTCCACAAGATGGCGGCCATAACAACAAAACAACAAAAGTCATGTGATTGAAAGGCACGTGTAGGCGTAGACACTCACCTAAGATAAACACCATGGTGCTTATGACCGGGATGAGGCCGCCGCCTGTTGTACCACTCACAAGGGCATTCTGGGAGTTGTCGTACAAGGCAGTGCTGTTCAGAGGGTTGGGACAAGGAGTGGTGTGGGAGGTGATGGTCAGTGTCAGGGAGGAGAGGAACATGAGCATACTTGATGTGTACAACAGAGCTTTACGCCCAGCTTTGTCCATCAAACAGGCTGCCACGAGAACAGAAAACAAGCGCACCACACCCACCAGCGCAGCGTCGTACCTGAAGATGAGATGTGTGTCAGTCAAGGCGAAAGGGAAAATGGTTGATTTGAAAAGTGTATGAAGTCACATACTCTGGTGACAAGGAGACTTTGCTCTTGGTGAAAATGGTTTGCAGGTAAATGAGGATTGGAGTGATGCCTGTCATCTGCTGGAGGAACCGCATCCCCACAGAAATGAGGATGGGTTTGTAGTACACAGGTGTGGCCAGCTGGGAAAAGGTCACTTTGCTTTGTAGGTTGACGCTATGCTAAAATAGAAAACAAAGATATATAAAAAAATAAAAAAACATTAGTTGACTTAAGGCGGCATGATGAAAATTGCGATAATGACATTATTGGGATATTTTCCTAAACTGGTTCAACATAGTATGTTACATTAAAAAGACAGTAACGTTGGAAATCTGGACTAAAACAGAGCTTATACACATTTTTTAAGTTTAATAATAGTAGACCCTTTCATTTACAATGCTTTCTTGATACTCTAAGCTCCTAATTCATAATTCACCGTGATTACAGTATTACCTGTATTGCACTGAGCTCTGGGTTGACGTCATAGTCCGGTCCCCTGAGCCAGCGCAAGGCCTGCTCCGCTTTCTCCTCTCGGCCCAAAGACAGCAGCCTCCTGGGAGAGGACGGCATGCAGCACAGCAAAGTGACCATGAGCACCGCCGGCACTCCTCCGGCTATGGCCAGCCAGCGCCAGGGCACCCACAGACCTGCACAAGATCACCTTAGGACATTGGTGCACAAGCCAGATGTTGAAATGGTCTGAAGCTTTCACCTACCCAGAACATACAGAGTTAAAGCTCCAGCCACTGCAGTGATCTGAGGACATGAGCCCAGTGCACCTCGGACTCTCTTGTGGGAGATTTCAGAGATGTAAACCTGCCATAAACAATGAAAAAATACTGCAATTGACAAATGACATGATTATTTTGCAAAGTCCCAGTATAGATGAAAACAATGATTTACAGTAGCATATTTAAACCACTACTGTGCATATAAAGGTCAGTTGAAACTCTCTGTGGAGTTAGGCATCCCCACAGTAGCTTAACTTAAGTATTCTGTGACTTACAGGTATGGACGCTGCAGTCATTCCTCCTGCTAAACCTGTAAGGAATCGTCCCACATAGAGCATTAATAGGTTAGAAGCCCCGCCCATCAGCATGTACCTAAAAGAAGTGAAAATATGCACTTTAATGGAGAGGCGCATTCATGTAACATCAGGAATAGTGTTTCCCTGGACACACCCTATAGACGACGGCACTGCTGACAACATAATGCTCATCTTTCTTCCAATCATGTCATTGGACAGCATGGCCCCCAGGCCCCCGGCAGCGGCCCCCAGAGTGTAGATAGAGCCAAAGAGCGCAGCCTCCGGGGTGTCCATCTTCAGCCGGGGGTCGGCATCAGGGCCCTGCAGCACGGGCAGGACAGGGGAGGGGTACACCATGGAGTAACCAAAGCTGAAGTTTCCCAGGACAGCAGAGAAGACAGCCAGGAACAGTCGGGCGTTCTGGATCTGGAAGTCAATTATAAAAGTGGCTAATAGATTAACTGCATTCAAATTCATCTGGTTGTACACAGATGTAAGACGTTGGCCAGTGTTAGAGTTTACGACAAATGAAAGCACATAAGAAAACAATAGCTGAGATGGTACTAGGCAGTGCTCACTTTTTCCATTGTTTGTCTTGTTTTATGGCATGAATCATAACCTAGTATAAAGAATGTAAATTACCAGGTAATGTGGCAAGTGTATTTTCTTGGTACACAATGCCTTGCTAACACGACTTCTCATGCTATTTCCTTGAAAAGTAAATAAAATAGATCCATGCCAGCCACAGACAGAGTGACTGATTTTAGATTTATCTTCCATTCAAGCCCCTCACTACTAAATCAAAGTGTTTATTTAAACTGATTGCCTGTCTTTGTTATTTGGTCTATAATTATGAATGATTGGTCTTGTAGTCAATGGCAAATTCAACTCAAAAATGTTAAGTCAAAATGAGACAGTCAGTGCTCGTCATAGACATTTTCTAACCTTTCACTACTGCTTTGCTTGGTTATTAAGACTCAAATGTGGCACACATCAAACATTGCACCAAAACAATAAAAACAAACACATACCTTGCCTGGTCTTTGGCGCAGTAGTGGTGTCTCTTCATCTTTAGCCATGTCACAGCAGAATCAGAATATCCAATGTGTAGCTTTGTTAAGAGTGAATCCTTTGAATGCATAAGATAATTCAAATGAAAGTATGGTAGTGTCTGGTCATGTCTGTTCGGTCAAGTGTTCACTCACTAAGGCAAAGTGCTGGCCTTGATGTTGTCACTTATGCTATTCCCATAGTTGGTGTGGAAAATGTGATTTCCAGTTAGTCATTGTGAAAGTAAAACCAAACCATCATGAATTTGGGCAAACTAAAAAAAAAAAAAATCTAAAGCATGGACTGATTGAAAAATACATTTGCCCCTTTTAGGTTCATAGGCTAAATATAACCCAGTAATTGTCCAAAAGGATTTTTCATCTTTTGATAAACTGGTCAACACAAATGGACCCCTTTGTAGTCCTATATGAAAAAGGAATTAACTGTGTAACTCCTGAATTGGGACATAGTATGATAAAGCAGAACATCTGCAGCAGAAGGCTTCCTGTTTCCACTGTCACCACATCTCTGTCGCACTATAGATAATAGAGGGATCATGGAGTTACACAGGGTCAAATTGAGCAAGAAGAGGTGGTCATTTTAGCTTTTAGCCTTAGATTGTCCATCTATAACATGAACAGCTTTTACCAGGGGACCCCTGCTGAGCTGTGTGGACAGAGAGGCAATTCCACTTTGTTGTGATCTAGCTGGTGATAAAATTGATATAATAATCAATTTTAATATTCTTAAATAGTTTGTTTTATTTTTGCTGTTATCAAATATACAAAATTCAGATACATTTGGTGAGCTAGTTGGAAAAGAGGTGAGCAGCTACAGATTGGAAACGCCTCGACAAGGGTCATGTTAGTGCGATCTTGCCCTGAGTGCTATACATGCGTTTCCAATGACATCACGCATAGTTCCGGCCGCCATTTTGAATAACGAAGTAGAATTATGCAGCGCTACATGTACCATTGTCTCTACTCAGGAGGCAAATTAAAGACAACTGATTGACAGTGGCATTTTTATGTACTCAACAGAGTCTCAGTCTGAGTCAGTGTTTAAGCTGCTCAAGACGTTAGCATGCTACCGGTTAGCAACTGTCATCATTCAACTGTCAATGGCTTCAACAAGTGTGGCTCACATCTATGAACACTGAGGAACTACTACAGTAACAGCTCAGCTCTGACCTCTGTCACATGTTGTATCCAAGGCTAGATGTTTGGAGTGTGGTTCAGGGCTTTCTCTTGCAGAGGTCAGAGCTGAACTGTTGAAGCTAAATGCTAACCAGTAGCATGCTAACGTCTTGAGCAGCTTTAACACTGACTTATGCTGGTTTCTTCACATAAACGTGCGTCTCTGGGGCCATGTTTTTACTGTTGTCTTGAGCAATGATTCCGAGTACATAAAAATGCCACAGTCAATCAGTTGTCTTCCATTTTCGTCCTGAGTAGAGATATTGTTACATGTTGTAGTACTGCAGTATTCTACTTCAGCATTCAAAATGGCTGCCATAACAAAAAAAGTCATGTGACTGAAAGGCACATATAAAGAGATCTGTCTACAACTGTGGAAATCCAGCATTGTTCATGTGGACTCCAGCAGAGAGGTGCTGCGACTGCCGAAGGTGAAGGAGCGCCCCGTCCTGAAGTAGTTCTCGATCTCCTCCAGCGAGCGCCCGCGAGTCTCTGGGATGCACACGGCGTTGAAGAGCAGGCACAGCACGCACACCACGGTGAAGAGGAGGTAGGGCACGTACAGGCCGAGGTCCAGAAGGTGCGTTAAGGCGTGAGTGAGCGCGAATGCAGTCAGCCAGCTCACCGTGACGCACAGCCCTGAAGCCACACCCCTCGCAGCGAGGGGCAACACCTCGGACATCAGCAGCCAGGTGATGGGACCCCAGCCCATGGCTTCCCCTAGAAGATGAGGAGTATTTATTATGAGGTCCTACCTCTGGCTTTATTTTGATTTGTATGAGTACTTATGGGCACATTAGCATTCACATTTTATGCTTTAATAAATGTTTGCCTGATTATGTCACGCAGTTTTGAAGACCAAAGTGTAATTATGCTGTATTACAACATGTAGCCATATCGCTATGCAGGACAGCTGACCGTTTATGTGTATATGTGTATGTGATTGTAATCACTGCTCAAGCTCAACCGCAAAAGTAGGGCCACAGAGAGCACATCGCTACTTGGAAAACTCTTATCTTTAATGTTTTTAACCGAAGAACACAAAACATGATGATCTCAGTTTTGTGTATGTTTACAGAATGGAAAAATTGAATTAAACATAAAAGACAGCAACCAGTGAAAACATTCACACTACACAGTTTCTTATGCAATTTTATATATGTTATCCATTTGTCCCATTTTTCTTTAAATTCAGCTTCTTTCCATCTAAGAATGAAGGTCATTCTTTCCATAGTGAATATTTCCTGCACAATGTCCATCCACTGGGTATGGCTGGGGGGGCGCAGGTTTGAGCTAACTTCTCATTAGTGCTTTCCTCCCTGTCGTCAATAATATCTTATCCAAATATTGATCATCTTTCTTCACATTAGAGGCCCAGATACATTGTGGTAAAAGTTAATAGTACAGAATAGTTCAGTACTTTGCATAAAGTAAGGTGGACAGATGTCCAGTAAAGGTTTTATCTCAATGCAGTCCCAGAAAAACATGTGTTAGCATCAACAGTGCCACATTGCCTCCAACACATTTTTTGGGTGGCCAGTTGTTTACTTTTAATAGATGGCGTGATAAAGAATCAAATGAAATTAGACCCAATTGAAATTATTCCTCCGTTGATCCAATATTTGAACACTGGGTTATGCATTCTTTAATATTATTCTTCCCTTCCTCCATTTTGTCTTACTACGTTATACCAAATTCCCATTGTGAATTGTGCAATCAGGGCAAGTAATTCTGTCAGTTATTCAGTCAATCAGTTGTTTTTGCTCCAATAAGGATCTGAATATTAGGCTTTGCTACTTTAAAGTGGTGTCAGTAACTCTCCAGGCAGTTTCTAATAATAAAAGGTTTTGGTTTTATCAGCTCTGCTCAACTACATGAGGTGCGCTGTTCTTGGATGTAGGATCTTGACTTCAGTCAGTGAAGCTTGATATGATACACACTAGCCAAGGTCCCCAATATGGCGGCCATAACAACAAAACTCATGTGACTGAAAGTTTGTATCGGCGTAAACACTCACCTAAGATAAACACCATGGTGCTTATGACCGGGATGAGGCCGCCGCCTGTTGTACCACTCACAAGGGCATTCTGGGAGTTGTCGTACAAGGCAGTGCTGTTCAGAGGGTTGGGACAAGGAGTGGTGTGGGAGGTGATGGTCAGTGTCAGGGAGGAGAGGAACATGAGCATGCTTGATGTGTACAACAGAGCTTTACGCCCAGCTTTGTCCATCAAACAGGCTGCCACGAGAACAGAAAACAAGCGCACCACACCCACCAGCGCAGCGTCGTACCTGAAGATGAGATGTGTGTCAGTCAAGGCGAAAGGGAAAATGGTTGATTTGAAAAGTGTATGATGTCACATACTCTGGTGACAAGGAGACTTTGCTCTTGGTGAAAATGGTTTGCAGGTAAATGAGGATTGGAGTGATGCCTGTCATCTGCTGGAGGAACCGCATCCCCACAGAAATGAGGATGGGTTTGTAGTACACAGGTGTGGCCAGCTGGGAAAAGGTCACTTTGCTTTGTAGGTTGACGCTATGCTAAAATAGAAAACAAAGATATCAAAAAACAAGCTGGCCATTAGCTGACTTAGGGCTGCATGATGTGAAGGAAAAAAAAATTGATAACTGTCTTGCATATTGCGATAACGATATTATTGGGATGTTTTACTAAACTGTTTCAACATGGTATGATAAAAGTAACTCTGGGAATCTGTACTTAAACAGAGCTTAAACACATTTTAAGTTTCCTTGCGTTTTTTGTTGTTGAGGTTGTTCTGGAAAATACTTAAGTATCAAAAGTATAATGTACAAATTTGCAGCTTCAAAAACACAAAAATTGCACCCAAATTAACTACGACAACACAATGGTGATTGACGGAACCAGTCTGCGCCATCGGCCCCTCCGACCACCACCAACCACTCACTCACTCACTACATTTACCAGGCTTCCTGGTGTTCCCAAACGGTCTCCCATCCAAGTACTGACCAGGCCCTTCCCTGCTTAGCTTCCAAGATCTGATGGGACTGGGCAGAGCAAACTTAAGTACAGTACATAAATAAATGCACTTGTTATTGACCTCCTCTGACTGTGCAGATCTGATTTGATTTATAATAATAGTAGAACATTTCATTTACAATGCTGTCTTGTTACTCTAAGCTCCTAATTCATAATTCGCTGTGATTACAGTATTACCTGTATTGCACTGAGCTCTGGGTTGACGTCATAGTCCGGTCCCCTGAGCCAGCGCAAGGCCTGCTCCGCTTTCTCCTCTCGGCCCAAAGACAGCAGCCTCCTGGGAGAGGATGGCATGCAGCACAGCAAAGTGACCATGAGCACCGCCGGCACTCCTCCGGCTATGGCCAGCCAGCGCCAGGGCACCCACAGACCTGCACAAGATCACCTTGGGACATTGGTGCACAAGCCAGATGTTGAAATGGTTTGACGCTTTCACCTACCCAGAATATACAGAGTTAAAGCTCCGGCCACTGAGGTGATCTGAGGACATGAGCCCAGTGCCCCTCGGACTCTCTTGTGGGAGATTTCGGAGATGTAAACCTGCCATAAACAATGAAAAAAAAATAGCAATTCACTAATGACTATGATTATTAAATGAAATTATTAAATGAAATAATTATTTTGATAAGTCCAATTTCCCTCATTTACAATAGTATATTTAAACCGGGCCTTCTGGAGTCCCTGGGAGGGGTACTAAATGGTGCCCTGACTGGGGACTCAATTGTTCTACTGGGGGGCTTCAGCGCCCCCATTGGGGCAATGACATTGAGACCTGGACAGGGCTGATTGTTAAGAATGGCCTCCCTGATCTGAACTTGAGCGGTGTCCTGTTATTGGACTTCGGTGCAAGCCACAGTTTGTCCATAATGAACACCATGTTCGAGCGCAAGGGTGTCCATAAGTGCACGTGGCACCAGGACACCCTAGGCCGGAGATCTATGATCGTCTTTGTGTCATTGGATCTCCGGCCGTGTGCCTCGCGTGTGAAGCGAGGGGCTGAGCTGGATCCACAGGGGAGGAAGCCGGTCAGACCTGGCAGGCCTAAATGTGTTGTGAGGTCTGTTGGGAACGTCGGATGGATCTTCTCCAAGATCTCGAGGGAGGTTGGAGACTTGGAGTCCAAGTGGACCTTGTTCTCCTCCTCCATTGAACATGGTGGTGGCGCCCAGCAGTAAGGGATGCCGTCAAAGAGGGAGTCCTACTTGACCGTGTTGGCTTGTGGGACTCCGGAGGCCGCTGAGAGGTACCGGCAGGCCAAGTGTTCTGCAGCTTGTGTGGTCGCAGAGTAAAAAACTCGGGTCTGGGAGGGGTTCAGAGAAGTCATGGAGGAGAACTATCGGTCGACCTCGAAGAGATTCTGGCAAACCATCTGGCGCCTCAGGAGGTGGAAGCAGTGCTTCACCAACATTGTTTACAGTTCGGGTGGTGAGCTGCTGACCATGACTGGGGATGTTGTCAGGCGGTGGAAGGAGAACTTCGAGGATCTCCTCAATCCCACCATCATGTCTTACGATGGGGAAGCAGAGGCAGAAGCAGCCGGGATGAGGATCAGCAATCCGAGGCCATGGTTCGCCACCGGAAAAAGGTGGCTTCCCCTCTTCAGGTCGGTGGAGAGTCCTTGCCTCAAGTGAAGGAGTTCAAGTATCTCTGGGTCGTGTTCACGAGTGAGGGACGGATGGAGTGTGAGATCGACAGACGGATTACCGATCGATCTATGTTCCCACCCTCACCTATGGTCATGAGATCTGGGTAATGACTGAAAGGACAACGTTGCGGATACAAGCCGTCAAAATGAGTTCCTTCTCAGGAAAGAAACTCTCACCCTTCGCACCTTTCAAGATCGGGTTAGGAGCTCAGTTTCCCAGGAGCTCAGAGTAGAGTCGCTGCTCCCTCACGTCGAAAGGAGCCAGCTTAGGTGGCTTGGGCATCTGTTTCGTATGCCTCCTGGTTGCCTCTGGGCATATTGGGAGGAGGCCTTGGAGTCCCCCCCTTGGAGTCCCCCCCCAGAACAGCTGGAGGAGGTGTGTGTGGATCGTGAAGTCTGGGCATCTCTGCTCAGACTGCTGGCTCCGTGACCCGGCTCCAGATGAAGCGGAAGGAAATGGATGGATGGATATTTAAACCACTACCGTGCATATAAAGGTCAGTTAAAACTCTCTCTGTGGCATCTCCACAGTAGCTTAACTTAAGTATTCTGTGACTTACAGGTATGGACGCTGAGGTCATTCCTCCTGCTAAACCTGTTAGGAATCTTCCCACATAGAGCATTAATAGGTTAGAAGCCCCGCCCATCAGCATGTACCTATAAAACAGTGAAAACATGCACTTTAATAGAGAGACACATTCATGTAACATCAGGAATAGTGTTTCCCTGGACACACCTTATAGACGACGGCACTGCTGAAAACATAATGCTCATCTTTCTTCCGATCATGTCATTGGACAGCAAGGCCCCCAGGCCCCCGGCAGCGGCCCCCAGAGTGTAGATAGAGCCAAAGAGCGCAGCCTCCGGGGTGTCCATCTTCAGCCGGGGGTCGGCATCAGGGGCCTGCAGCACGGGCAGGACAGGGGAGGGGTACACCATGGAGTAACCAAAGCTGAAGTTTCCCAGGACAGCAGAGAAGACAGCCAGGAACAGTCGGGCGTTCTGGATCTGGAAGTCAATTATAAAAGTGGCTAATAGATTAACTGCATTCAAATTCATCTGGTTGTACACAGATGTAAGACGTTGGGCAGTATTAGAGTTTACGACAAATGAAAGCACATAAGAAAACAATGGCTGAGATGGTACTAGGCAGTGCTCACTTTTTCAATTGTTTGTTAAGAGACTTCACCAACCAATGTCTCGTTGTTTGCGTCCGAGAGATTCAATGCTGGTGTTGGAGGCGCAGATTGGTAGCCACGTCTCTGCCCGTCAGCCATAGGGCACTTGGTTACATTTTACAGCACAGTTTTATGATGGAAATCGGATGATACTTGCAATTAGTTTTAGATTGATTTTATGGCATCGTAATTAATCGTAACCTAAAGAATGTAAATGACCAGGTAATATGGCTAGTGTTTATTTAAACACGCATATGTATTTTAGTTCTTCCAAATGTGCCTTTCTTTGTGATTAGGTCTATAACTGTATGAATGATTGGTCCTGTAGTCAATAGCAAATTCAACTCAAAATTTTAAGTCAAAATGAGACAGTCAGTGCTAGTCATGGACATTTTCTACCCTTTCTCTACTGCTTTGCTTGGTTACAGCATTAAGGGCACCAAAACAATAAAAACAAACACATACCTTGCCTGGTCTTTGGCGCAGTAGTGGTGTCTCTTCATCTTTAGCCATGTCACAGCAGAATCAGAATATCCAATGTGTAGCTTTGTTAGAGTGAATCCTTTGAATGCATAAGATAATTCAAATGAAAGTATGGTAATGTCTGGTCATGTCTGTTCGGTCAAGTGTTCACTCACTTAGGCAAACAAGGTGCATGACTTGACTTGATGTTGTCACTGACCTTTTCCATAGCTGGTGTGGTGATTTCCAGTCATTGTGAAAATGAAACCATCAAAAAGGACAATTTGGGCTAAAAGTAACATACAGTTGTGTTCAAAAGTTTACGTACCCTGGTAGGATTATTATTATTATTTGGTCTTTTTTTTAGAGACACAAAGATAACACGAAAAATTCACTCATAGTTAGTGGTTGTGCGAAACCACTTATGATCAAACAACTGAGTTTACCCTTTTTAAATCATAATGATTATTGAAACTGCCAAAATCCCTGATCAAAAGTTTACATACTCCAGTTCTTAATATGTGTTTGCCCCATTTAACATCAATGACAGCTTGGATTCTTTTGTGGTTGTTGTGGATGGTAAAACTGGCCATTCTTTTTGGCAAAAAGCCTCCAGTTCTTGTAAATTCCTGGGCTGTCTTGCAATGAGAGGTCGACATGGCCTTGTGCTTTGGATCGTTGTCATGTTGGAACGTTCAAGTGCGTCCAAGTGCGTCCCATGCGCAGCTTCCAGGCTGATGAGTGACACTTTTCCTCCAGTATTCTTTAATAACTGCTGTCATGGTGAAAGCAATTTTGACCAAGTTCCCTGAAGCTCACACATCCCCAAAACATCAGTGATCCACCTCCATGTTTCACTGTAGGAATGTGTCACGGGCCTTGTTGACTCCTCCAAACGTAACGTTTAAGGTTATGGCCAAAAATTCCAATTTTGGTTTCATAATTTCAAGTGACATTGTTTCAGAAATGTTGAGTCTTGTCTCTGTGCTGTTTGTCATATTGTAAGCGGACACATTGTAGCATTTGCGAGGTGATGGCCATGCAGCCCATTTTTCATCAAGTGCCTCCTTATTGTGCATCTTGAAACAGCTGCACCACTTTTTCCTGTATTTCATCTTTTTTATAACCCTCTCCCATTTTATACATCAAGCTGGTGAGAAATTGATTGCGGATTAGTCAACTTTAATAGTGTTTGTTTTTGTTGTTATTATAACTTCATTTTGTTTTTCTAGCCTAACGAATGTTCTGGCTACACTAGCAAGAACATTACAATGGCAGATAATTTTTAACCCACCAAATAAATTTAAATCATATCTGTCGCTTTTCAGGGCTGAACATGAGTGAACTGAACGCTCCATTTTGCTGAGACTGCAAGTCCCAGAATCCAACGCGCTCGGCTTTTTGGCCTTCCGCGCTATCCGTAGACGTCACGAGTTACGGGGATGATCATGGGGAGTTGAGGAAGAATAACAAGTCGCCACTGCAGTTCATGCATTTGCCAAATTAAAAAGACTGCGCGCAGAAACATGGCCAACATCACCAAGAAAGTGTCGTGGTCGAGTCGGGCCGATGACTCTGCGGCGGCGGCGGCGGCGGCGGGAGAGGGGACGCCTCTGCTGAACGGCTCCGAGCAGCCCCGCTCCTTCAGACAGGTACAGCCTCTGGGTACAGCCCATTGTACAGCCGTATGAGTGCAGCTAGCATGGGCCACAGCTGTTAGCGCAGCATCAGCAACAACAGCCCCTGGGTCTGGCTGAGCCCGCTTGTGTTTTGAGCATGTCTGATGGAAGCGGCAAACGCAAAGCCCACGAGTCTTTGTGATAATGGAAATGTGATGAGAGTGTGGCTATAATGACTTCTGTGAGGCTGTAAGAAGTGCCTGTCATGGAGATCAGCACTTGACATGTCTACTTTATCTGTTAGCGCATCATCCCAACATCATGGGACATGGCCTTTCAGCAGAATGTCAGTTTGCAATTAGAGCTAAAGGATTTTCGATTTTCTAATAGAAAACTCGATTTACGATTCGATACGATTCCCATTTAAAACAAAAATAATAATAGTAATGCACTTTATCTGTATAGCGCTTTTCTAAACAACAGTTACAAAGTGCTTTACAGAAAAACATACAAAATAAATAAAATACATTATGAATGCAATTTCTCAAACGCCTTACAATATATAAATGTGTTAAGCAACAATTTAAATGTTGTAAAAATTGTATAAAACGAGAGGGAGTTCCACAAGGAGGGAGCACGAAGCGTTAAAGAGCTGTCTCCTCTTGTGACCATTTGTGAGCTGGGCAGTGCAGCCTCACGACCCCTCCTCGGGCAGGGGTAGATGGCAGATAACCTGGCGCCTGGCCATTCAAACATTTGAAAGTCAGCAGCAACATTTTTAATTCAATCCGGAACTTGATGGGCGACCAATGGAGTGAAGCCAAAACTGGGTTGGGTAATGTGCTCATGGACGAGCTGCAGCCGATGTACTCATTTGGAATCAAGGCCAAATTACTGCTGGCTGTAAATACATTTTAAATACATATATATTTATTGTTTTTAGTTAAAGTGCATCAACAAACACAAAAAATAGCAAAGGCAGTCACTGTGCAGTGTGTAGTTTTTGCCCAGCCCTGTCTGCAAAAACTGATGGTTTTAGAGCCATATGTGTCCGTATGTCTCTTGGTCTTGTGGCTCTTTGGATTACTTGTCTAAAGAATATGCTTTATAGTCCTGGACTAATCTGTAGTCGGTCCTCATTTAGACCCTAGAAAGTCCTGGTTTAGTCCTGGTTTGAACCTGGTCCATTCCATACGGTGTAAATATATTAAATGGGCATCCAACTTCCTGTCCCTGAGTTCACCCCAGAAACTCGATTTTGTAATTATTCAGCCTTCTTGAACTCTTGTCAAGCTGATTATCGTGTTCATGAATGAGTAGACATGGCTTTTTTTTTTAACTGTCGTGGATTAATGGGTCAATGGGATATATACATTTGTCTGTGTGGCCCTCAGCACGCTGCAGGTGGCAGTTTATTTCAGATAGGCAGACTGACCACGGTGGAGTTGGAGGAGGAAGTAACAGCAGACGAGGTAAAATCCAGCGAGACGCCTCCCATCTTCACGCTCTGTTTACGTCCATCGCCTACTTCAGCTAAGCCTTTTTCAGTGTCCGACCTGTAGCGTCTTTCCTGCTTGTAGCCCACTCTGTAGAACTGAGCTGAACCTTTGATTACACATATGCTGACATGTGTCAGTATGTGGCTTTGAGCCAGACTGCTATGTAACCTAAAGAAGTGAACATTTGACTCATTCAGTGTGTGTGAAAGGCACATGACTGGGAAACCACTGTCATCCCTGCAATGCGTCTCTAATGTACTTGATTCATTCATAGATAAGATCCATGCTTTTGTAAACATCACAAAACCTTGTGTTTTGTTTGAACAGTTACTTTACTCAAGCTAAAGAAGAAAAAAATCTATCCAAACACACACAAAAATCCAGTTTTTGCGTGACATTAGGGCAGCACGATGTGAGAGAAACATTGTGGCAGACCTTTGTGAGGTTTTACCGCGATAACAACGATATGTTGAGCAGCCCTCTGTAAGATCATGATAGTTGGTCTCTCTAAGTCAGTCATTAACAGATATTTAAGATGGGTTTTATTGTTTTGCATGTGATCTCCATAATACACCTTTATGTCTCCGTCGACAGCGTTAGACATTTTTGTTGCAGTTCCGCTTGTTGGTTTTGTGCAAAGTCCCACCGCACGCTGCATGATGAGAATCACCTGTCGTAGCTGGCTGTGTGCACTGCATGTTACCGCTCGCCTGCACTGTAGGAAACACCTTTACCAACTTTACTTTACAGTATTGTGGAAGCACTTGTCTCTGGAGTATATTTGTCTAAAACAAGCTGATTTCTGTCCAGCTGTGTGCTTTTATGTACTGAAATGTGCCCTCTGTTTCCTTTTAATACAGGATTCTTTAAGAGGACAAGCCAGAGAAATCCCACACACTGAAAAGCTTTTGTCACTTAAATATGAAGTAAGTCTCTGTCTGTATTCTCTGCACTATTAACTGTTACAAAAATAAGACGATCTTACAAGCATATGAGAAATTTGCTGTTAACTTTATTTCTTTCCATCTTTTCAGAGTCTGGACTATGATAACATTGAGAACCAGCTGTTTCTTGAGGAGGAAAGACGCATGAGTCACATGGTGCGTAACCTCAACAGAACTTAAGAATTAAGTTAACACACTTTTTTACTTATCTCTTTCACAGATCACATATCTCTGTCGGGTTTTATTACTTTTAAAACCTGCTCGCCCTGTAATGTAGACATGCTCGTAATAGTTGAGCAGTTCCTATTTCAGTCATCTCTGCGCGAGTCTCATGTGTGGAATAAACTAAATCTTTTCATTTCAAAACAGAAATATGTTTTGTTTTTTTCTCTCAAGCCCTACGTTAGGTAAAGCTGTTCCCGCTTGTGTGTCCGTAGAGTTTCCGATGCCTGGAGATCAGTCGCTGGGTGGTTTGCGGCCTCATTGGCTTGCTAACAGGACTCATCGCCTGCTTCATAGACATCGCAGTGGAGACGCTCGCAGGCCTGAAATACGAAGTTATCAGAAGAAGTATCCTCATTTCATTTCCTGCTTCAGTATTCTCATCGTTAGCGCATTGGGTGTGTTATTCGAAAATCGCTTTACAAAATAAGCGTCCATTCCATCGTTACTCACCAAAAACAGCTTTCATCACCGATATAATAGCGCTATGTGACAGGCTTCTTGTTTTCCTTCTATTCAGATTTGCCAGGTTACAGTATCAGCGGCCAAACTTACCCAATAGTGGCTGAAAACCCGCAGACATTTGCAGCAGCTGTAATTAGTTTATAGTTTCTCGATGTCCTCTGACGACCCGGACCTCACCCCGCATTCTTGCTCTCACGTGAAGAGCAGCTCTGGATTGAAGTGTTTTACTGTCAAAATAGGGACTTTTATTAACAACTAGGCTAGAATTTAAGTGTCATATGATAAATTAACTTTTTTTGAGCATTAATCCAAGTTATTACGTTGTTCCCTTATCAAACAGTATTGCGTAAATGCTCCATACGCAATTAAGCGGCACGGTAGCGCAGCGGTTAGTGCTCTCGCTTCACAGCTAGAAGGTCCGGGTTCGATTCCCACCTGGACGGGGCCTTTCTGTGTGGAGTTTGCATGTTCTCCCCGTGTCTGCGTAGGTTTCCTCCGGGTACTCCGGTTTCCCCTACCACTAAAAACATGCACAATAGGCCAGGATGAATGATGTGTGTGAGTGAATGTATGGTGGTGTCAGAGGGTCCGTTGGCACAGACGTGTGTAGTCGCGAAAGCGCCTCTGACAGTCTCCCCCAGGGGAAACTGAAGCTACAAACGTAGTTTCCACCACCGGGTATGGAGTGAATGTACAATTGTCTCATGTAAAGCGCTTTGTGACTATATGTCTGTGAAAGGCGCTATATAAATAAAGATCTTCTTCTTCTTCTTCTTCATAAACTGCCCTATTCCCACAGACCTGGCAACCCTGCTTCTGTCTTGAAATCCTCTCTGTCCTTGGTCTAACCGGATGTGAGATTCCAGACATTGTAGACATTCCTTGACCCTTGACCCTCTGACAGATATCGAGAACTTCACAGAAACGGGCGGACTCTCGATCTCTCTCATCCTCTGGGTCGGGTTTAACGCCGCTGTCGTCATGTTGGGATCTATACTCGTAGCCTGCTTCGAGGTGAGACTGTGGTGTATTTTATAAGCAGATATTTGTGGAAAACGGACCATTGGATGCTATGAAGTTACATTTTGAGCTGAAAGTTGTTTATAAATTCAAAAAAATCAGGTACAGGGCCTTTAAAGTGTTAAGTTAAATTTGAACTCATCACTTCAAACCTAATGTAGTATTTGTAATTTGTCTGACTTGTTGCTGTAATCCTCTGCCTTCATGGCTTTCTATAAGAATATAAGAAGTGAGAATGTCCTACATTTAACCACTATATGTTGTTGAAGTGAAACTGGCAAAAAAAAAATCCACTTTGTGCAACAGTGGAAATAGTGTCAAAATTCTTCCTTGTTTTGTAGTTTCTGATTCAATTAATGTCCAGCAAATTATTTCGCCCTTGCGCCACAAGCTACAAACTTTGCTTTGAGTGGTTTTCTCCTTAGCGAGTTTACTAAACCGTAGATTTGTCGTCTCTAGCCCATTGCAGGAGGAAGTGGAATCCCTCAAATTAAGTGCTACCTCAATGGAGTGAAGATCCCGCGAGTCGTGCGTCTCAAGGTAAATGTTGCAAATGGAAGAACAGTCCTGACACCGCTTATAAATGTTGCTTACATCTTCTTTCTTTTTGTCTGACAGACTCTAGTCATAAAAGTCTTTGGGGTAATCTGCTCTGTAGTCGGCGGTCTCGCTGTAGGAAAGGTGAGTAAAGCAATGTCGTGAACTTTATAACAGTGGGTCACAAAATAATCCTTTTTTCTAAAAATACAAAAAGAAGGAACTGGTTTAGTAGAGTTTTGTAACGCAGTTGTAAATGTGTTGTAAACCAGCGGAACCAATGTGGAGGAAAAAGTCTGTGAATGCAAAAGGTGCAGATGGATAACAGGCTTCATGTTCATTCTCTTCCATGCTCAATCGTATTGTTAAAAATGTTCTAAGTCAGACATATTTAATTATATTTTCTACTTTATAGCAAAAATAAGTAAAAAGAAAAGACAAAATTAACTGTAACTTAAAGCTACACTGTGTAACATTGCACTCCATAAACAGAATAAAATACAAGCGTTCACTTTATTACAGATATTTTTGTCATTGAAAAATACCTGAAAATTAAACAAGTAAATATGTGTTTGTTGTGAGTGACTCGCCTCTCCCAATACCTGACTGTACCTTTACTGGGAGCGGGACGTCTCCAGCTCGTCTCCATGGAGATGTTGACTAAAGGCGGCCAAATATGAGTTTTAAGTAGATCAGATCCTCATCCAATTATCCACTGCTGGTCAGGCTGGTCATTAGGAGCATGTTTTGTATTACTGTATTATCCAAAATGTTACGCAGTGTCCCTTTAAGTTCAAACTCCTCCCAAACTGCAGACCCACTTTTCTGTGTTTTCCATGTAGTTACTTCATTTTAACATGGGAATTAATGGCGGCATGAATCCATTGTTTGATCCCTTGTTATTTGTAAAGTGCACCTGCTACTGAATTGTAGTTGCGTGTGTTATTGTCTCGTGTTGATCTTCATTCCTTAACTCTTACAGGAAGGTCCCATGATTCACTCGGGTGCTGTTGTGGCGGCAGGAGTGTCTCAAGGCAGAAGCACATCCTTAAAGAGAGACTTTAAAGTAAGAACCTGTGCCCTTTACCACACAAAAGCACATCTTTACTCGCCTTGTTGTACTTGAACAGTTGCTAGGTCAAGCATAACCGCCTTCTCAATAGCACAAAATAAATCACATGCACTTTTGTCTGCAGATGTTTGAGTATTTCCGCCGTGACACAGAAAAGAGAGACTTTGTCTCGGCCGGAGCTGCTGCAGGTGTTTCTGCAGCCTTTGGAGCGCCCGTTGGTGAATACCCACTTCTTTCTCACTAATCTGTCCCGTGGACCTTTGAGCTCGAGTAAATCTACTTTTCGGTCCACAGGTGGGGTGCTTTTCTCTCTGGAGGAAGGAGCATCTTTCTGGAATCAAATGTTAACATGGAGGATAGTAAGAGACACTGTTCAATAGTTTCTCCCTTCTCCTCGCCCTGCACCGACTGTCAGTTATAGTTGCTAAATCGCCTTTTCCATTATGGTGTTTTTTTTTGCCTTCCAGTTCTTTGCATCAATGATCTCCACTTTTACTCTGAACTTCGTCTTGAGCGTGTATCACAAAAAACCGGGCCAGCTCTCAAATCCTGGTCTCATCAACTTTGGTCGCTTTGAAATTGAGGTAGGACCAGTATTCATGATGCTCTGTAAACATTAAACTCTTTATTCCACTATTAGCAGAGCCCTCAGAACATATTTCGGTTAGGGGGTGCCGAGGGACAAGATTGTGCCCAAAACCGTACATTTTTATTATATTTATTGATATTGCCTACAATGCTCGAACTATCCACCAGGGCGTGCTGCAGCATCCTCGGCACCCTAGGTTCCCATGGCCTCGACTATTAGATACTTGTCTTTCTGAGATGGAAAAGTCATGGTTCAATCCTCTTTATGCTTTTGCAAACATAAGATTTCCAATATCTATTTATTGCTAACTAAATGTGTGCCTGTTTCAGTCACTGGAATACAGCTTCTATGAGATTCCCCTGTTCATTGCTATGGGTGCTATAGGTAAGTACAAGCTTCATTTTTTTAGACCCTTTTCAGTAAAGGTACCCAACACTTGACTCATTAAACTCTGTCTTTATTGTTTCTACAGGAGGATTACTTGGAGCTTTGTTCAACTTTCTGAATTACTGGCTCACCATTTTCAGGATCAGGTAATTGATCCAGAATGTAAGAAATGCGGGAACAGCTTGAACAGACTTTTATGTGAAGAGCTAGTTTGTGTCTAATGTGCCAACAAAAACAACATAGTGGCATGTTGATGGCTGTCAAAGGCTGGGTGGGGTTTTGGAGAAGGAAGTTTTCAATGGCACATTCTCAGAAAGAGCATGTCGTGATTAAAGTGTGAGAACTGGTCGAGTGACTGACAGGGAGGAGAACTTCCTGCAGCACAGTAACCGTAATGACAGCTGCGTTTTAAGCTACGCTTTTTCCTTGTGTTGAGCTTGAAAATGCCCTCATTTGTCAGGGGGACGGAGGACAGAGGCTCACCTTGCTTTTATTTGTCCAGCTTTTTATAATAGCTGTAGCGTTGTAGCTGTAGAAGTCAGTTGAACATTTTTCAAGCAAATGAAAATGACAATGAAAAAAAAAGGTTTTAAATAAAAAAAATGTAAACAATTTCCATTAATAAATTTAAAAAATGTAAAATGTCTTTCTCCCTCGGTTGTGTAGTCACATGAATAAGTACCTGTCTGGAAGGCTTAATCAAAATAAATCTTTCGATGTCTCATCTGACACATTCAATAACCAGAACTGGATCTGCAGCTGTAGCTGGAAGGCACTAGACAGATTTTCCTCAACACCTGCTGTTTTTGGCACCAGGGAAAGTCCAAGATACTACGTAATGATTTTATATATGTATGTTATATAAAAGTCTCTTATTAAAAGTAAAGAGTTTTTATGTTTTGTTTTATTTTTTTACATACAGTCAACAGTATCACAAACGCACAATGAATGGAAATTGCTGAACAATCTCTGTATAGCAATATTATGTAAAAATTCTGTGTCGTGTGTTTGGATTCAGGTATGTTCATCGACCCTGTTTGCAAGTGATGGAGGCTATGCTCGTTGCTGCGGTAACGGCAACAGTCTCATTCACAATGATTTACTTCTCCACCGACTGCCAGCCCCTGGCTCCTGAGAACAGTGAGGAGTACCCTCTTCAGGTGCTGAATCACGACAGTGTGTTATAGGTCATTAACTTAGCTGTGCTAAATGTGTGCTTTCCTTTGTTCTTCAGTTATTCTGTGCTGATGGGGAATATAATGCCATGGCCACAGCCTTCTTCAACACTCCTGAGAGAAGCGTCCGCAGCCTTTTCCACAATCAGCCAGGTCAGTCTGCTGCACTTACACTCAATCACAGACAATTTGGCACTGCATTGTTTGAATTGTTGAAAATAAAGCTGATGGCTTCATGTTTGACTTAGTTTATTACCTTGCCATTAATCTTTATTTATTCGGCCGAGACGGTGCATGTTAATGAACGCACACGGGACACATACATGTAAACAGAATTGTGGCCATGGACTAATGGACCGTTGTCCCCCAGTCGCACTCTCAAGCACACTCTCCTTAGCCTATTGTACATGTTTTTAGTGGAAGGGGATCCGAAGTACACTAGGAGAACATACAAACTTCACACTAAAAGGCCCCGTCCGGTCTGGGGATTGAACCCAGGACCCCCCACCCTCCCTGTGAAGCATGTGCACTAACCGCTGCGCTACCGTGCATAACAGAACAAAAAAAAAAACATTGTTTACACTTTCTTTGTTTATCTGGCAACCCAACTGAAATGCCATGTAATTATCATACGTAAGCACTGCCTAGTTGTACATACATTATGTCCAAATCATTTTTTTTTTTTCAACTTGAATTACTCAACAGTTATCTTTTAGTATGTCATACTTAATTAAGGGTGTAGTAGGTGTGGCTGTGATGCGTTACGGAACACACCTTTGTTCCTGTGTCTCATCTAAAGCCTTTGTCTGTGTCGCCCAGGTTCGTACAACCCTCTCACCCTGGGCCTGTTCACCCTCACCTACTTCTTCCTGGCCTGTTGGACCTATGGCCTGGCGGTGTCTGCAGGGGTCTTCATCCCCTCTCTGCTCATAGGGGCTGCCTGGGGGAGACTGTGCGGCATACTGCTGGCATCCATCTCCTCCTCCGGCTCGGTTAGTCTTACACAAAACCTAGTCATCCAAAGATGCCGTTTGTGATTTTTGTTGAAGCATTAAGAGATTCGTAGTGCTCATTTGAAACTTAGAGCATTGACATCTGAGACAAGACTGCAATAAGAGAATCACATGCTTTTCAGATGTGTGTAGAGGTCTAAACTACAAAATTAAACATGAAAACCCAAAGTACCTCTTAAACAAATGCAGTCTTTGTGATTTGTTAATTAATTCCGCAGCCCTGATATTTAATAGAATCAAGCTGTCCTTGAAACATAATGTACAAAAGGTTCCTGATTGTGGCTTTACCTGTTCTCTGTAGCTCTGGGCTGACCCTGGTAAATACGCTCTGATTGGAGCTGCAGCTCAACTGGGTAAGTTTTGAAACAATTATGCAAAGTAATATTCATTTATATTTACTTCAACATGCCTTCCTCTTGTCATATCGCAGGTGGCATTGTGAGGATGACGTTAAGTTTGACAGTCATCATGGTGGAGGCTACAGGAAATGTCACGTACGGTCTCCCGATCATGCTCGTGCTGATGACCGCCAAGATCGTCGGGGACTACTTTATTGAGGTAAGCAAATATATGCGCTGTACACAACGCGTATTGATGTGACCTTCTCCCGAGCAGGAACGGGGAGTGATGTCTATGTCATTTCAATACTTGTACTAGTAAAAGCACAGATACTATTGGTTAAATAAGTGTTTGCTGTTGAAAATGCTAATGTTTTCAAAACCGAAACTACAATTCCGCTTAAATACGAAAACACAAAAAACCTGTTACCCTCTGTACGGCAAGATGACGGGGACAAACCTCCCTTGTTGTGAGTCAGTGAGACTGACGTTACATGAACAGCGCCACATACTGTTCTTTGCATTTCAATGCTTTTAAAATTACCAAAGCATGCAAATACTTTTTACTTTGGTGCGTTTTATAGAAATCTAGTGAAATAGAAAATATTCTATAGATTTTTCCAATATGGTGGAGCAGGCTCATGCAACATTTGTCCTGAGTCGTCCCCGTAACTGTATTTTTTGTGAAAGGATTCTGAATCGATGCAGCCTTGTAATCGGGATTTAATAATTAGCTTGCCTTTTACATGGGCTTTTCTAGCTATTGAATTTTTTTTTGCGATTAGGCAATGGTAGATATACAAGGATTACGTGGTGGTAAGATACCTAGACATGTTTTATAATCCACAAACCCGCAGACTGCACTTACTGGTGCTGCAGGTAGACGTGTCCAGGTCCAGGTAAAATCTTTTTTCCAGGGTTAAATATAACGTAAATTGTCCAGGAAGAGCGCCCAAAGCAAACGATGAGCCTGTACGTGAGCCCAGACAGCGGGTCACAGATGGGTAAACTATAGCTAATATAAATTACTTAACCTTTCGGCTTCCCCTTACTTTATATTCATTAGCAGTTATAAATAAAATGAATTATAGAAACGTAATAGAGCCGATAGATACAAACAATTATTAGATTATTTTTACCAGTAGAAAATACATTTATACGATTCATGACATGACAATACAACAGAAGTAATTTTGAGATCTGAACTGTTTCTGAAACCTCTGTTGGCATTCCTTAACAAAAGGTTTGCAGTAATGTTTTTCTGTGTCCTCAGGGTCTTTATGACATCCACATCAAGCTACAGAGTGTTCCCTTCCTGCACTGGGAGGCTCCTGCCACCTCTCATTGGCTCACGGCCAGGTAAAGCTCTGTCTTGAAACAGTAAAGCGCCGCCCTCATTCTTTCTAAATTACCAAATCTCTGGCCTTTATCTAGAGAAGTGATGAGTTCCCCAGTGACCTGTTTGAACCGGATAGAAAAGGTCGGCACCATCGTGGACACGCTGAGCAACACCTCCACCAATCACAACGGCTTCCCTGTGGTCATGCAAGTCGCTGGGAATGATGAGGTGCGTCATAAAATAGGCCCGACTTCCTCCTTGAGATAAATCTAGTTTGGAAATGTTTAGTCGTGACTCAGAAGGGAAACTACTGCTGTTAAAGCGGACATATTTAAAGTGGACGCTATAAGCATTCTGTAGAGCAGCTCAGCATTTTAGAAAGCAATGGAAACGTTTGTTTTGATCTGGATTTCAAGTTGGCTCTGGAGCGGAACAGAAAAATGGAAACAAGGTTTAATTTTTAGCTAACGGTATGCTAGCAAACCAATTCCACCATAAGAACACATGTCTATAAATCCAGTAATGATTTATAGACTTTGAACGTGTGGAAAACGGTTCCAGGTTTGATCTTTTGTGTCAGAAAAGTTCCAGGAAAGCGCTGTTTACACGGTTGTAGACGAAATCGCCTCAGGAAAGAGCATTGTTCGCACGTTCATGAATGAAGTGAAATATTGCTCTAGAGTCTAGATATGTTTCCAATGAGGGAACAATGGCTAAAACATTCCCTATTAGTTCAGTAAGTACATTGAAGTCTATTAATAATTGCTGCCCATTATCCATTAGAGAATTTCCACAGATGAACTCACACATTTGGCTTTGGCTGTTTATTTTTGCTAATCCGTGTGTACTTTGTGCCCTCGTCTCACAGCCAGCAAAACTGTGCGGCCTCATTCTTCGCTCTCAGCTCATTGTTCTCCTCAAGCACAAGGTATGAGCGCACAATGGCACGAGATTAAAAAGAGCTCCGTCTTTTAAAATGGCATTCTCGCCGCGCAGGTGTTTGTGGAACTGGCCCGGTCCCGTCTGACGCAGAGGAAACTCCAGCTCAAAGACTTCAGGGACGCCTACCCGCGCTTCCCCCCCATCCAGAGCATCCACGTGTCCCAGGACGAGAGGGAGTGCATGATGGACCTCAGCGAGTTCATGAATCCCACACCCTACACTGTCCCACAGGTAGTGCAGCGTAAACGACAGACATCCCTATGTGGCTGTTTTAGGTTCTAGGTTCTACTGCCCTCTGCTGGTTCAGGCCCCTGTTTATGACGTTTATGATCATTATCAGAAGTCCTCTTTTAATCAGATAATGTTTTGACAGTACATATTCCTTTGTTGTTCTATCTAGAACCTTCCTCGAGTGGTTTAGGCAATACGAGAACATAAATCTAGTAAAATCACTTCTGTCTTTTTGCAGGACACGTCGCTTCCCCGCGTGTTCAAGCTGTTCAGAGCGCTCGGACTCAGACACTTGGTGGTAGTTGATGACGAGAACAGAGTAAGTCAAATGTTTATAAACCAAGTAGTTCATAGTGCGAAAGCGAAACTCATCCGTCGTGTGGTTTTGTCTCTTGTGAAGGTGATCGGACTTGTGACGAGGAAAGACTTGGCCCGATATCACCTGGGGAAGCATGGACTGGAGGAGCTACAGCTGGCGCAGACATAGCACCGACAGACCGATAATAAACTCAATTCACCCGATGCCGTTACGCTGTGGTCCGCCAGCTATGCAGAAAAGTGAGAAGACGGTACAAACTCCCCTGAAACGAAGAATGTGCGGCTATTTTGTCAAAGAAATAACCATTCGACGCCACCAACGTGGTCATTTAAAGCCGGTGAGACGTAACAGGGTTTGACATTAACACGAGCCAAACACTGGGACATTTAATATTAGAAATCTGTTTCCGAAACATGCCTATTCTAGCTCTGGTTATGCCATGTGCTTCTGCGCCATACAGTGTATATTCATCGACAACAATCATCAAGAAGATTTTATTTATTAAAGGGGAGCTAGTTAAGTTTCCATTGATAATTCTGGTCAAAACACATTTCATATTTTCATCCCTATTCCTCTGGTATTTCATGTCATGATTAACAACTTCACTGTGGCTTGTAGAAACATTAAGTAATAACAAAATGTTGTGTAGTTAATTTTACTGCATAACTTTGTCAGATATACAACAATGTCACACATTTAACTACAGTTTTGGCTGAAATTGTAACCATTATTTGCTCAAAAGTTGCCCGTTGTGTCCAATTTTACTTGTGAATATTGAAATTTCCTTTTCATGCATTAGAATCTAGTATTTAGGCATTAAAATGACATTTAAAAGCATTAGATTTGACCTGCTGCTGTGTTAACCCGGGTCAATGACAAGCCCTCATAATGGTACTTTGTTTCCAGCCCGTGTCATCGTGACTCTCATCCTTTTTCAAGACCTTTGTTAAGACAGTGTTGGCACATTCGCATCATTGCACTGACAGAATATTTATTGTTCAAGATTGATGAAGTTTTATTTTAAATTATGTTTGTTTGTTTGTTGTTTCTCCTGAAGATGTCGAATTCTTTCCATGTATTTTTGTGTCCGCCAAAACTATTCACCTCATTACTATTTTATACACTTACACATAAAGTGTTTTATTTAGGAAAAAACTCAATTAGAAAGTCTCAAATCTGAAATATTTGATAACATAATGAATTACTAGTTTTGTTACTTTTTATACTGGTACATGGCGACCTGCTGACGTAGATTTTTTTCTATTCCCAACACTCGATTGTCTGTGTCCAATATATGTGCACTTTGCAAAAGACTACTGTATGACTATAGACGATGTTCTATTTTAAAACCAGTGAAATTAAGTTTTGGAATTTAATAAAATATGAATGTAGGAAAAATCGTTGTCGTACCAGTCATTCTTTGAGGTCGTCACTAGATGGCAGCGTCGCAGAATTTACATTAATGCTAGAAAGAAGTGGGACTTACAGTCAGCTTTGAATAGATGGCAAAAGAATCATTGCGTTTAACTCTCACCTGAACCAAGCACATTTTCTCCAGTTTGGCTTTGCCTTAATTTTTAAGCTTCATGAAAATAGCAACAAAAGAGCGATAAAAACGTGACAAAAATGTGATGAATAAGTGACAAAAAAAAGTGACAAAAATGTGATGGTTAATGGTCTCAACTTATCAAGCGATTTTCTACCTTCATTCGGCCCAAAGCGCTTTACAGCAAAGAACCAGTCACCAATTCACACTCTCATTCATACACCAATGTACAGAGACACTGGAGGCAAGGAGGGTGAACCTTCCAATCATGAGACGACTTGCTCTACCATCTACGCCTCACTGTTGTGATGAATAAGTGTCAAAAAGGCCACACAAGCAACAAAAAGAGCAAACGATTAAAGGGGGGTTTTATGCAAAATCGACTTTTTCAAGCTTTACATCATGTTATTATGTCATTCCCTCATTAAAAACATGCCTGAAGTGTTGCCTTGGCACATTCACATATTTTTGAGTAATCTGTAAAAACTCTGATGGCGGCCATTTTAGGGATAGGTTAGCCTAAGTCCTCCTAGGAACACCCCCACCTCCTGGAGACTCCTCCGAGCTTTCGTCACCAGCCGAGTAACCAATCACTGCTCCTCAGCAGAACCCCCTCCCCACTGATGCCACAGACAGCGTGTGGAGGGGGCGTGTCGGAAAGGGTCAGAGATTCTTAAAGAGACAGAGGCCTATTTCAAGACATTCACTACAGCCATTTTGAGAGAGCAATTTTATACAAGGCAGTTATTCTAATTTACTGCATTTACAGACCAACAGAAGGTTTCGTCATCATTGTAGTGAGATATAGACTGGTGCTATGTGATTGAAAAAAGCATAATACCCCCTCTTTAAGTGACAAATTTTCAAATGAGGTGTATACTGGCTTATAGGCTCTAACCTTCCAGATTTGAGTAATGCTGAAGAAAATGCACTCAGTTAAAGCTGTTGGTCAGAGGTGAAATGATTTCAGTTCAGCTTTCATCATATTCCAGTGACTCTCGTTTGTGTCGTTGGCATGTGGATGTCTGAGGGTAATGTGTCCACACTATAAGGCGGCGCTAGTTGGACAGTCTCCAAAGGAGCAGGTTATTCTCTCCCCCTCTCTCAGATAAGCGCTCCCCACCCACCGGCCACTGTGCTGCCTGAATACCATTTAGCCGGCGCTCCCAGAACCGAGCCCTGCTGTGTGGCTTACATACTGTATCTGTGTCCGGCAGAGAAAAGCCAATTACTGCAGCTCGTGGGCTGCCGCCTAATCGAATAACTTGGCAAATCAATGCAATTACACTTGCAAATCCGTGTGATATCAGTGTGGGATTCAATTTGAGGAGTGTTAATGTGCTGTAACTGTCGTCCGCTACAGGGGCCGACACGGTTCATACTAACTTGTTGACATGTCTTGAAAATCTAAAAATGAGAGTAAGCTTGAGTTTCAGAGCTTTTGTTTGAATCAAAGGTAAACCTGGACAAGTTTCCCATTGGGATACTATTAGTGGGTCAACACAAGTGTATTCAACATAGGGGCTTCATGCACTCTTTCATAAAAGCAAATCATCAAATAGTATGTGTTTTGCACGATTCGTATTATTTTAGCATTTAAACGGTGAAGTAGGGCTGGACTTTTAATCTAAATGTTATCTAAATTTGCACTTTCTACTTTGAGTCAGTCTCAATAGTCGTCATAGGACCCTATAATTGTCAGGTCTACAACCATTTCTTTGGCAGAAACGGCACCTAGTTTTTAAAAATTTTTTAGACGAGACAATGGAAGATTTTTGTGCGTTAAATGAAACTGAAGGAAAGTGTTTGTTTTGTTTGAGCTAAGGTTTGTATAAAAGGTTGAAATTCATGAATCAGCAACATTAATTCATTTTTAGTATGAAATAATAAAATCTAATCAAAAACTGAGAACGATCAATATGAAAAAAAATATATATATATATGATTATCATCCAGCCCTATTGTGAAGCGTTTTAAAGTGATAGTCTGTAAGTGAGGAGAGATAGAGTGAAATTTGAAAGTAGTCAATCAAATTCCTCCCCTCTTTAAGCAGAAAGCCCTTCTTAGATTGCAAAATTAGGACAGCAGGAACAGAATATTCAAAATTAAAGGATCAAGCCCCGCTCCCCTCCTGATTGGACCTGACAAGCTGGTTCACAGGAAAAGCTCGTCTCATTGGTCAACGCGGGAGGATACTAGACTCTGATTAGTTGCTGAGATCCGGGAAGGAGGGACTTTACAAAAATAATATATACATCAAATATACATACAAAAATATATACATCAAAATAATATATACATCAAGACCAGATTTAGCACATTTTATAAAAATGTTAACACATTTAGACTTCCAGACTATCACTTTAAGACATACTTCACTAATATAACTGCAAGGGTATTTTCATTCTTTACACTGTTGGAGGACACACCTGGCCTTGGAGGATAGCTAGAGATGTGGAGGTTTTAACAATTATTTTCAGTAACGAGCATTTTGCACAGAGAGGGTGTTACGACATGCAACTATAATCCAGAAAATATGCTGGATTCAAAACAAGGACTAAGCAGACACGAAAAGAGCCTCTTACCTCTATACTCTATACTAAGCTGAGTAAGCAAAAGAAATGCGTATTTTCTGTCATTCTTCTACCTTATGTTAATGAAACATAATTCCTCTGCAGACCCAGTAACAAGTGCTTTCTGTATTGCCCTCTTCGAGTCTAAAAGTGTGTCTGCTGTCTGAGCCTTCCTCAGGGGAGCACTTCACTCAGACAGGCTTTATGACTCTGTTCAGGGCGATTTTTTTTTTTTTTACCCACGCCATTCACTGCACCAGGGACCGCTGCAGCAGATTTATATTTCCATAAAGCAATACAACTATAATAGCTTTACGGCTGTGCTTGCTTTAGGACAGACGGTGAAAAGATCCAGCGCCGGCGGGGACAGGGGTGACAGCCGGGGCAAGGCAGCCATATTCATTTAGTATTACAGGGCTGTGCGACTTCTGAATTTATGCTCGAGTGTCAGGAGTTTTATCACTCCATGCGAGCAGCCTTGTGAACTGTACTTACATTTAATAGTCAGATAGTTGATTTTACTGACACTGAGTACAGAACAAGACTTGGAGATGTGGACTTTGAGGGGAGAAAATTAATGACTGTTGAGAGTGATCTTTACATCTGAACATTCATTCATAATAATAGGTATAAAAGTATTTATTTTGCAATTCACACTTGATATGCGTCTATCGCCACAGCTGCCCTGGGGCTAGCTTCTACAGATATACAGCTGCATTTCAGCTCAAACAGGCCTCTCCTTTACTCACACGGAACATCCATAAGAGCACGATCTGGGAAGTCACATGCTCAAACTGAGGCTTATTTAATTAAGGCATTTGTTGGAGCTGGGGTCGCCAATTTTCTCATTCTAAGGTGAAAGCTCTCACATTTTTTTTCACCGGGGGCGACACGGGTCCAGAGGTTGCTGAGAGGCTATTGGCGCAGATTATCAGCCGCGTTTCCATCAGTTAAACCCCAGGGCAGTTACCACAATTCGCTATTATGAATATATATGTATAAAGTGGCCACTACCGTATTTTCTGGACTATAAGTCTCACTTTTTTTCATAGTTTGGCTGGGGGTGCGACTTATACTCAGGTGCGACTTATATATATTAAAATATATAATTTCACATGTTCGTTATCTTCAGCAGCTAGAGGGCGCTCAAGGCTTGTGTACCAGTATCTGCTATACTCCTGTTCTGTACCACCGAAGGTTTCAAAAACGGTAATCGAGCGAGAAACCTGTGAGGGACTGGCGAAAAGCAGAGGTTACTCTTCCTGCAATGAAAATAGCAATGAAAGCTAATCACGGGCTAAAAGCTAGATGGCCACAGTGAGAGGAACGAGTTCGCAAATGGTGCGACTTATACTCCGGAGCGACTTATAGTCCGGAAAATACGGTACAACATGTTTTCATTAAATTGTAACTTGCTTAATAATGATGGCAATTTCGTCCATGTTTCAATCATACAATTCTGCCCAGGTCATAAAAATTGCAATGAAATGCGGTATCAACAGGACCGAGTGTAGCATTTGTTGAATCCACAGCATCTTTTCCAGAATTGTGAAACATGCCCTGCTGCATTCCTCGGTTTTACTTGGATAGGTACAAAAGCAATGTTGCCAGGGTGTGGTCACTAAAAGCAGGCGGGAAAAGGGGGGGGGAAAAGAGAACAATGTGAGGATGGTGAGAAAGGGATGGATTGGTGGGAAAACAGTGGGGCTAGAGTCAAATCTGTGGGCTGGGGGTTCATGAGAGGGAGACAGGCGGCGGAGGAGGAGGAGAGAGAAAGAAAGAAAGAAAAAATGCTGAAGGGAAGGTGGGGTGTGTAAAGGATGAGCTCATTGCAGTCTCCGGGCTGATGACAGTGAGTGGAGGCTCGGGGGGTGGGGGTGGTGGTGGTGGTGGGGAGCGCGCAGCACAGCCCGCGTCTGCCGAGTCGATAACTGGAGAGTCTGACGCGCACAACTCAAGCCACCGGCACCGGCTCGCCTTCCTTTTTTAGCCGCAGCGCGAACTCCATCTCCATCAGAGTTACAAACACAGGGAGAAGAAGTTCAAAGCGGCGAACCAAGCGCGCTGCCTGGCTTCGTCTCCCACCCTTTTGTGTGTGTGTTTTTCATCTTGTCTAACGCGCACCCACGCCCACACCCCCTTTATCTCCTCCTCTCCCCCTCCTCTGTCGGCATCACCATCACGCACGGCTCGCAACTCCTCGTGGATGCTCGCTGATCTACTTTTTGGGTCCTACTACTACTACTACTACTACTGCTTCTGCTGCTACCTGTGGAGGAGGTTTTCCCCCCCCGGTTCTCGTGTCCTCTTTGGCCGGTGATCGTGCAGACAGCAGCCCTCCCCAAACGGAAGAGCGCCATGCTGGGAGTGGACGCGTGCGAGTTCGGGGGACAGGTGCTGGAGGTGCTGTGGATCGCCATGTGCTACAGAGGTAAGGGGACTGGGGGAGCCGGTAGGAAGCCACCAACAGGTCGAGGCGTGACTTTGCACGTGTGAATGAGCCGGGGATCTGCAAAGGAAGCACGTAGGGGTGCTTCAAAATGTGGAAACATGCTTCAAGAGTTACCAACTTGCCTGATACTAGAGTAAAAATAGCCAGCTAGTCAAATCTAGATGTAGTTTTTTGTGTTGCTGTAGTAATATTTTTTTTGGTAATGTTTCTGAATTAATTGCACGCAAGACGTTTGGAATAGGGGGGAAATTTGTGAACCACAAGTCGATAAATATGTGGAAATTGCGCATCTAACCAAAAACATAGATTTTTTTTTTTTGCTTTTTGCACAAACATATCAGTGCTACTATTAGGTTAAGGCAGCCATGGGGCCCCCTTCAGCCTGGGGCTCTGGATGACTACCCAGTTTGCCTCCCCCATTGTGACGCCTCTGCACGAAGGCCTAGACATATTACAACATTTCTTTTTTTCAAATTTTTCTTCCACATTTGTTGTTTAATCCTGCTAATAGTCTGTGCAGTGCCGTCTGTTGGCATAAATTCTTGCTTGGCGCAACCGACTGTGCTTTTGTAATCAAGAATCAATGGTGGCTTTTTTTGTTTTTAAACAGTCACTTATTGGTTGGACCTCCCTTTTTTTTTGCCTGCTACAGCATTTTGCGACTCCAGCCCCTTGTGCCGCTGTCCGTCTCCATCTGAGCGGCCGTGGACATTTTTATGCCCAACATGAGGCTGTGCCAACACAAAGGTGGAAGATCAATAGGCGTATTGATCACATCTTATGCTGTTTCCACATGTGGGCGTGGGAGAGTGTGCTTGGCCGGTTGCATTATTCTGTTCATGAATGTTTTTTATTATGCAGTAATGTGTAATAGTCATAACATGGGCATTACCAACAGAGGCGAGTGAGTGATGACACAGCTTTAAACACCAGCCCTAATGATGTCACCTCCTATACGTGGGTCTGTGTCGGTGGCGTCTGAATAGCTGCAGTAGTTAACGCTGAGTGGGTCCAGATGGTGGAGGAGTCCTGGGGTTTCCCCTCGCCCAGGTGTGAGTGAGAGGAGAGAGTGAGACAGGAAGATCACATCACGATTACAAGACAGCAACAACAAAAAAACAGCCTGTCACATCTGCAGAGCTACAGAAAGCTGGTGTAAACATAGCAAGACCTCATGAAAAAGGATGATGTACTGGCTAAATAACAGCCAATTCAAACCCTATTGATCACTTTAGGCTTACAGGATGAAATCTGAATAAAGAGTTGTCTAAAAGAGGTGTCTGCTTAATAGGTAAGCATTATAGGTCCCCGCCCACTGGTGTTTTGTGTTGTCACATAATTCTAAGTTTCATTACTGCTTGATGGTAATACAGGAAATCACATGAATTGTAAAAGTCACAATCGGGAGCTGAGCGGGATCTGGAAGCCTCTATTTCAGCAGGTTGTGAGGTTGTTTGAGGTTCACACTGTTGCGTTCTCTCTTCCATCTGTGTTGCCACTGCACACAATGGCGCTGGTAAAAAAAAAAGCGTTTTGCAATCTCTCCCAAAAGTACTGATTCGATGAAATTCATTTGGAGGCGTGCTGGTGTCACATTATAGACATGACAGTGAAGGAAGCGTCTTCGTGGAAAGATAAATGGCAGGAGACCGTGCGTAAAATGAAGCGAGGCAGAAGGAGAGGGAGGAGGTAAAACGCGTGGGGAAGGCTCTCCAACTGTCAATCATCCACCACCACCCGTAATGAATGTCTTTTATTGCAAGTTTATGGAGTCAAAGTTTTGAGCTATCATTTCGGTCTGATTTAGTCTAGATTTAGCTTGACTTTGACCTGGTTTAGCGTTGATTTAGCTCTAATTTTAGTTATGCATTGTGTATACCAAGATGTGATCATACAGTAGTCTTTACAACCTCCTATACCCAGGTCACGTTCCTCTGCCTCTTCTCTCACACTCTCCCCTCGTGTCAGCTTGTCAGATGAGCGTCTTTAGGAAACCATCCTGGATTTGCCACCTTATGCCGTCCATCTTTGTTTCCCCCTCCCCTGCTTCTTCTGTTGCCGAAGTGATAAATGAGGTTGAGCGGGTGAGTAGACACAGACAGGACCCATCAAGTTAGTCAATTAGACGAGCGGCTGTCTCTCTCTGTTAACAGGATTGACAGAACAGCTGGGGACACTCCGCCGGCCTGTGGCTGCCTGAACAATGACTTTTTAATTGTTGGCACGTAATGGAACATGAAAGAATCATTAATTTTACATCATATTCAGTCAGGAGGGGGGCTATACTTGGATGTCAGGAAGATTGAAGCCAGACTCATTTTGCGTTCATGACAAGCGTTTTGGCAGCATACAGTGGTCAGCGCGCTCACCTCGCTCTCTTTTTGATTTGTTTGCAATGTGTGTATTCTGTGAGTTGTCCATAACCAAATAACAACAATACAACTACTAAAAAGAAGTATAATAAAAGAGAGTTACACCCAACACAGTAACACCCAGTCATATACATTTCTGTACATTGTCCACGTTCTCACAGTGTCTCACAGTTTCCATTTAGTTCTAGTTTCAGATCATTAACGGGAACATCATTTCTCACTCTCTACTCTGGACATCACTTGTACTGTATGTCATCTGGTACATGTCTCGTAGTTCATGTATGTTCTGTGTTTGGTGGCTTGTTTTTTACCCATGTGGGACTGCAAATGGAAATGAGCTTTGAGCTAAATCCACAGCACTAGTTCGCTCCGTTCATTAACATGCATTGTCCCATTCAAATAAATGAATAAATGAATTTCATTTCATATTTTATTCATTTCAATCATGTCAGTTTCTTTCTCTCACATTATTTCATGAATTGCTTTGCAGTTTCATAAAGGCTATGGGTGAAAAAAAAAAAATCCTTGTACTTGCGCAACTGAATACAGGTGAATAGAAGCCCAGTGCATTGTGGGTATTCTATACCTGTGGAACTGTAAAAGAGGTCAGTGATGGTTAAAGGGTATATAATATGCTGTGGTGCTGCGGATGAAAAATGTAATATGGCAGATACAATATGATATTCTCCTGTTACATTTCCTCTGAACACTTAAGACACTCTAAACTGTAAAACCTGAGCAGAGATAGGGCTGAAAATACATCTGTGTGCCAGAACCTTAAAACATGGTGTTGTACTGTTGGCCTTTGTGTCTCTTGTGTGTTCCCCCAGTTTTTGCTTTTATTCTAACAGTTGGATATTGTTTGCTTTAACAGCGATGTGGAGGGTTCAGTTTTATCTTCTGCGGTGGGCCCTTTTCTCTGCTATACAGCCTGTGTGTGGTTGAGCGTCCCAGCGAGCTCATTATAGTATTAGGAGGAGCAGTGACAGCGAGCCACAAAGGACTATAAAAGTGCAAATCCCTGCTTATACGGCAGGAGGCTGTGGTTTCTTCACAGTAAGCAGTTATCTGGGTTGGGGGGGGGGGGGGGGGGGGACGAGGATGCCGCAGCTGCGATAAAGGAGTCTGTTGAACATTGTTATAAATTCCTTATTGAGAAGAAGGTGGGTACAAATTGGATCTTTAGAGATTATGTATTAAAAAGAAATGTACTTTTAAGGTGCAGTTTATTGTCCCTGTAGGGAAATCTGTCCACTCTGAATTTGACCCACCAATCACACAGAGACAACCCTCTAGTTTAAAACGCCATCACACTGAATATTATCTAACATTGTTGTTTGTGTTCATCAGCCTCGCAGTTTCCCCCCAAGGCCCTGCCTGAATGCCAGCCAGATTGCCATGTTGATTTGAGCTAAATGTGTTTTGTGGCAGAGCTTGCCTTGAGCCTGTTTGTCACACTCCCAAGAACGCGTGATTCACAAAACATGCTGTAAAAATCCTCTTGGACTGAGTGAGTAATGGCTAATAATGATCGCGGCAGCTGTAGGGTAATGGGGCAGGAATATAGGCATCAAGCAAATGTTGCAGATAATGTCACCGCAAATGGAGACTTTCTCTTTTTTATATCGGAAACCTTTTGCATGTTATTATTTTCAACCTCTTTTAATCTTTATTTTTTCATAATGTAGAAGTTATATACTAAAATCATACACACGCATTTTCTATTGGCTGAGAATCTACACTGATTACCATACAACAATACAATAAAAGTAAATATAAGCTATAGGGACAAGTATTTTTATTTGGTGATGCCGACATGCTCCACTGATATTTTTGACTAATATTTTTGACCGATTTTTCCAAATGTCTGTCTGTCTATAATCCTGTGATAACATAAAGACTTGGCCACTACAGCAGTGACCGATTTCATTTTATTACTTTGAGTGATTGAATGTTTCTGTCCCAGTCTTGATTTGCCGCTAGCATTAGCACGCTGCCGTTAGCATTAGCATACTGTTGTTATGTTGCTAGCCGCGGCATTTTGCGCTGCGATCAAAAATGCAATTTAGGGGTTAAAACTAACAAAGCGATTGAATTCTCCAGGTTATGTACTTCAAAGTGACATGCAGCATGTCCATATTGACTGAGGTTTAGTTGGTGAAACTTATATTTAACAAACTTGTACCAATTTTCATCGCACTGTTTATCTGTTCCCCTGAGGCCTAGGGAGTCAGGGGCTCCTTTTAAAGCAGCTGACTTTGTTCTTTCCAATGCAAAAAAACAGGAAGTCTCTACCACTTTTGGTCCAGGAGATATCGGCTTTTATCAATACAGATAAAAGCCGATATTTTAAAATCCCCAAATATCGGCCTGATATATTTGCTGGTCGATATATACAGTATATGACTGGTTGACCTCTAGTTTCAACATTCATGCAATTTCAGGTCTGTGGTAGATTCCATTCGTTGCTCATGATATAGAAAAGTGCAGCAGTTCAGTATCAGTCCTCAGTAACATGAAATAAACACAGTTGTATGAATTCTTTCAGTATCCACTACTATTGTGTAAATACTTTATTTTAACTTTACTTTTAAGGCATACCTGCAAAGCATTTACAAACAAACTGTTAATCATGAACTAGTAATGAACCAACTATGAAGAACTTATGAATAAACGTTAGTAGTGGAGTTATTGATAAATACTATAAGTTGTCCGTCGTTGGTAAACCTTTATGAACAGGCGTATTTGCAAAGCATTAGTTTGTTATTGGTTCATGAATAACTTGTGCTTGTAAACCTTATTATACAGTGTTGGCTCTTTACATGCAGATACTCACCTCCCAGCCCTAGTGGAGTGAGTTTTAAGTGAATGCTAACGAATGCGGCTAAGTGTGACAGGTCAGCAGAGTGCAGATCAAAAGGGAAGAGGGATTCATACCATGAGCTCCGGCGCACACAGTTAACATGCAGGGTTTGATATGTAAATACAAAGACAATCATCACAAATATTGGTCTCTTTCATGTTGAGATGCAAAGGTTTACACAAATAGTAAAAAAAAAAGAGAAAAAAGTGTGTTACTTAAATTACTAAAGAAATGTTGGTGTGTCTAAGTTGCCTCCGAAACCACAGTAAGTCAATTTGCTTAAAATCTCTCTGTTGCATTGCACCACAGAAATCACTTACAGGAACTGTCCCTGGTGCTGATCTGGTAAAGCTCATCAGCCAAGGTGCAGCTGTAGGTCACACCAGAAGGCTGTACTGCCAGTTTTCTCAGTTTCATTTCTAGCATTTTAAGAGTTGGATCTATTGAAACAAATCTGGTTTAATCCAAATGTTATTTATGCAACAACTATGAAGTCCAAACTAAAACACTCTCCAAATGCACTCTGTTCGTCTTATAGCTTTCAGCTGGATGCCAAAGGGCCTCTGATCAGTCAAATAGAGGCTAATAAGGATAAGGAAAGGATTGGAGCTGGAGCTGGAGCCAAGACTTGCTGAAAGATTTTATGAAGGGCATTAAGTTTGATATGCATTAGATGAAATTGCTTGCCATTTGCTCAAGCTGATTATCCACATTTTTATTTCCAGGAACTGAGCCGAAAACCACTACAACCGTGCTTTAAGTGGTCAATCATATTTTGGGCCTGGCCAGTTAGTAACACACTCACGCTTATGGGACAACACAACATGATCTCTGTTGACAAAATTAACAAAGCCCTAGATTTGTCAATTATTAATTTATTTATTTCAGTGAGTCCTTTTGTCACCAAGAGTTGCCAGAGCTAAACAGCTTCATAATTTTTCATTGCTTTTGTTACCATGTACATTGTACACATGTGTCAAGGTCAAGGCCATGAGATGATTTAATGTGGCCTTTTGAGGAGCATGAATTCCTGAGCAAGACCAGCCCATTCCTGTGCGGATGGATTTTTAACGAAGGAAGGAAGGAAAGAATTCCACACGTGTCCAGCAGAGGACGCTGACATAATAAGAGATTAAGAAATAAACAGCATATTATTGCCACGTGGTAAATGGTCAGTCTGCCCCAGGACTACTGTGGCTACAATAGTAACTTACTGCCATCGAGTGTGGACTGATTGAATAATGGATTTATGTAGTACTTTGAGAAACATGTGACACAGCCTGATGAAGCGCAATAAGTTTAAAGGGGGGGTATTATGCAAAATCAACTTTTTCAAGCTTTACATCATGTTATTATGTCATTCCCTCATTAAAAACATGCCTGAAGTGTTGCCTTGGCACATTCACGTATTTTTGAGTAATCTGTAAAAACTCTGATGGCGGCCATTTTAGGGATAGGTTTGCCTGAGTCCTCCTAGGAACGCCCCCACCTCCTGGAGACGCCTCCGACCTTTCATCACCAGCCGAGTAACCAACCACTGCTCCTCAGCAGAGCCCCCTCCCCACTGATGCCACAGACAGCGTGTGGAGGGGGCGTGTTGGAAAGGGTCAGAGGTTCTTAAAGAGACAGAGGCCTATTTCAAGACATTCACTACAGCCATTTTGAGAGAGCAATTTTATACAAGGCAGTTATTCTAATTTACTGCATTTACAGACCAACAGAAGATTTCTTCATCATTGTAGTGTGATATAGACTGGTGCTATGTGATTGAAAAAAGCATAATACTCCCTCTTTAAGATGTTATTTATGAGGCCACAGTCCTTTACAATACTGTAAATGCGGCCCGCGACCCAAACGAGTTCGACACCCATTGAACTTGCCCAAGCCTGCCTCATTTTCCCTCAATTCTTTTCTCATTTTTGACCCAATTTTCTTCCTTGTTTTCCCATTTTTCCCCAATAATTTTTGCTCATTTTTATTACAAATATTTCCCCTCATTTTGTCAAATTTCCCCCCAATTAATTCCCCCTTTTTCCCCAAATTATTCCCCATTTTTCGACACATTTCTTGACATTGGAGATGAACCCCTTATTGCAAATTTGCAGATCTTCCACACATTATTGTTCTGTTCTCTGATTAAATATTCTAGATTACGAATATTTTAGAATAGGCATCGAGAAAAGAATTGTTCAGGTATCGGCATCCAAAACCAAGTATCGTTAAAGTTCTGGTATTGAAAAAACAGTTCCAAGGCCTAAATAATGACATGAATAACTAACCTCTCATTCAAATTAAAATGCGTCAAGTACAAGTAAAAAGATGCCGTGTGATTATTTCAAAACGTTACACGAGCGAGTGCGGCGTCAAGCTGGCCTGTAGTTTGACTTGTGTTTCAGAATCGATTCTGTTGCATTGCTCGATGGCAGCAGAGAGGAGGTTTTGTAACTAAAGCGAGCCTGTCCTCCTGTGTGTGCAATTACAGAGCCGTGAACATCCTGTGTCATCCAATTACCTCCAAACTAGACAACTGCTCTGGCTGCTGCAGGGACGCCGAGCTGCTGTCATTATGGACAATAAAAACACTAGCAAGGCCTATTATATCTTTCACAGCACGTTGGCCTGCATTTGTCTGGGCTTGAGATAAGTGGATTTTGCTGGGTTTGCTTGCGAGACTCATGTAAGGCCGTAGTAAGTCATTCTGGTGGTGACTTACATTATATTTAACCTTCAAGCTGTAGATTTTGATAGTACCTTAAATCGAACAGGCCTCAGAAACGACCTAAACTTCATTATTAAACATTGACCTCCCCCTTTCGCAGAACAATTCATTCTTTACTTTGGATGTAGCATAAGTTTTCTCTTAGTATCTTTGCTGCACTGAAGCTGAAATTAAATTCAAGCCTTGCCGAGCGCACTATCAAATGTCTGTACAATCCAATAATGAAGCATATTTCCCAGATGAAATCAACCCATAGCCGTATTCTGACTGACCTACATAAGCCCTTTTATGCTTACGGTGTAATATCACCTATATACTGTATTGGATGAATTAACAAAAGTTTATATTTGAATACTCCTGTTAAACTACTTACTTTACATTGGGGGTGTTTATAAGTCCTAAATACTGCCTCTTACACATTTCTTTGGTCTCTTTGGTGTTATGGTGTTTGTTATAACGCTTAAGTGCTTTGATATTGCCGTATCCCAGTACCTTGCTGGTAACACAGTACCTTCTGCCCCTGCATGTGGACACAGGTCTCGTTGGTGACGAGGACGACGCTCCGGTTGAGACTGTGTCCTTCAAAGCTCCGGCGCAGAAGACTCTAGAGGAGATTCAGCAGCTGGACGACAGTGACGAGAGCCTGATCCGGTACAAGCAGACTTTACTGGGACCGGTCTCGTGTTGCCCAGGTTTGTGTCCAATCATTAAAGCGGAGGGCAAGATAATAGAAGATATAAGAGAGTACAAAATATATAAGTGATATTTCTGCTCTTCAGTTTATTGTAAAGCCAACACACACTCACCTATAGCCACAGTGCGCAACTTTCCAGGCTACACTGCCAATTTCCCATGATAAGTATATAATATTCGGCTTTTGGCCACACATCCATAAATGCTACGGAGGCTACCGCTAACGTCCAAAGTAGCAATGAGGGTAATGATTCTTTCATTTTTTTTACCCTAAAAATATTTATACATTTGCAAATGGTCAATGACCTCTGAAAAATCTGGCCCAGTAGTAAATGTAATTGAATAGCCTTTGACTAAAGTATTCAAACTCAAGACATAAACAAACATTCCAGAAATCGTGGTTTCTCAATATGAAAATGAAGCATTTGGAAGAAACCTAATGTATTTGAATCAAATGTTTTGCTGCCTGTATTCAAAGCAACATAGATGCAGACGGCATGTTTGGGAATGGTAATAAATGGAGGAAAAAGAACAACTCCTTCACCTGCTGCTCCAACACTACTTTCACAAAGGCTGAATAAAGGATGTATTTTCTACCAAATCAAGCTACGTAGCTAAGGAGCTGGACAAACTGGTTCAACAGCTCAAATATGTTCATAAAACAGGGAATAATAATAACCATGATGCTAACGTTAGCTTCATGCTACATGCTAATCGCTAGCTTCGAGTGCTCGTTTTTCACTTCTAGTGGACAAATCTGTTGTACAGAAACCTTCATTTGGACCTGACTTTGACTTGACTTTATTTGTGTGGGCTAAATATGCTTTTAGTAACAGAATTATATAAATGATTCCCTGAACCCACTTCCTTCCCTCTCACTAGACCACGCCCTCTAGTATGACACAGTACTATCTGTGTCTATTGCAACTTTCCAATGGAGACGGGCTGGTGATGTTTTACTCCCAGCAAAGTTACAAGTCAGGTCTGATAAGAGTCTAACCCTCTCAGATTATAAAAGATTTGAAAATATATTTTTCACCAATAAAACACCAGCAGAGAATAAAAATACTTGTTTCTTATTCTATTTATTGGGCGAAAAGTTACGCAGTGTGGCTTCAACCTCATACGATTCGGATAAATTGTTACAGTAAGAAATGCTTGTGTGTAGTTTCTCCTTACAGGCCCATATCTCTGCCGCAAAAATAGCCCAGTGTGCGGGAGGGAGAAGCAGAGATTATTGTATTTGATCACAACATTAGAGTCCATCTCAGCTTGAGTACCTGATATCACAGAGTAGTGTTTCAGTGTATCAGAGCTGTCAGGGAGATGCTGAGACAAGCAGCTCTGTGCGCATGTGTATGCATGCAGCCACAGAGCCTGACCACAGTGGGACTATGCTCTCACAATGAGTCAGTGATATTATAAGAGCAGGTTCCAGGGTGAAATATATAGTGTTATAAAAACGTATATCTCAATATTCTCATTCTCAATGAATAAGCATTTATAGCTTATAAAAAGGCAAGAGTAAAAGACGAGACCACATCATGAAGAAAATATACACATTAAGTTGCATTATGCATGTTTAGGAAGAAGAATACGTGAATTAATTTACTGGACAGAGACGCAGCTGAGGAATATACGCACGGCTATAGCCCTCGTAAACCTGCACTAAAATAACATGTTTTGAGACTGACTATACGTTTATGAGACTCAAACAGCAATTCAATTTAGAAACATCAAATATGGGCGAGTATGGAAAACATCAGGGGTGGGGAACCTCAGGACCATTTGACCAGGCCCCCCAAGGCATTATTCATATTTAATATAGTACAGATGAGGGTCATGAGATTTTACGTGATGTATCGCACGGCAGTGACTGACTTGAGTGCTGCATCATGGCAACTGCTAAGAAAAGGAAGGTGGATTGTTATTATTTTAAATTTCCAATCAATATGGCATTACAAACTATTTTAAACTAAGTGCACAATAGCAGTGCAACTTGAGATCATATGAAATGAAGAAAAACAGTAGCTGCTTTAGTTTTTTCTTAAATTGCAAAAATTCATTGGAGTGAATTTGGAAGAGTGGTTTGACCTTCAAAAATTTACATTTGTGAATATGTTGTTTACTTTAAGAGTAGGAAGGTGGATCTTGAAAGCCGCGTATTCCAGGAAAAATAGACAAATAATTTCTTCTTTGTTTAAGTGAAAGGCCAGTGTGCCTCGTATGTGGCGAGGGGCTGCAGTGATGAAGAAGGCGAATCTCGAGCACCATTACACCTCGAAACAAATGCGTTTGAATAAAATGAACGCTCTTTGTCGGCGTTGGGGGCGAGCAGCTTTCACAAGACTGACCCAAACTTGGAAAACCAGCTTCGAGTAGCATCATCATCGCTGCAGCTGATCATCAGACGTCTCAGCAAAGATAAACACTTGACTTCAAATCATAACAATGGCGCCCAAGAAGTGACTTCCTGTTTCAATCCAACACACCAAAATAAAAGCACCATCTTATTCATTAGTTTAGCAGTTCATTAGTTCAACTTTTTTTCTGCCTAACTATTAACAGACAAAACACTTATTATAACAATTATATTCTTGTAATGTTGCAAGTACCTGTTGAACTAATCAATGAGACGAGCTGTTGGCTTTTATTTTGGCGTGCTGGATTGAAACAGGAAGTCACTTCTTGGGCGCCGTTGTTATGATTTGCAGTTATGCACAATTACAGCCATCGCAGTGTGTGAGTCTGACATAGAAATGATGATCCTCCAGACTATCAGTCCTACCTCAGTGTTGTATGAACTCTAGAATGTTTTTCGCTTAATTGCCAGGCCCTTGGAGAACTTAATACAAATGGATTTGGCCCTTGATGTGAAAACGGTTCTGGACTACATAATGCATTGGAGACCTTTTCCTCATGAGTGTCTCCTAAAACTGAGTGCTTAGAAAGTAAGATACTAAAACATTATAGTGGCAATTATAGTAATTATGCTATGATGTTCAAAATCATCCGACTAAAGCATTATTTACTTATTTTAATAAAGTTGCAAAGATAGTTAAATTTTTATCTGAAATTCCAAGTGTCAAGTGCTTGCCTGCGCCTCTGGTTTGGAAACACTGACTGGAACGACAAATGTAACGTGATGCAATGCAATCCAGCTTGAGATATTCACTCTTGACTGTTCATTTCCTCAGGAGATGTCCCGACCGTGCAGGTGACCAGCATGACTTTGCTGTGCGACGAAGCCCCTAAACCCCTCACTATGGATCTTACAGGTACATATTTACTCTACACTTACTGCATATCATGACTATGGATGTGCTGCATTGGGTGTGTCCTTCCTGCTGAAAAAAAAGGAGGAGAGAAAGGGGACAGTGGAGGCTTGCTTACTTGGGCAGTATAGACGTTATCCCCAGGGTGCAGCGAAATGTCATGTTGAGGGGAGAGGGAGAGGGAGGGGGGGGGAGGGGGGTTCACATGTAGACTGTGGTGTGGTGCACCTTTTGTCTACTGTACTTGGGGTGTGTCCACTGCACGTTTAATCGCAATCGAAGCAAAGGGAATTTTAATGGCAGAAGTGCAAAGACTGAAGAGGAAGCAGTGTCCTTTCCATGAAACATCATTGTGTACAAAAGCCTCTAAACCTTGAAACCAAAATATGTGGAATTTTTTGCATTTGTGTACCATATTTCAGTCTTCCCTCTGATGTTTATACTCACAGAGATGTTAAAAATGAATCTTACTTTGAAAAAACGTTGCAAATCTAATTACATATCGTCACTATTTGCAAGGTATTTGTAATGTCTTATCCCAAAAAAATGGTTGCTTCACTAAAACAGAAGGTCGCTGGTTGCTAGGTGATAGTCACATCCAGAAATCGCTTCGAGTACGGGAGAGATCTTTGCAGTGAGCTTTTTCTTAGTATATTTCTTTGATACGATGGAAATGCTCTAGTGTCTGTGTAATGTAGCTTATTGTGCACTAAATCCATCGTCCAAATCCATACATAAGCATAAGGTACTAATCTGTGGCGTCATGTTACGGGCAGACAGTCCTGGCGGCTCCAGACTGGATGAGAAATGGACTTTCCACTGGTGGCTGAACGCATTAGAGAGCTCATTATAAACTGTAGGCCGCTCCACGCGGAGCCTCGTGCCCTCGGTAATGGCTGGCACTGATGTTTTCGCTGTGCATCTGTGTTTGAGTGTGATGATGGTTAAGTGGAGAGGGATAAGCGCTGATGGAGAGCTTTCGTTACCACAGCTAAATATCTTCATTTTGTTGTTTTCTTCATGTGGGTCGATGTCTCAGCATTTGCAAGCAAGACCGCTCCCTCTCTCTTACCGTACCGTTGTCACACAGTATGGCTGATTAGATTTAAAATTAACTCGCAATCCGTTTGTTTTTCCAGCAAATTGTGTCTAAACGACCACCACTCTGGACCATACCATGGGATTTGCTCTCATTCCAATCAACAAGCAGTAATTGTAGCAGTGTAAATGGATAATGATACCGTTGGATTGGGGCTGGTTTAAAGCAACGCTCAGGAACACACTGTTGTTATTGTGACACAGATCACACAGTCACGGCCTCATGCATTAGTCCGGGTCTGAACTGCTGAGAGCGCGACAGTAAAAGATCCTAATCGAGACTTATTATGGCACACTCCACCTGTGAGGAAGCTGATTTGTGTGGCGCCTTTCACATAGGTCGCATAGATCTAGTTGTCGGGAGCTTAGTCGGAGAACAAAAGACGCCCAGATGTTGTCCTTGCAGCCCGGAGCAAATAATAACACAATATCCACAGCTGGTTTTCCACTGCGCTGTCGTGCCCTATATACAACGTAGTTAAACTTTCATGCTATTGCCGTTTATGTTTTGCTGACCTTGCTCTCTGCTACACATCCATTCACCCTCGTGCTCTGCGTTGAATTAAGATCACCTTATTAACGCGATGGAGCGGCAATGCTAGGAACACACACTAATGTACAAGTGGAATTGAAGTTTTCTGTCCATAATATTTCTTCTTTGGTTTAGCCTTTTACCACTCGACTATTCCGTTTATGTCTCTCTGTGTGCATTTCAAGACAGTGGTAGAAAGCCATCTCCATCATGACCTACTTCTTGAGACAGACGCTCTCATGGGGCCACACTTCCTCGTCCTGACCGCCACATCTCCTGAGACAGGAACTCAATCAAGGGGAAAGTAATCACAATGTACCGGTCACGATTCAAGGATAAGGACGAGTGCCACGGACAATGCCACAAGTGCTTTGTTTCATCTGTGATATTTCATTTCTGTTGGAATTTTACAGCAGCAGTGAGTTAAGTGAGTCAGACCTGGCTGAAGAGGTACAATAGATTAAAGGATTAGGCTGTAAAATGGAAAAGGCTGCATCCTTCTGTTACATGTACCATTACTACTACTGCAGGTACATTAATGGTCTATAGCTAGATGCTAGATTACAATATATCATTCTAAGCCTGGTACGTTCACGAGAAATGGTAGCAGGAAAAATTAATATTGTTTTTTTTTAAATGTTTCTATACCGGTACTTTAAGGACACTTGGTTTACGATACTGATATCTACTTTTTTCGATACCTATACTAAAATATTTGTCATCTAGAACAAGAAAACAGAACAATAATGTTTGTATGATCTGCAAATTTACAATATCGATCCAATGTCAAGAAATATGTGAAGAATTTGGGGGGGGGGGGGATGGGGGAAACTTTTTTGTCGATATTATACTGGTATCGTTAAACAGAACCCAGCCCCAGTCATCATTTTTATGTTTATTATGGACATGCACTCATTATTCAATCATTACTGCCTGCTACTGAAAAAGCCTACTTTAAAGCAGAACTAAGTAACGGATGCCCCTAGAGGCCATAAGCGCCACTGCAGGTGCCATAGCATGTTGCGTTTTTTATTTTTTTATTTTTTAGAAAAGACAAAGGGAGAGAGGGATATTGTACATTGTGCCACAACCCAATGACACAATGGAGATATTTTTTTTCCACTCAAACTTGGCTGTAAATACTGTTAGCTTTGCCTGTTAGCCTGTTAGCTTCTTCTTCGTGATTTCATTAGTGCGTATTGCGCCTCCGACCCGGTGCTGGGAAGTTGCAATTGTGGTTTTCTGGCCTGAGACACCAGGGGGAGATGAAAGACCCCCAATCATCCCATTAACATTACCCCCAGAGGGACTACGCAAAGGATTTATTAAAAGATCTGTATCATGCTATTTTAGCCATTCCAAAGTTAAGTATAGGCATTTATATGAATGATTGTACCTCTACCACTATGGAGCACTCATTTTTGTGATAAATATAAGTGTTTTCTGGAGGTATTTTTCAAACCTGGAAGAAACGCTTTGATTCAGTTAACTCCGCCCCCTCTCTCCGCACATACAACTTTACCGTAATATAAATAAACAGCAATAAGTGAAGATACTTGACAATGCAGTTATACGGAGTTGACATCTGCAACACAGCTTCATAAATGGCTAACACACAAGCTAATATGCTAACCCGCGTTTGGATTGACTCACCACTCTGGTCCATCGCTGTTTACATTATGGGACTCGCGTTGGTTATAAAAGTTAATCCACTTTGATTCTGGTGAAGGTTCACCAAACATCCATCAGAGACAGTCACAGAAAAACAATATTTTGGTGAAAGTCGCTGAATCCCGGAGAAAAAAAAAACTTCAGATGAGTGGCCTCTTTAGGAAGGTTGAATCATAGACTGTATATACTCCTGTCCTCGTAGCCAAACGCGCTTCTTTTTCTCCGTGACATTATTGTTAGTTAAGAATAAAGAACAGGTGTGTCCAGAGTAGGTGACAACGAGCTCCATCTTCACAGCTGCAGCGCAATCATGACGTCTGTTCAGACGCTCAGGGGATGTGTTTGTTTTGGCCACAGCTGACCTGGAAGCACCTCGGGCACATCCTTTTTTTTTTTTTTTTCCTTTATTCATTTATTTCTTACTACAGAAATAATGAAAAGGGTGGTTTACAAATTAAAAATCAGGCCGTAAGCATAGAATTAAGACATTACAGACGTCGAGCACTTCCGTTCTGCTGTGACGACACAACTGAACACTCAGTTGGCGGAGCAGCTGCTCAGAGAGCAGGATTCAGGAGAATTACTGAGAGCTGCGTGAATGAAGCCACAAACCACTCTGGGGGTGTTTTTGATAAGGAAATAGCATAACTACATGGCTAAAAGCTCCAAAAACTCGATTTTGCATGATATAGGACCTTTAAAGTGAATAGATGCAAGTTGGTCATTTTATGCTCACTACTGCCACCTCAGGCCTTACTCGTAACTGCAGTCTATATATTAAGCTCATGCATTACAGAACTTCGGACCCGAAGTAACTACATTTTGAGTGACAGTGCAGGATTATAGAGACAGTTGTGGTGAAACTATCATTCTACACATTAGGACATGGCTGGAACATGTAGGGGGATGAAAATACTTAGTTTTCACATTTTTAAACTCTCTATAGTCCCTTTAAGGCAAACAAGTTACTTAGTTCTTCTTTATTTCAGTATTTCAGGTTTCAGTCACATGATTATCGTTGCCCTAGAGTTGAAGTCATATTGTAATATTATGTAATATATAGTGAGGACTTGCTTTGGGGACTGAGATTATGAAAGTAGGATAATTAAGGTTAATAAGGTTAATTTCTGGTTAATAACTGGTTTTAGCCAATGTAATTAGCAATTGCTATCAATAAAAAAACAATATTTGAACACCTCAATTTCACAGGCACAGCCAGGTCATGTCAATGAAAAAACATACACTATATATTCTATAAGCTTCTAGCTCCCATTTCTATGCTGAAAATCAATAGCATTTACTTGCTCGCTCACGCTACAGTAGGAACACATGGCTTGGTTTTAGGTGTGCGTCTTATCTCCGGTCCACTTCCTTCCTATCCTCTGCCTCTGCGAGCGTATCTGAACACATCACCACCACTGGCCCATTCCCCTATCTGCCCTTCATCTCGCTCCTCTTCCTCCCTCCATTAGAAAGCACTCCGGCCTGATGCGCACTTTTAAATGGACGTATAAAGTCATTAGGCGCTGAATGCCTTTGTGATTGTGCTGGTTCCACAATGCTCCTCCTCCGCCCTTCATCGCTGCATTCCCATTGCAACACAATAGGGCCAATTACGCTCTTTAAATATCCTTTATTTGAGGAGAAGTGAAATGTCTGATGTACAACAATGTAACATATTTAAAAGAGATGCCATGAGGGAGCGTTTGATCGTCTAATACTGTACAGTAGTTTCTAAACACATTTTGAGGAATGATACCAGTATTTATGTGCTTATAAACGACCGACAAACGATGAAAAATGCTTTGTAAGTGTTTCCCAATGCTTCACATATGTATTACCTGGCGGTGTTATTTTAAGCTTATGTAAACGGCCTGGCTGGACAAAGAAAACAGTGCTGACCTCATGTTGTGAGTCATTTAGCGCTCATCTCTATTTGTAGCTGCTGATTTACTGCAGCCTGTATCATGCCTCGTGTTCACAATGTTAACTGTCTCTGTGTGTGTGAGTAATGCTTTCTTTTCCATGTGTGTCCATCAGGAGACCTCAGCAAGCTCAAAGACCTGACCCTGAAGGAGGGAGTGCAGTACAGAATAAAGATACTCTTCAAGGTACGACAAATAAAGCATATTTATGGGTTTGGAACATGCACAGTGCTAATGTTCAGTTCACTTTTTATTTTATTTTAAGAATCTATTCCATCCATTCATCCATCCATTTTCTTCCACTTGTCCATTGCTGGGTCATGGGGGCAGCTGTTGGAGCTTCCCAAATCACATTGCACCAGCCCCGAAAGGCTACTCCTGCAGGTGGTGGGTCCACAGAAGGACGGCCTCACGATTAAACAGGCCTGTTGGTCTCACATAAGGGGTTTCTGAACCCGCTCTTTGTCTGAACCGTCACCTAGGACCTGTCCAGCTCCCAGGATCATTCGGGCGCTCAAACCCCTCCACCACGTTAAGGTGGCGGTTCCAGGAGGGGATGAATCTATTCCCTATTATGCAAAAGAAACCTTTTTAGAGCTTTTAAAGATAAGATAAGATATCCTTTATTGATCACACAATGGAGAAATTAACTTACATTTTTACCAGTGTTCGTCTCTCCGTAGTAGCTTACCACCACTGAGTATGGAGTGAATAAATAATGACTACAGTGTTGCGCTTTGAGAAACTTGGTAAAACAGGCTTGAAAAGCACAATTCAAATGTGAGCCATTATTATTATTATTATTTCTTGCCATAGCGTCTATATGGCTGAACGGTGTGTTTTTTTCCTCTTTATTGAAACACCTGCGCAGCGAAGGGTAAAAAGGTTACTGACAGAAGTGAAATCAGTGGATATTTAATTTCAGCTGTTTCAGATCAATATTGCATTTTCTAACCAACAAAGTGTAAGATAGAGATAAAGATGTTTTTGATAATTATCTGCAAAAAGCATAACACCCCCTCTTTAATTTGAACACAATTGCCTCAGCTACAGGTCAGCAACAAAAAACTTACTTAACCTTCCTTTTAATGGTAAATATATATCCATTCATAAATGCTCTTCATGCTGTCATGTTTTTTGTTGTTAATAATTAAGAGAGAATACTGTTTATCAGAGCAACTGTAACATGTACAAGTCTGTTGGTTGAGCCATGTTCTTAAAGGAGTCCTCCGAGAGCACGGCTGCCATTACCTGCCTCAAAATGTGGCTAAAATTACAGTCTAGCATGTTTTTGTTTCACATTCTTGTTTCTTGTTCTTGTTTTGCACTGGGCGAGCCTATTACAGCTGCACACTCCAGCATTTCAGTTTATTTGTCTGTTGGATTGGCAATTGCTAAGTTCACAGGAAAACAAATGTACAAGTACATGTCCTCGTTATGCAAATGCATGAATGTGTTTATCTGCTCCTCAATAGAAGAGTTGCTGTATGTAGAAAATAATGACATTTCACCTTTGCAGCGAGGACCCCTGCTGGACAAATAGGGATTCTCCACCCCCCATAAGTAAAACAGTAAATGTTACCTTTGTGTCGTTTGCAGGTGAACCAAGAGATTGTTTCTGGACTAAAATACTACCACGTCACCTCAAGACAAGGATTAACAGGTAATTAGAATTAACATATGTGAATAATAAACATTTGGAGTATTTATTTTAGATCTCATTATTTTTGCTTCTTTCAATGCAGTGGATAAGGACGCGTACATGATGGGCAGTTATGGACCCCGGCCTGAGGAGTACGAGTTCCTCTCTTGTCTGGAAGAAGCCCCTCAAGGGTTGATGGCACGTGGCCACTACAAGATCAAGTCGCGCTTTATTGATGATGATAAGAACGTTCATTTGGCTTGGGAGTGGGGCTTAGACATCAAAAAGGACTGGGAGTAACTTGGGGAGAGCTCATCGTGTAGCGTCTCCATAGTGAAAACTTCACTCCAGCAGGGCGGTTACCGCAAGATGCAAACTGGACTTTGACAGAATGATAGATTTATTTCCTTTTTGTCATGTTGGTCATTGGTAATGGTAAAAAGGTCAATTTAGGTACTGTCTAAATGTGTTTATGGGCTGAACTGTGTCTCACACTATGACATATCATCAGGGTATGCAGGTAGGTATCAGTAAAGATTCCTCGCTTTTACTGCTTTTTTGTGCAGTTTGAATAGTTAATTGTATGCTTTAATTGCATCAAGGCTTACATTATACTTCCACAATTTCATTTTTGTAAACAGCAAATGAAATAAGGCATGACAGACAAAAAGCAATCTGGGCTCACGGCAAAAAATGAATTCTTTTTTGATAATAATCATCTGGAAGCCTTTTTTATTAGAGGTTTGCTTCTAAAGCTTTGGTCTGAGTAAGCTTGTGTGTGCCATAGAAAGAGATGCATGTAGTTTATTGAAATTGGATGCAATTTCTCAAATTAATCTTTCCTAAATTTACTCTTTAAAAAAAGGCTTCTTAGTACTACAAATGCACTTCAGCATTTCATTAGAAGATATAAAGACGGGAGATAAATAAAAAGATAAAAATGATTCATCTTTTGATTCATCTTTTATAAATGAATGATTTGTGTTCATTATTTGAAGACTTTGTCTCACTGCTAAACGTTAAACTTGAAAAATCACTTTGGATTTTACTGTGAGTGAAGAAACACTGTACTTGTTGGCTTGTTGGGTGTTGCATGGTTTAGTCATGTTCTCTCACGTTTTACATGTAAAATTAATGTGATGAAAATAAGACGCTGATGTGATTCTGATGTGGCTTGCAGGAAAACTTTCTATGACAGTCTGTCGCTGGCTGTGCCTCCTGCATCTCACTGGAACAACAACCACTGCCAGTGTCAATGTATTCTGTATCTTTTAATAAAGGATACCAAACAATAGACGCCCTCTTGTCTTCCTACAGTAGGTGCTGTAGGTTTTCTTATTTAATTAAAATTCTATTTATCTCTACCTTTTTACGAGCTGTCTGATACTGAAATTATATACATGTATTTCTTATCATTCTATTCAAAAAAAAGAAAAACTTACTATGATTATAAAGAAATGCATCACCTTTTTCAGGCCATAGTTTCCAACACGTTTATTCATTTACATGAGCTTTTTCTCAGCATCAAATTGAAAATGCATATTAGAAAAATATGTAGGAGCTTTGCTGCATTAGTCCTTGGCGTGAGCAGAGGTGGTGTTGTTGCTGCCCAGAGCCTGCTCCATCAGCGCTCTCTGGGCTGTGGCTGGCAGGTAGAGGAAAGCATAGACCAGTGCCAGGACAAGCAGAGCCAACAGCAGAGGCAAACCCCAGTCCGAAGTCATGATGGGCTCATCGCACCGAGCCTGAAGAGACGACTTGGGCATGATCGAGAACAATAAAGTGGGGGGCAAGTAGTTGCAAAATCAGATGCAAATTAAGTCCAGAAAATGTCCCAGCAGCTTTATAAAATTAAAACATGAAGTTTTTCTTGCAGCCCATAGAATTCATTATTCCTTCCACTATTTGTCTATCGAATCATGTGAAGATAGCTTCTGCATCTGTGTTGGTTTGGACAATGTCTGCTCACTGTTACACTACAATCTACTCTGAGGTTATCCAGTGTTACGTAACAATAAACACAAAGCCATATCAATTCATAACACTTGGTTGGGCAGAGTTCTCAGAGCAGATGCAATGACTTATTAACTTCCGTCATTTGAAAATGTGTAAATGTTTGTAAATATCTACAATAGTACTGAGATTCCTCAGGATTATGGAATAGTCAATCATTATTCACAGGCTACAGGGAAAATGTATAGATTCTAGATCAGGCCCATTCAACTATATTTTTGTGGGTGGCAGATTTTTGTAAGGCCATGGTTTATGACATTCTGTTCAAAAAACACCACCACACCACACTGCTGTAGCAACACATTTTCTTTTTTTTTTTTTTTACCACTACACATAATATCCACTCAATAAGAGTCAATAAGAGATAAAAAAACAAACAAACAAAAAAAACAATAACAACAAGCTTATAATGAAGAAACAATCAAATACTAATACAAATACAAATGTAATGAAAAAGTGCATAATGTTAATTATGAGAAGGTGAGCTGGGCCTGGACCAGGTTGCTTAGAGGGCATCTGGTCCCCAGGCCTGAATTTGAATCAGCCTTGACTGGGTCTTCAGAAGAATGCAAACTTTTACTTAGATTATGCAGTAGAAAACATATATCATAAACACATGCTATATAATCTTAAACACGTGAACTCTGCCAAGGTGAGCTCGGTGTCATCGGATTAGGTTCATTTATCACGATGTGTAAGAGCTTTATTGACCTGTGCGTCTGTTTATCATTGACTCGAAGTCGATTGCGATGACTAATCCCTGTAATTCCTTGAATGTGACTGATTAAAAATATGTCTATTTATCTGCATCATCATGCTGACACAGGATGGGGGGGGAAATACCCAAACTGTTGTTGTAGTGCAGTACTCCAGCCCGATGATGGCGCTGTTTCTTTTTTAATGTTGGTGTGTAAAGCAAATTTGCGCGTGCGCATTGCACCTTCTCATATAGATGATTGAGAAGGCTTGTTTGTTTTGGGCTCTTGTTCGCATTGGTTAAGATTTTTTTTTTTCTAAAAATATTTAGTTACACAGTAGTAGAATTAGTACATCTATTTTACACGGATGTTCGGAAGTTCTACGCATTTTGTGCCGCTAAAGGGACATAGCTTTTCCTGCAAAGGCATCAAGCTAGCAAAACAAACTCTTTCAAGCTGTAAAATATGGTCTGAAGCGATTGTGTATCTGGCCATCAACTAATGCCATTGAAAAACCATTAAACCGTCTGTTGTGCGCTGTATCCATAGCCAGACAGGTAAGCCTGATTGAATAGAATAAAGCTTGGCAAGTGCTTTATTTTTATGCTTCACACAGGCAGTAATGTTTTTGTTCTTTATTTATGCCATGATTTGTTTTGACATGTTCCTGCAGGTTGTATGGCATACGCAGCACCCTGTCCAGATTCACAATGGCCACAGAACCTGCCAGTCTAGAAAGCCTTAAGGTGCTGCACCAAAGTGATGATTACATTGTAGTGGACAAGCACTGGGACATCCGCATAGACAGTAAAATGTGGTATGAGAAGGTTACTGTGCAGGCACAATTACGAAAACATTTCCCTGAGCTGGCTGATCCAAACACCTATTACGGGTTTAGGTGAGGAAAATGCAGAAATCGGAAGTAACAACAAAAATGAGACAACGTTTTTGATCATGACTAATATATGGTGTTCTGTTCTTGTCAGATTCTGTCATCAGCTGGACTTCTCCACCAGTGGCGCCCTGTGTGTGGCCCTTAATAAAGCTGCAGCCGGCCAAGCCTACCGCTGCTTCAAGGACCGGACAGTTACTAAAGCCTACATAGCACTGGTACTGCCCACATTTGTGCCACTGCCATTACCACATTTGATCTTTTCCCATGAGCAAACAAAGTAATATCTGCTCTCTTGTTACAGTTGCGTGGTTGGGTCAAGGTGGAGACACAAACCTTGGACTTCTCCATTGGCAAGAATTCTTCTGAGGGCAAAACACACATGATGTGCATTGAAGGAAGTGAAGGTACAGACCCATAGGATGCATGCAAATCAACAGGTTGGATTTACATTGTAGCATTCTGAAGAGCTCATAGTTTTATAGACTTAGCCTTTTTACTAGGGCTGCACGATATTGAAGTGACTTGCGATATGCGATACGGCTGTGCAATATCGCGATAACGATATTATTGCGATATTTCACCAAACATGATGTGTTCCATTTTTTTCAGAAAATTGTGTCAAAAGAAGACTTAAAAAACACCCAGGATCAAAACAAGGGTAGAATTTAACAAAGCTAGTAAATGTTAAACTAAAACTGAACTTTTACACATGACTTCAATGCATGAGTTTGAGTTTGAAAAAAAAAAGTGTCGATCTCAGTCAGATGAAGGCTATGGTGATGTTGCGATATATTGTGGCTTCTCTCGATACGGATATTGCATCAGCTAATATCGCGATACGATATTTTTCGTGATATATTGTGGAACCCAACTTTTTACTGTTAAATTGCAGATGTTTTGACCTTTTTATGGTTAATATCTCTGTAATGACTTGTTCTCATGAATCAAAAACAGTCATAAAGTGCAATATCTTCTGTGAACTAAAACAAAATATAGTCCAGGATTAAATTAAATGAAGCATGTCTAGTATTGTTATGAACACAACCTGTAAGACTGAAATTTGCTGCATTTGTATTACTTTTTTATTCTTTGTGTTTGCAGGTTGTGAAAACCCTAAGCCTTGCCAGACTGAGCTGACTGTGTTAGAATATGGACTATATGATGGAGAGCCTGCAACAAAAGTGCTCCTGAAGCCTCTGACCGGTACTTCAGCATCAAGCTTCTGCTAAACTGTTCAAAATGACGTTACGGAAATTAACTTAAAAGGCATAATTTACATGTAATATATTCTACAGGTCGAACCCATCAGTTAAGGGTCCACTGCAGTGCGATCGGGCATCCCATAGTGGGTGACTTTACCTACAGCCTTGGATCAGATGACACCCCTTACCGAATGATGCTGCATGCCTACCTGCTCCGCATTCCTCTGCCACCTCAGCCGCTGCTTGTGTCGACGACAGATCCCTTTGTAACCGCCGTCGACCCAAAGTGGCAACCAGAACGCTGTGTTAGAAATCTGGAGGAGACGGTTGCGGCGGTGCTGGATCTCAGGCTGTCGGAGGAAAGGAAGCTTGAAGAGGAGAAGCAGTGTGCCTTACGCGAGAAGAACAAAAAAAGTTTGAGGGGTAAACGGAACGATGAAGAGGAGGAGGCGCAGGCGACGCAGTGTCAGGAGTGGCTTAATCAGTGGGGTGGTGATTTATGAGGACTTGTATGGTTATTTATTTATTTACAGTGTCTGTTATTCATTTTAATGCAGTGAATTATATAGAACTAATGCACTGATGATGATTGATGCCTTGCTGCTTGTCAAATAAAATAAAGTGTCATCAATGTGTATAAAATGGCATTACTTATTTTGTGGGTCATGTTGAGAAAAGTTTACCGAGCAGCTTGAGTTAGCGTGTACGTAGGGAACTACACTACCCAGAATACCTTGCGACTGGGAACACATGAGCGACGAGGAAGTGTGGTCAACGTAGCAACAGATTTCTTAGCAAAAGACGAGTCAATTGTGTTAAAAAGTGTAACATTTTTTTAAGGACAGTTGTCGAAATGAGTTTTGAGGTGTTCTCGTATGAAAGTCTGGTGCACGCGGTGTCAGGTGCAATGGTGAGCATGTGGGATTTGGTTGCTATAACTTGGGATCTGACATCATTTGGAGATTGCCTTTGGATACATATTGCTGATCTTATTATCACCAAGATGCATGGTTAAATGTTATGTGCCATTTTAATAGAGTTAATAAATGTGTGTGTTGTTTTTCTTGTTTTGTTTTGTTTGCTGATTTTAGGGGAGTGTAACAGCTATGTCAGTGTTTTTTCCGCTTGATACAGCAAGACTGAGGCTTCAAGGTAAGGAGTCTGATGTCCAGCCCTGGTGCCTGGTTGTACACATGTGTTAAATGTGTTCCTTGTGTCGACTTTAGTGGATGAAAACAGAGTTGCCAAATCTACTCCAGCCATTCTTGCAGAAATTATAAAAGAGGAAGGACTGTGAGTGGTCATTGGTGTTTCTCTTTCTATTTGATATCATGTATAATCTACACCATCTATAATAATGTGTTGTGCATCTCTGTTCGGACTACCTTTCTCCAGTTTGGCTCCATACAGAGGCTGGTTTCCTGTCATATGCAGCTTGTGTTGCTCCAACTTTGTCTACTTCTACTGCTTCCATAGTCTGAAAGGAGGCTATTTGAAGGGACACCAGTCGACACCCAGCGCAGATCTTCTTATGGGCATGGCTGCTGGTGAGCTTGTCTCTGAGTCATTACTTGTCAGAATAATTGGAATGAACTATGACCTAATAAAAGCACAAGCAGACTGGTCATGCATTTCTCTTGTTTAGGAATTGTAAACGTTTTAGTAACCACTCCTCTGTGGGTGGTTAACACCAGGTTGAAGCTTCAAGGCTCCAAGTTTCGTAATGCTGATATCCGTTCAACCAACTATTCAGGCATTTTTGGTAAATATTTTCCCTCACCTAATATTTATCACTTTATATTTATCCTTACAAAAATGCAATATTTCATTATTTCTTCCCGTAGATGCATTTGCTCAAATCGTCCGAAATGAGGGCGTGGGGGCCCTGTGGAACGGGACATTCCCATCCTTGCTACTTGTGCTCAATCCAGCCATTCAATTCATGATTTATGAAGGCCTTAAAAGACAGCTCAAGAAAGGCTCTCCGAGAGAGGTGGGATCTTCACATTTCCAGCTGATAACTGAAATTAGTCCAAACTAAGCAAACTGTTTGACATGGCGAGTTTTATTGCACATCATTGCCCAGCATATAACTATAAATGTTGTTCTTTTTTTCTGTCAAAGCTGACATCGATTGAAGTCTTCATAATTGGTGCTGTTGCCAAGGCTGTTGCCACGACAGTAACATATCCTCTGCAGACTATACAATCAGTCCTTAGAGTAAGTACATTTTAGGATGTCATCATTATCGTGTAAGAAATCACTAAACTGTCATAAAAATAAAAATAAAACTTCCCCAATTATTGTTTTTACAGTTTGGACAGTTAAATGAATCAACAGAAAAGTCCAAACTTATGTCAAGTATAAGAACAATTAAAAGTCTTCTGGTCAACAGAGCAAAGTAGGGTCATAATAAAGCTAGATAAAAAAAAAAAAAAAGATAAGTGTTATTGATTTAATGTGCATTTGTGTTTGTTTCTGTAGGAGATATGGCGTGTTTGGCCTATTTAAAGGCCTGGAGGCCAAATTATTGCAGACCGTGTTGACTGCAGCCCTCATGTTTCTTCTCTATGAGAAGATTGCCAGCTGCACCTTCAGAGTTATGGGTTTACAGAATGCCCACCACAAGAGACGCTGACGCCACAAGACACTGATTGTCACTGCCCACTAACTAGGTCTAGTTAACAATAAAGTTATAGATTTTTTTTACTTAATTTTTGTTACCTAAAGTAGATCATCTGAATGTAAATGCACAATTTTGAAAAGGAAATGGTATAGATGAACCTATTTAATAAACACTAAAACACACTGCTATGTGTGATGTGTTAATATGCTGCGTTTTGTCAAAGCACCATGTGAACATTATTGTTGCATTTATTATTATATTGTAGATTTTTTTTGGTCTTTTTCTTATATCTTTATAAAATGTTAAAAAAAAAAAAAAAGCGGGGGGGGGGGGGTCTGTCGGTTTTCTCTCTCTCTGTACAATGAACAGATAAATGAATTATTTTTTATTAGAACATGCAGAAGTAACTATATATATATATACTATATATAGTACTGTTATATATATATATATAATTTGAGCTCCTGGCCCTGGCGGAAGAACTGCCAGACTTAACAGACCAATAGGTACTTATTTTTTCCCAGTGTCAGCTCAATGAAAGTGGCTCAGACCTTGTTTACACCTAGTTTAGTACTGGTTTAGTCCTGGTTTAGTCTCGGGTACAAAGTCATCTGATTAAGCCTTACATGTGAGGGAGAAGGAGTCTGCAAAGAGAGAGGAAACTCTCTTTTTCTCCTTATGCCCAGGGGCCCTTCAACCGACTGGGCCCCTGGGCTCAGCCCCTGTAAGCCCTTGCATAAATCCAGCCTTGGCTGTGATTGGCTCATCTCCTCAGACTCAACTGACTTTACTGAGAGCGGGACGTCTCGAGCTCGTCTCCATGTAGATGTCACTAAAGGGCAAGACATGCAAATATGAGATTTAAATAGGTCCTCATCCACACACATTCTTTGATTACCCACTGCAAAAACAGTATTGTCTGTGTCTACCTAATCGTGTTTTGTATTGTTGGCAACAAAATAGTCCCATAATGTTACGCTCTTTTGTATTATAAATTGATAATGATTTTGTTTAGCCCACTTGAGGAAAATCCTTGATAGGAAGAATCTATTTTCTCCATCTACATTACAAATTATATTTTAAATATTTTATTTTTGAATTATGCAAACCCTCATGTCCTCTTCCAAGTGTGACTTTACTGGTTAAACTCACCCTGCCCACGTGGAAACCTCTGGTGCTCACGTGTGGACTGGGCGAGTCTGTTCCATAAATTGTACGTACAGGAGTTACGCTACGCGGCAGACTTCAGAGTTACGTAAGCGCCTCACCACCTTGGTTCTTCTCAAACCAGAAACACTCAGCCTTCCCTCGGACCACAATGGAGTCGACTACAAAGGAAACCGAGAAACAATGCGTCCTCTGCTGTCAAGAGATCGAGATCTTCGCTTTGGGGAAATGTGACCACCCGGTGTGCTACCGTTGCTCCACGAAAATGAGGGTGTTGTGCGAGCAGAAGTACTGTGCTGTCTGCCGAGAGGAGCTAGACAAGGTATGCCGCGTTTGCCACTGTGTTGTCGAGGGGATTACGCTTTTAATGAGGCCCTGGATTCAAGACAGTTGTATATTAGGTATACAGAAACACAGATGATCTCTAAAATAAACTGCAAAGGCTCACTCATGTCCATCCCCCTGACTTCTGGCTAATGCTAGCTGTCATTAGCCCAGTGCGGCTAACTTGGCTAGCATATGCTACCTATTGCTGGCACGTCATTTCAACTGCTCGAACTCAAATCAGGAGGTTCAACACGGGAATGCAGTCTTTTATTATATGCGTCTCAATAGGTGGTCACTGCCCTAAAGTCAAGGCCATAACCGGATTGAAGTCATCTGTCAATACATAGAGAAATCCATGTCTTATGTGATTCATTGGGGACGTTACGTGGACTTTATCCGTTTGACTGTGATTGCCCAACCTTAAAATAAACCAATTGTATTCTTGTGTACATGGGTATGGGGGTTCTTCTCGCTTTTCATTTCATTATGTGTTTACAGGTGGTGTTTGTGAAGAAACTGGAAGTATTCTCCTCACTACCTTACCAGCATTTCCCATGTGACAAGAAGCATGATATCTATTTTAAGGATGAGAGAATCTTCGCACAGTACAGGTAAAGTTGTCAGCTTACTCCGAAACTATCTATCATGAATGAATTCGCTATGGTTTTTATTTTTAGCATAAATCAGCACAGCAGTGACATAGATTTAAATTCATCATGACATTATCTTATTTTACTTTCTCATCTTACTGTCCTGGTTCACAATGCTATTTAGTTTGCAATCAAAACATTGTCAATTTCATCATCAGGATAACAATAATAACAATAATAATATCAATAATAATAACAACATTAACATTTAATAATTTAATCTCTTCGCCAGGCATCTTTTACTGCCGGAGTGCATTCACTGTCCAGAGCCGAAAGTCTTCTCAAGATTTGAAGAACTGGAGCAGCACATGAGGAAGCAGCATGAGCTTTTTAGTTGTAAGCTCTGCTCAAAACATCTCAAGGTTTGTGCAAAAGTGTCTCGCACATCGCAGAGTGCCTGAACTATGTCATCCATCGTGGGTAACTTCACGTTGCAGATATTCTCCTACGAACGCAAATGGTACTCACGGAAAGAGCTCGCCCGTCACCGAACTCAAGGGGACCCGGACGACACGAGTCACAGAGGGCACCCGCTCTGCAAGTTCTGTGACGAGCGTTACCTCGATAATGACGAACTGCTGAAGCACTTGCGCAGAGATCACTACTTCTGCCACTTCTGTGACGCGGATGGTTCACAAGAATACTACTGGTTAGTTATACTGTGGCAATTTTTAACGGTTTGTTGGTGTCTTGCCGTGACAATAGTCTACAAGCTTTTTTCTTCTTCTATTTTCATTAGCGATTACCGGTACCTGAGTGAACACTTCCGAGAAAGCCACTATCTGTGTGAGGAGGGCCGCTGTGCCACCGAGCAGTTCACTCACGCGTTTCGTTCAGAGATCGACTATAAAGCCCATAAGGCCGCAGCGCACAGCAAGAACAGAGCTGAGGCCCGACAGAACCGCCAAATAGACCTGCAGTTCAACTACGCCCCAAGACAACAAAGAAGAAACGATGGTTAATACAGACGCAGAACAATGCGTATCTTTTGTATTTTGTGTAATGTAAATAATCAGAACGATTGAAATAAATTTAAAAAATGAAAGGAAATATTAACTGGTGCCCTTGTATTGTAAGGTCAACTGTCCGGTGAAGACTATGAAGAGATGCATCGGGGAAGAGGAAGACCTCAGGGGGCGCAGAAGAGCTGGAGATATTCAAGGTAGTTTGTACAGGTTTACATGGAGGACGTGCAAACATGACATGTCGTTTCATGGTGTTTTTATGTGTGCGTACTACAGAGAGGAAGAAGACCGAGATGTGGCCGCTGCAATGAGGGCGTCAATAGCAATGCGACGTCAGGAAGAGCGGGGGGCCTTGAAGGAAAGAGTTGCCGCTAAGGCTAAGGAGAGGGCAGAGCGGGCAGAGCGGGCAGAGCGGGCAGAGAGAGTCGATCCAGAAGAACTTCGGTCTAGGACAGGCCCTGTTAATCCCAGTGCCAACATGCCGCCAGGTAAGGCAACTGACTTTTTCATTTTCAACTAAGTGGGCCAATACGTGCTGATAAACGTGTTATTTCTTATCCAGTAAAAACCATGAAAAGCACAAATCCGGGAGATGAAGATGACTTTCCGGTACTGGGGGCCGCTGCAGCTTTACCAGTGTAATGCTCTGAAATTGCCACGTTTTTAGGGTTTTTGTTTTGGTCCATATCATTTATATCTTATATTTTCTTTCTCAGTGTGAAGCCTGTTCCTACAGCCCCTGCAGTGGTGGCCCACACAGGGCTGAAAGAAGACGACTTCCCAAGTTTGTCAATGGCCACGGTTTCTTCTCCCATGACTCCGGCTTACTCTTCTCAAACTCGAAAGACTTCATCATTCCATGACGAGGATTTCCCTGCTCTTGTTCCTAAGGTCCGGCCAGTCAAGGCCACATCGAGGACCACTTCTGCTTGGTCCACACAAGCTGCTGCACCTAAACCCCACACCCTTGCCACTTCCAAGGCTGCAACTGTCCCTTCAGTTCCCCAGACCCTCTCTTCCACAAACCCCACATCCTCCAGGAGAAAAAAGAAGGTTGGGGAGAGTAGCAAAGCCCCAGCCAACTGGTCTCCTCCCATTTCAGATGAAGAAAGTGGAGGCTTGACTCAGCGGGAGTTTCGTGCAGTGCCCACCATGTTGGATATTTCCACTTTGCTCACTGTTAAGGAAAGCAATAACAAGCCTCAACCTCCAAAACCTCTAAATATAATCACTAGTGTGGACCCTGAACCTTTACCCAAGGCCAACAAAAAGAAAAGACCGCAGAAGAACACTGCAGTTTCAACACCGATGTCAGCCACAGAAAGTGCTCCTGTGACACAGTCCTTTCCTGTGGAAACCGCTGCACAAAAAGAAAATGTTCCTGAGAAAACTCAGAATAAACCCAACCTCAGTTTAGTTAATGGCTACCCTGATAAATCACCATCTGCCAAAAAGAAAGTCGCTGTTGTGGCTACAGTGAACACTGTCCCTCCAACTGAACAAGAGGAGGAGTTCCCTGCCCTCACAGCGAAGAAGGCGCCACCACCAGGTAGGAGCCTGATGCAGTGGGAGCAGTAACTAGACTTGTCCAGGGTAACACTTGGGAAATAACAGCTGAGCAGTTGCTCTAAGAACCTGGATATAGCATAAACATAATACAAAACAGTAGATGTACAGTGTAATGAGTGCATTTGCTACTCAGAATTGGAGCCCATATTATTGACTATTACTTGCTGCTCAGAAAGCACAACACACAGCCACTAATGGCTATAGATTTACTGTTTTCTATGGGTTGAAAAGTCTTGATCATCATATCTTGTTACAGGCTTCAAGACCTCATTTCCAATAAAGACTTCCAATGCTTCTCCTCCTCCTGTGACTGCGCCACCGCCGGGGCTGGAAACTACGGCTCCTAAACCACCGCCAGGATTCACCGGGATTCCTCTTAACGGCAATGTGCCCGAGCCTTCCTCCTCCAGCACCAACACGTCAGTGACTTGAGCTTCCTAAAGATCAGCTCTTTTAATCTTTGGACACTTTCTCATTTTGAGCCTTTTGTGTTGTGTTGCTTACAGACCTTCATCGTCATCTGGAGGTTACCTAACACCAGACGACTTTCAACAGAGGAATTTGGACCTGATCTTATCAATTAAAAAGCACCTCCACAATGATGAGTCAAAGTTCAACCAGTTCAAAAACTACTCTGCACAGTTCAGACAGGTATAGTCCATCTCCCAGAGGAAACTCTCCTGTAATACTGAGTAATGGCTGAGTTAAATGGCTTGTTCTGTTTGTGTTGCAGAGTGTCATCTCAGCCAGTCAGTACCATCGGAGCTGCAAGGATCTGCTCGGAGAAAACTTCAACCGTATCTTCAACGAGCTGCTTGTCCTTCTGCCGGACACAAGCAAACAGCAGGAGCTGCTCACTGCCCATGGAGACAGCAAAGCACTGGAGAAGCAGACAGGGGGAGGCAAGAAAAATAAGAACAAGAAGAATGCATGGCAAACTCCTTCATATTTTAACGCTGCTGAGGATTTGGACTGCCAGGTGTGTCCCACTTGCCGACAGGTGCTGGCCCCCAAAGACTTCCACTCCCACAAGTCTCTGCACACGATGGAGAGTGAGGAGTTCCCTTCACTCCAGTCGATTAGTCGCATCATTAGCTAGCCCTTGGTCTTACTCACCTGTGATGTGGATTTGTGTGGTTAGCCCTATCAGAGGTCTGCACTTGCTCCTTTCGTGGCCTCCCACGCTACAGTGGAGGCTGGGGCTCACACTGAGAGTGCAGAGAGAGTGACAGGTGGTAATGCAACACTGAGCAGGTTTGGTCGACAAATGCTCCACTTTTAGACCCATTCTTTGAGGACCTTTCCAGCTGGCACTGGCATCATGTAACCGGAGTTCATAATTTATTTGTTAGGGACAATTATAACATTTTGTTGAACAATACATCACTTGTTATTATCAATATACAATTTACTTCATTTATTTTGCTTTTAACTCTAACTCTGAGCTTGTCAGATTTAAACAGTGAATCTGAACAAAAACAATGATTTGCTCTTTTAACTAATATTGTATTTATTGGTCATTGTCATTAGAGCAAAGATCATTTACTGATGCTTTTCAAAAAACCAAGCACATCTAACAATATAGCCTGGTATTTTTTTAGGCCATAGACCCGTATGGTTTTATATAAATGCCCTCATGCTCTTTTGCACTGCACATTAGAAAGAACAGAATGATCTTTTTTTTTTTTTACTGAATGTTTTTGGACATCTACGCTTCAGGTTTGCCATTGTTCCCTATCAAACAGTTTAACAATCCTATTGAGAAACTTGTTTATGTATGGAACAGAACGTGGAGAGCTTCTCTGACCCCTGCTTATTGCCTTGTGGAGGCTGATTGGAGGTTGTTTTACATTGACCATACCAGCCTTTGTGAGGACTGTCTGTCTGTTCATATTCTCAGGACCTGCACTGCTGCCCAACCCATGACTGTGTGCTTGGGTGCATGGATCAAATTCAGATTGTCACTTTTCATGATGCCTAATAATAATAATAAAGCTGTGTTTTTCAGCACTATCTGCCATTCTGAGTACGGAGCAGTAAATAAGTAGTGAATGTACAATGAGGCCATTGGTGTCGTGAGGCATTCATGGTATTGGTATTTCATATTTATGTAGGTACTTAATGTTTCATTTGGTTGCACTATTTGCTGAACTATACATGCGTTTCCTATGACATCACGCATAGTTCCAGCAGCCATTTTGAATACCGAAGTAGAATTATGCAGTACTACAATATGTAACAATATCTCTACTCAGGATGAAAATAAAAGACAACTGATTGACAGTGGCATTTGTATGTACTCGTAATCATTGCTCAATGCTCAAGAAGAAAACAGTAAAAACACAGCCCCAGAGACGCACGTTTATGTGAAGAAACCGGCAAATGTGGCACAGACGTAGCGGCGATGTCTGTCGAGCTACAGCAGGATTTACTAAAGATCGGCTTCACTCTGAAAACTAAATTAACACATCAAAGAGGAAACGGAAACCTTTGTGACTTTTACTGTTTGTCATGTCAACAGTCTGAGTCAGTGTTTAAGCTGCTCAAGACGTTAGCATGCTACCGGTTAGCAACTGTCAACCAGCTGTCAATGGCTTTTACACGACAAACGCATGTGTAGCTCACGTTTAGGAATCTGACCTCTGTCACAAGTTGTGTCCAAGGCTAGATGTTTGGAGTGTGGTTCAGGGCTTTCTCTTGGAGAGGTCAGAGCTGAGCTGTTGAAGCTAAATGCTAACCGGTAGCATGCTGACATCTTGAGCAGCTTAAACACTGACTCACTGCTTTCTTCACATAAACATGCGTCTCTGGGGCTGTGTTTTTAGTGTTATCTTCTTGAGCATTGAGCAATGATTACGAGGACATACAAATGCCACTGTCAATCAGTTCTTTCTCATATATCCTGAGTAGAGCTATTGTTGCATGTTGTAGTACTGTATAATTCTACTTTGGTATTCAAAATGGCCGCCATAACAACAAAAGTCACATGACTGAAAGGCATGTATACTCTATTGTGTCACTGCTCTATTCAACAGTGGCACAATAGAAACTAAAAAGACAAAGTAATGAATTGACCAACACAATCTTTCATTATTGCACTAAAGGTTCATTATGGCATTTCTGTGAGCAATAAAAGTAACCAACGCCTTCCTCATCCAATATGGTTATTTTTCCATGACTGGCACATGATGAAAAATAAGGAGGTTCAACCTGATTTCTTTTTGTGTTTATTGGTGTGACAGTCAGACTGCAGTCCAGAGACATTCAGGTAGTAGACGGCGACACACACCTCTGTACACAGTGTTTTTACATTAAAAAGTTTACACCTTCAGAGCAGGAGTCAACTCAAAATTAAAGGGTGGTATGCTACAAAATCAATGCCATTTTTTCTTTTTTTAATGGGATTAAGTTTTAGCATCACCACTTCCATGCAATGTATATACTTAAACACTGCACCGGCATCACTGTCATACCCTTTGTACCTTAGTCTAAGAAAACTACAGGAACACATACAATAAAACACTGATTTTGGCGCCAACGTCCCCCTTCCAAAACAAACTCTAACAAAGAGTGCATAATAGTCTTAAATAATCAGCATTATAATCATATATTTGTATTTTCATTTTACAGGACAAACCAGACCCTGGACAGCATCACACACATTTCCATTTACTTCAATTACATACTGTATTTTTACAATCAACCAATAGCACAGTTGTGTACATGGGCTGGAGCACGAAAACACACAGAATGCTCGTAATCTTAGTTTTTCTACCACATGGACTGAAGAGACTGAAGCACTGAGAACAAGAATACAATTGGAGCTGACAGTACTTAATAATGAACTAACAGGGCCCACACAAAGTAAAGTGTGCCACCTAATGATCAGAGCTGTGAGGTGGCTAGTGGCACAGTGTGCAAAGTACTTTTACTGCACCAAATTATCTATCTTTTTATTAAGGAAAAAACAGATCTTTTACTGTAAGCATCTGTAGCGGCTGACAGTTAGGTAAATAAAATGTCACGCTCACACATTAAGCATGATCTAAACTGATCGTGTGAATGGCCTGACTGAGTCGTTCTGAGCATGTTGCTGATCATTGTTCTGGGGGTCTGAAAGAGCAGTGACACCATCCATGTGTATGTCATCACATAACAAAAAAACATCTTGGATCAGCATGGCTTAATCAGTTAAATAAATCAACCTAAAGATTATACAATAAATATATTATAGTTTCTATACATTGATTTCATGCGTCAATTTCTAATGATTACTCTTTAATCCTTATGAGCCCCGGCTTGTCTGGTCAGCAGAGGCTGCTGCTCCAAGGGCACAGATAGAATAGCAGGCAAAGCATTCCATGATCTACAGGTTTAGAATAACACTAAATTTATATTTGGCTCTCTTCATTAATAATAATTAGAAAAAAATCTTTATTTTGCCATATTAGCAAAAAATGTGTTTTCTGGTGCAAATGGTCAAACACACTGGTGACTTCCTTCATTACATTTAATACGTAATGACACATTGTACACACCACAAAAATAAATGTAATATTTGTTTTCAAACAAGAACACATTGTCCACACACATTATCCACAAAAGTCAGACTTAATTTAAGTTGTACGCAAACACACATGTAGACTATTACATGTGCACAAGCTCGCACTCTCTCCCTCACACTCACAAACTAAACCTCTACTTCAGTGATGGTCGGACATGATCACAAAACACAAACTCTGTATACAGTGACATTGGCATGGTTATCTACATCAGGGCCTCTAGTGACCCACATCCGCCCATCCCTGCTATTGTCCCTATGGCAACACCCCCTCCCTCCCCTCCAACACCTTCTCCTCTCAATAACCCAATCGCTGATTCAATAAATTTGCAAGCTAACAATAGATTAGCATCCCGCAAACTGATTCTTCTTTTGCCCGAGTCTGCTGCGCCCGATCATCCAACAGCCCTGTCAATCAGTGCGTCCCTCCCACCCACACTTCCACTGTGATTACATAATATTACATAAACAATAAAGAACTACTCTGTGATAACAACAGAGGGCAGTTTGGCAGCTTCTAAAACGTAAACATAAAAACCTGACCAGATTTTTTTTCCCCCTTTCTAAATTTCTAAATCTAATCACACACAACAGTCATCGTGGGACACTGTCTCAGATCACATACAGCACACATTCCATGGCACGACTGTCGACCGGAGATGCAGTGACTTGTTTTTGACACAAAGGAGACTACGGGGGCTGAACAGCACTTGCTTTGAACTGGAATTGAAGACATAGCTAAATATCTCTATATTGTAATATCATTAATTAGCAGTGGTGGAAGTAATGTATGTAAAACATTCAAGTAAATTAAAATTGACATATTTTAGGTACTTTTACTTCAGAATGAATACTTTTTTCATTACATTTGAGATCCATTATCTGTACTTTCTACATTTACATAAACTGCATTAGAAAGAAAAGCATTTTGGATTGAATGAACATGTTTATTGTCATACACAGTCCCCTCTGTGTGAGCTAAATGTAGAATAATGTTTCTGATCTAAAACACCTGCGGCTTTAAACACGGTTTAGGGTAGACCTAGTACTGATAACAGCAGCACAATTCTTTGTAAAATACCCCAAATTAAACTCTTTCAATACTTTAAAATGCCTTTCCTTTTCATACAATACATTTGAAAGTAGACACTTTTATATTTAAGTTGAATTTTAATCTGATACTTTTATGCAACAAAACATGTTGCTCCTGTTTTTGTACTTGTACTTAAAGGCACACTGCGTAACATTTTGGATTACACTGGATTATACTCCGAATGAGCAGCTTGATACAGAAAATGCTGTTTCTGCAGCAGGTAATCAAGGAATAAACTTGGATGAGGATCTAAGTTGTAGAAGTCTTATATTTGGCTGCCTTTACTCAACAAGTCAGTATTAGCAGAGGTGAGCCGCTCACAGCAAAGATACATGTTTGTTCATTTTTTTGAAGTATTTATCAAAATAGAATATGCTTGTATTTTATTTGACGTATTGGGTGAAATGTTGCGGGGTGTGGCTTTAATCGAATTGAGTTCTTCTTCCACCACAGTTGGAAATAAATGTGCCTGAGTTTTGACGACAGCAGGTATGTCATTTGAGACAGTGCGTTGAATTAAGTTTAGCTATCGTAACTAGCCTACCAACAGTACGGTACACACTTAAACCGGCTGTACATAAAAATGTGATATTGCACTTGGTCACAATGTTTTTTGATTTTTAAAATATATATTTTTTTACAGCATGTGGAAACCTATCCTAACTTAAAACACTGTCCGCACAGCATGGCACTTAGTTGATGTCTTACATGCAGAATCATTACATGTGTTCACTTTTACTGATACAGAAGTCGCCAGGCTGCGGTACAGGAGAAGCGGTCCCTCTCCTGTGTGGCACTGGAGTTTTGACACGTCTTTAAAGGTGCAAAGTGAATGAAATAGGAGGGAGGTTTGTAGGTTAGATATTGAATAAAACTTTGTTTCAACAGGGCCATCTCTGAACCAAAAGATGGCCAGCTTTTCTCCATTTTCTCAACTTGCTGTAGGCCTGCTTAGTCCCTTATGCCTAATTTACAATAGGTTTAGGAAGTATTCATACCCCTCTATAACCATGTTATTACATAGAGAGGATGTACCTTTCAAAGACTGGAATTTCCCCACAAAGCTACACTTCTATGAATGTTCAAAAACAGCACAACTATGAAGATTTTCGTTTTTCACTTTCTTTTTTCCCAGTACATTTGAATTTTCCATTTTTTAATGCATTATTGTCAGGAGATCAGTATTTTTTCCCAATAGAGAAAAGGTTTTATCAGACTGCATCACAAGTAATTCAAAGAGGTTTGAAAACTTTTTGAAACCACTATATAAAGACGCCAGATATGCTGAAGACATTGTGTGTGCAGATTTTAATGGAATGTCCAAGAAGGTAAGGGGCAAGAGGAGGAAACTGAGAAAACGAGGCCGATCTAGAATCTCTCTATAATAAGAATCCCAATTTCGATTTCAACACACGCACACACACATCATCACAGACACTAGTAACCCATTTTTCTTAGGACCGGATGAAGCCCTAATAAATTGGCACCTGATACGTAGGCGCTGCATTGTTCTCAGTGAAAGGTGGGCTCTGGTATGTCTCCGTGGTCTCGGTGGTGGCGCCCACTGGTGAGTTGGAGGGGTACGGTTGGGAAGGTGCACCCCCGTCCATGTGCTCTGTGGTGAAAAGGGTCATGTCTGTGCCGAGGAGGTATTTCTGCACTGCGCGAACTGTTAGACCAGCCTGCAGGAAGCGGGACAAGAAAAGCGTTAGTTTGATGTTAGTATCAAGCATGGCTGTAATGAGAATGGACAAACTGAGGCCGACTCCTTCTTGAAGCCCTAAGAAAATGAAGACTGGCTTTGTCATTCCTACCCCCAAGTGCGCCCTCAGTCCATTCTTTCTTTACAGTCTATGGTTCCAAGTGATGTTTTATTCACAGCAGCAATACAGAGAAGGGGTAAAGGTTAAATGTAAATGGTCAGTGTCACTTTCATTTCTACTGTATAGGGCTGTACAATACACCGCCAAATAACTGTTATTGCATTATTAAATCACTGAGGCCCTCTATCTGACACAAACTAAAACAAGCACACATGGGAACTTAAAGATTGCCTCCTGATTGGACCTGACAGGCCGGTTAACAGGAGAGCTTGTCTCATTGGTCAAAGTGATGGCACCGGGGATTCTGATTGGTTGTAAAGGGAGGGACTTTAGAAATAATATAATAATTTAATATTACTTATGTTGCGTTGAATTGCTGGCCCCAGCGGTCAATTATAGGCTAAACTATTAAATTTGCAAATCATTTAAACTTACAAGCTCACTTTAAAAATATGCGCAGAGCAAAAAAAAAAAGTTTTTTTGTTGAAATTGAATGTAACACGCTGTGGTGAAAAGGATTAGTAAAATATCACTATATTGATATCGCAATAATCAAGACAGTTATAGATTATTGGTATTTTCTTCTCTTATTGTGCAGCCCTAATACTGCATAGTTTTTGCCCTGATGAAGACAAACCGGTCGAAATGTGTTGGCGTTTTTTAAATTGCTTTGTCCATGTCTCAATAAAGGACTTTTACTTTTTTGCTTTTACTTTTTTTGTGCCTTCTTTGACTGCATTCCACACTCTTAGACAGTTTTTTCTGTTTTTATACTGCATAATTGTGTTTGATTTGTCAGAAGATATCGCCAAAAAGTCACACAAGTCAAATGTTTTTAAGACCCATCTCTAATTCGCCTATTGTGCATGTTTTGGGTTAGGGTGAACATGCAAACTCCACACAGAAAAGCTCCTTTAGTTTTTCATTCACAGACGGTAAAGCTTTAAGTGCCGGCGCCCTTACCCAGGTGATAATGGAGAAGAAGGAGAAAGCGATGGCAGCTCGGGCGGCGTCTGCTCCCTGGTTCAGTGGAAGCTCGTCCGCTGAGGTTCGAGACCACTGATTGGCCAGAAAGCAGAAACTGACAAAGTACAAGAAGGTCCAGAAACCTGTTGAAAGAGGCATACTCGGTAATTGGACGAGAGGTAACATTTCTATTAAAGCCTCAGCTTGTCAATACACATTTATGTTTCCTCTCTTTCGTGGCTTACCTGAAAATGTGCATAAGGCAAGTGAAAACAGCAAACGGTGTAAACACTGCACATTCTTCTCAAAATAGACTGGCGTTGAATACAGCTGAGAGGCTTCACCAAGTGTACCTGCCTCCAGTCGTAAACTATGTGCATGCATTCACCTCACCTGAAAAGCCGATCTCCAGCATTATAGCCTTTTTCCTGTCTTTGACCGAACTGATGGAGGAGAACTTATAATCCACGAGGAAGAAGAAGGAACATGCCAGCAGACCGACCAGGCCCATGAACACGCCGTAGTTACATGCGTCTGCATTTTTATTGAAGATACAGTGGAGTCGCTCACTGCCCATGTTAACATAGCCCTCGTTCACAATGGAGGCAAACACCACCAGGGAAAATATCTGAAAAGGAAAAGGATGCGAGTGTTAGATCTGAAAGCTTGTGTACTTTACTTTAGGCTAGAGCGGCAGATCAAATATTTCTTTAAAAGAGCCCCCCATAGTGTTAAGTTCGTATAGTCTGCAAACATTGTTAATGGAATAGAGCTGAGAGAAGCGTTACTGGAAGGCGTCTCTTTTGAGTGCGCTCAGACCTAAGGCATTAACCTAGTTTTCACAGTTTCTCAGTGACTGACTGACTGAAGAGGTGGATGCTTGATTTCACCTCAAGAATCCCACAGACCTGAGGCACTTGGTTGGGTATTATAGTGACTACACCAAACAAGTACACTGACCGTTACTAAAGTTTGAAATAGAGGCTTTTAAAACAATAACATATAATTTCAACTTTCGCCTCCTCAGTAATGGGACCACCAGACACTGGTCAGCTGACTAACGGTCTATGGCAGAATAGGGGCATGTGACACACACACACACTCACACTAAAAGCACTGGTACTTGAGGGGTTTGGAATGGATCATATGATGGTAGATCACACAATGGGATCAAGTCAGACGCACAATTTAACCTCGTCACGTGGTTCTAATCTAAGACCAGAAACAGGTGCATTCGGACAGCCCCAACCAAGCAGCTCATGTAGAAAGTCCTACAGGCCAACACACAGTTAAACTCAACTGGATATGTGACAATGTTAGTACCACTTGCATTTTAGTTTAAGGCTAACTAACCCCATATCTGATTTATTAATTAATTGTATAATGTATTTACAACACATTTTACAGGATAGTGTCCACTTCCACTTAAATAAAGTTGTTTTCTGAAACCAACACCCAGTGTAAATGCACAAACCTAGGATTGTTGTAATTATGAAAACAACCGCAGGACATTAGATTTTTGGCCAGCAACACAGGCTTGTGCCATACACCCTTACTGTGTTTACCCTGCGATTATTCTACTCGTACAACCTATAGCGTTTGGAAAGTGTGCATAACAGCCTAACAGTAGCGCGTAGCGTAAGCTTTAACAAGAAAGACTTCTGTGTCATCCAAAGGTGATGCGCTACATCAAACGGCACGACGCGTCTTCTGGCCCAGCGTGCGTAATGATAATGATGGACCAATCACAGGTGGGATGACGGGACGACGGCCGTCTTGGGGAAATCAGGGAAACCATTAGCACGAAATGATTGTTGTCACAAGTGAGCAATAATAAGACAGGGTGTAGGCACACTGAGATCACTAGGAGAGGAAGACGATACAAAAGAAAAATAAGTGACCCCACAGACGAGCTTCCACAATGCGCGGCCAACGGGAATCTTGAGGTGCGAGAAAATTCCCTTTTTTTTTTAAGTGGCTGTGAAAAAAAAAACACACACACACACAAATGAGCAAAGTGGGTGATGAGGGGCCAGTGCTTTGCTCAAACATCTACAGAAATAGGCTTGATGGCCATAGTGTCAGATAACCACTAGGCCTTGACTACACCCTCCGACATTTAACTACACGCACACATTTAAAAGCGTTTGGCAGCATTTCCCCCACGTCCCTTTATCGGACTACCCGTTCATTTGTCTGATGGGGATTTCTCGTGGCTTGGATTTGCAGTGCGGAAACGTCACGGGATCTCGCGCTGCAAACGGCAACAGAGTATTCTCCATCCACACGCGCACGCACACACACGCACAGCAGCAAAAGAGAAAAAAAAAGAGAAAGAAAAGGAAAAATCAGCGCTCACCCAGGATAACACTCTGAGGATGGTGGTCGGCTGTTTGGCGAAGGCTAGTGGGTCGATGGTGGACCCGGTTCGGCCCGCTCCGAACGATCCCACTCCGTCCATTTTCCGTCGCTCGCTCGGTTCTCTCCTGGCAGCTCCACGCTCCCGGCTCCACGGCTGGATGGTCGCGCTGCTGTTCTCTGCTGCTGCTGTAGAGGGACGGGTCTAGCGCGCACCCAGGCGCGCGGCAACGAGGACGCACGCGGAAAGCAGGGAGCGTGCATTAGGAACGTACTGTATACCACGCGCAAGAGATGTGATGATAGGCGATGCTCTTTATGGATGATATATTCAGGGATGACCAATGGGGACAGGAGAACAATGTTGAGAGCATTTGATGTAAAGCCTATATGTGTGGGTCCACAAATGAATGAACCTGATGCAGATGAGCCCATACAAGCTAAACAGACTTCTTATAATGTTCCCTCAGAGCTGAAAATGTAATGTAATGTCATGAGCTGTTCCTCAGGTTTGTAATGTCTATAATTTGCCTCCACTATAAAGCAAGTCTTGCTTATTGTGTTTTGCCTTTTCCTCTTTCAGTCTGCAGAGGGGGGGTCCAGGTTCTGAAAGCTTAGAAACTATTGGGCTGAATTGCTTTAACCTATTTTGCCAATATAATTTCAAGCAATAAAATATGCGCTGTCATTGCTGTCAAATGTTATTAACCTCTTAACACCCACCTGAACCGAGCACATTTTTACCAGTTTGGCTTTACCCAAATCTAAAAGTTTAAAAAAGCGCATCAAAAATAGCGGCAACAACGAGGATGAAAACACAAAAGTGACAAAAGAAACGTGCCTCAAAAGCAACAAAAAAGACACAAAAAGTGACAAAAACAAAAGCATGACAAAAAAGGAATGAAAAAAGCTACAAAACAGTCACGACAAATAAATGGCAAAAAAGCAACAAAAACACGACAAACAACGCTTACGATCATTAGTAGGTCTTAGCTTTCAAATGAGGCATTACACTGTTGCTCTCCAGTTGAGAAGCTTTTAGATTTGGGTGGAGCCGAACTGGAGAAAACGCGCTCGGTTAAGGCTAAGAGGTAAAAAAAAAAAAATAATGCAAAATACATGAATTTTAAGGACGATGCTCGGATGTAAATTTAAAAGCATACAGTTTATTTTAAATGCAATATGTCTAACATAGCTATACATCAGGGGTAGGCAACGTCAGGCCCGGGGGCCAAATTCGGCCCTCCAGCATAAAACCTTTGTCCCCCAAGAGAATTTTGAAGAAACATTTATTCATAAATCAGAGACCAAATATGTGAAAAGGACTTTAAAATGTGGAAAATACTGTCAATATTTTCACATTTCCCAGCAAAACATCCCATTAGGTCATATATTAAGTGCAAAACTTATATTTGTAGAGAAAAGGGGGCTACAATTGTGAGTTTCGGGCCTCCATGACACAAAGTTGCCTACCCCTGCTATACATAATGGATGAATGAAACTACAGAACACAGCCAAGTGTTCTGTAGGGCCGTTCTATTGCTTTATTGGTTAATTAAAATCTTCTGAGTTGAAGAAACTTGACAATGTAATTACTACAAACCACGAGAAGTCCAAAACCAAGAAGTTTGAGATTTTAAGTGGCTCTAGACTCTTTCAACAACAATTATATAGCAATATTAACCCGATCACATAAACATACCATAATATAATTACACTGATATATATCTGATATAAAAATAGAGGCTTCAAACGTAACTATATCTTGTTCACAAGTATATTTGTACTGTACAATAAATACTGCACATTTTACTTTTCAGGACCCGTTTATATTGTACAGTAAAATTACTATAATAGTAATTAAGAGATACTGTAATGATTGATGGTTATTTTGTCCGTTGATGCTATTTTCTTACCAGTTTCAGAATCATCATCATTATTAATATTATTATTATTAATTAATATTTTCACGGAGTCTTTTCACAAGTCTTTCTCTAAATCATAGTTTCTCAGTCACATGATCCATCTTTCCATCCATCCCGCCACCTTTCATCCACGCGAGAGCAGTCGAATTCGGGCTTCCCTAATCGGACATTGACGTCATTATGGAGGCGACAGAACCACTGGGACAGGTTGTGACGACTTCTAGTGTCCGGCTGATTTGTCTTCAGTCTGTAAACAGAACATAGGAACTGCCTTCAGTCATCTAATAATTCAAAATCACACAAAACATTCACCAGTCACACATCAAAACATTACAATGAGACAATAGCAAAATAGTATCAAAATATTGATAGATCTTTTACTGGAGCGGATCTTTGTGTGTGGAATTTATTCTTCCCCCAAGTCTGCGTGGTTTAAAAAAAAAATGACTTAGGTTGGCTCACTGTGTAGCACACATTTGTAGTGGAACCTCTCCATCTGATTTAGAGGAACACCCTATGTTGACAAATAGTCTTACCTTTAATACAATGATATTAGTGCATAGTAATAGACATTTCAAGCACCCTCTCACCTGTCTCTGAGGTCTTCTGCACATTCTTCACAAGGGAAGAACTTGGAGAACAGGTTGATGAACTGTCCCATCTCTTGCTGCTGTGTAGAGTTGGGCTGATCTGGGTAATATGCAGCCATCGTGTGCAGAAAGGACCAGGTGTTACGGCCCAGCTCTTGCCTGTCCAGTGGACATTCAGGCTCTTGCTGTGGCTCTGACTCTAGCGATGGCTTCTGCAACATTATCATAATCATATTTTCTAATTGAGTTGAAGGCAATTGATCAATTAGATGATATCATACAGTCGAGAAAGAAATACTTCTAATTTGAATGACCCAAAGGCAAAAGGATATCTATTTCCCTTATTTCAACAGTTTTAATACACTGTACCATAACCCAGCCATAACCATATGTCACACCTGAACTGCTGCTGCCTGTGTCTGGACTCTCATCCAGCTCTTGAAGTCCGTACACGCTCGGCAGGGCTTCTTTTTAACGTCCGCGCCGTGTTCTTGCTCTTTACCACTTTTGTCCTCGGATGGTTTGACCGACATTGGAAAGGGGAAGCCCTCAAGCCCTTGAGGAGGTTGGAGGCTGGAGGTTGTTGAACTCCTCGGTCCTGAGGGCGCAGCCATGTTCACTATCACAATACAGCAGTTATCAAATGTCTATTTTATTAGCTAACGACGCAACTTCATATCATGATCAATGACAGCCGTTCGTAAATACTGTCACACGTAAACCGAGACCGACCCGACCATGACAAAGCAACTCCACATTTCAAGTCAAGTGTGATGAAACAGAGCCAGGCGGAACTGATGTTCAGTTTTCCTTGTTTCAGAGGAGTTCCAGGAGACACGGACCAGCTTCCGGTGTGTGATGTCAGACATCTGTGCATGCCTTCAATAGTGGCCTCTTTAACAGTGTAAATATCTCTTTTATCTCAATGTTTTACACCATTGACATCACCTTTACATCATTCGTTTGCTGTTTATTGGCTTTTCTATCGTAATTTGATGGTGTTTATTTGTCTATATTTGTTGCTAGAGACGCGAGTTTAATAAAGGTGAAAAGTAACACGGTTTTTTCCCTTGCAGAATTTTTAGCTCAGCAAGACATACACAATGGGGATATTGGAGAAAATTTCGGAAATCGAGAGAGAAATTTCTCGAACACAGAAAAACAAAGGTGAGTTGTCTCCGGTGTGCATTACGAGCCCACTCTTGATCATCATTTAACAACTACTGCACTTTCACTTCCACCTCTTGTGCCTGGAGTCAGTTTCTTCTATTCCCACACTGCTCCAAAATGACTGAACTCTGATTCATAATACCTCTGTTTAGTTTACCCAGTTGTTTATGGTTCATTCCTGTTTTCACTACTTTACCTTTAGCTACGGAATACCATCTGGGTTTACTCAAAGCCAAACTCGCCAAGTACAGAGCTCAACTCCTGGAGCCCTCCAAGTCAGCTGGAGCTAAAGGCGAAGGGTTTGATGTCATGAAATCTGGAGATGCTCGTGTAGCTCTCATTGGTTTCCCGTCTGTGGGTAAGGTACGTTCAAGATGCAGCTTTTTAGAATACTTTTTCTAATCGCATTGTAATAGACTTGTATATGATTGAATACATAAAGTCTTATCTTGTGTCCCCAGTCCACCTTTCTCAGTTTGATGACTTCCACTGCCAGTGAAGCTGCCTCCTATGAGTTTACAACCCTCACTTGCATACCTGGAGTTATAGAGGTACACACATAAACGATTCAGCCGTTAAGATCAGTGTTAATTCATTGTTTCTTTTCAGTACAATGGGGCTAATATCCAGTTACTTGACTTACCTGGAATTATTGAAGGAGCAGCTCAAGGTACGACTGTGTATAAAATAAATAAAACTCTTAAGATGCACGTTTAATCATTAATGTGCTTATATCTAGGTAAGGGCAGAGGCAGGCAAGTCATTGCTGTCGCCAGAACTGCAGATGTTGTTATCATGATGTTGGATGCCACCAAAGGAGATGTCCAGAGGTAACTAGGAGCATTTGTGATCATTTTACTCAGTTCACTTCAAACACTCTTATAACTCTCATGTTCATATACAGACAACTTTTAGAGAAAGAGTTGGAGTCTGTGGGTATCAGGCTCAATCGGGAAAAGCCAAATATTTATTTCAAGGTATTTAATGCTTAATTTTTCTTCATACTGAGAGAAGACTTGTGACTTGTCCCAATTCTAACCTGCTGAACTCACTATTTCCTTTAGCAAAAGAAAGGTGGCGGCCTCTCGTACAACTCCACAGTTCCTCTCACCCACTGCTCCGAGAAGCTCGTTCAGCTCATCCTTCATGAATACAGTATCCTTCACCCTGTTGGTCGCATCTTTGTTGCTTTGTCACAGTATGCAGCTCTTTTGCTGTAGAACCTGGCTACCTTAACCTTTCGCGACAGAAATCTTCAACGCAGAAGTCCTGTTCAGGGAAGACAGCACACCGGATGAATTCATTGACGTTCTTGTGGGGAACAGAGTGTATATGCCTTGCCTATATGTGAGAACACACTTTGCTATATTTCATTCAGTAACATTCCTTGCAATGCTTACATTTGGGACCTTTTTGTATTTCAGGTGTACAATAAAGTCGATCAGATTTCCATTGAAGAGGTGGACCGTCTCGCTCATAGACCCAACAGTGTAGTCATCAGGTATCTGCAAAAATAGCTCATGTGTTGTTTTGTAGTTATGCATGGAATCATTTTTAATTTTTTTTGTTTTGTAGTTGTGGGATGCAGCTGAACTTGGATTACCTTCTGGAGACGTTGTGGGAATACCTGGCCCTCATTTGTATTTATACCAAGAAGAGAGGAGGTGTGGATGCCTGTAAAATTAAAGTGATGTGCCACCGTTTTTAAATACTGAGATATGCTCTTACCTTAGCTTAGACGAGCTGATATGTAGCTGTCTGGTCTTTACGCGTGCCCTCAGTCACGGAAACAGAGCACAGACAGCGTTTGCATTAAGCCTCTCCTCTTCTCATCTATGGATCCAAACGGAGGTGAAGTTAGAAGCGACCAAGCTCTTCCATGTTTTAGGTATTTAAACACGGTTACATGAGCCTGTACACGATCCAAGTCTAGTCACAAAAAATTAAACATGTCGATTTTCTAAGCGAATAAAAAGGGGAACTATATTGCAAGGCGTAGTAATATTTCTACGCCTTGCAATATAGAAGTATTCCCTTCTTCCCACTTGTCTAAGCTAAGGTAGGAGCATATCTCAGTATTTAAAAACGGTGGCCTGTTCCTTTAGGCAGTTTCCTTTTTATATTTTATCTTAATTTGCCTCGTTCTTCATCAGAGCGGCCAGACTTTAATGACGCCATCATTATGAGAAGAGGAGCATCTGTTGAGCATGTGGTCAGTAAATGCTCCTTCGTAATGGCATGAGAATGAACTTGTTTACTGATGTGTAAGTGTTCATGGTTGTATATTTCTAAAAATGCAGTGCCATCGGATCCACAGGACATTAGCCAGTCAGTTCAAGTATGCCTTGGTTTGGGTGAGTCATCAAAGTTCCGATTACCTTGAGTACGGTTTGTATTAGATTCACTGATTCACTTTCATGGAACTTTCTTTGTATTTTTAGGGAACCAGCACCAAGTACAGTCCTCAGAGAGTTGGCCTCACGCACATCATGGAGCACGAAGACGTCATCCAGATCGTGAAAAAATAAAGTGTAGGCCTTATAAAGCACAAGGACCTCAACAGGCAAGAGTTCAGAAAGTCAAATACATTACTGAACAGTTTGGGCATACAGAAAGATTTACGCTATTCAGTGTTATTTTGTACAACTCACTCAAATGGGAACAAATACGTGGTGAGACGTTCGACTGAAAACGACAAAAAACAGATTTTTATGAATTCTTTATTATTAACTATTATCAAATCTCAAAGCGTGTGCCTTTTTTACTTTCTGTTTCATATTGCACACATTGGATTTTCCTTTTTCCTCAAAAAATGTACACGCTAATTCTGCTCATAATGTTGGCATAAATGTAGAGGCTGATTGGAGAAAAAAATAAAGTCTAAAAAAAACCCTTAAATGTTGCCTTGTCTTCTTTCTTTAATATGTTTGAGCAATTAAATCGAGTGAGTGCAATTTCGTTTTGCTCTCATATTGCGCAACATTAATTGTAGGTCTTGTTTTGCCAGAGTTTTATAGGCCAAGACTGCTGTTGGAGCTTCCCTGCATCATTCCCCTGTCTGTCCCGCCCACAGCAGGTAGAGCCACTCACCTCTGAACTCCTGCCTCCGCCCTTACTCCCTGCACCCCAGCTGTGGTCTCCTTTGTGCCCCGCGGCCGCCCTATATATGTGCCAGAGGTATCGTTTTATTTCAGAAAGTGGCCGTTCCCGGGCCACTGCTCACCATTCACTAGCACATGCCCTGGAGCACAATAGTGTCATTAAAAATGGATCAGCCTCTCTTTGGCCTAGGAGAGTGGGACTGAGCAGGAGGCTCGCAGGTGAGAGTGACCTGGGACAGAGGCCTTAAAGATGACCTAAGGATGTCTGGACAGAGCGCACGCTGGAGGGAGAGTTTCTGCTATGGAATAACATGAGGACGGGGGCGAAGACGTGGATGAAGTAAGGTACGGTTTGCCCTGGGTGGGTGTGTGTGTGTGTGTTATGGTGAATAGGCTTGACACTTGATGCTGCTTGGCTCCATATGGCGTGGCTAAGCTAACATGTGCGTGTATGTTACGAGTACATGGCCTGCATTTGTGTTAATTACATGTAATAAGAACACATTGTCCTATAATAACACCAACACAAGGTACACTGTTTTTTGTATTATTATTATTATTATTATGAGACACCATAGGTTTCTCACCAGACGTCAGACATGGTTTGTTTCAGACACACAAATTAAATAATAAAATGTTGTCTATACTCATGTGGTTAAGGCTGCTGTTCATATCACAGAACACTGATCAGCTGTCCTCAGCTTTGTAGGTTCAAGTTTCTGCTCCGACACTTTGCTGTATGTCTCCTCTCGCTCTTCACCCCCTTTCACCCTGAGCCGCCCCCTTTTTCTATTAAAGCCTCCAGGCCAAAAACCTCAATGATGATTAGAAAAAGTCAAATATATGCATAACAAAAGTTTACAGGAAAACAAATAAACTATTCGAAATAATTGCTACAATCTTCAGTTTTCTTTTTTAATTTTTTAATGGTGCATATTTATTTATAATGCAATGTTTGTGCAATAGTCGTTACCAAGCAGATGATTTTCTTGTGTAAAGGTCAAGAATGATGCATGTTGGAACAGGCAAGACCTTGACCAGATAAGTTGATTTGGACAAATGCTTTTGTCACTTGTTCTTAATCAAGCGCTAAATACAATACTGAATACTGTTTAGTTTTATATGATTTAGACTTAGTCATAAGTGATTAATTGAAAACTTTTTCAGGCCCCCCTTTCCATCACTGTAAACAGCAGGTGGAACTGAGAAGCAGCGTGTTTACACTTGAAGGGTGTGAAAGATTTCTTTGTAATGTTATTTTACTCTGTGTGTGGGTGTGAGTTAGTGAGTGAGGGGGTGTGTGCGTAGACGGTGGAGTCAAAGTTTGACTGTGTAACGATTGTTTTGTGTGCCAGGCGTATTGTTTTAAATGTCAGAATCTGTAAAGCACTTTGTGATACCTTTCCGGTTTGAAAAGCGCTTTATAAATAAAGTTTGATTTATCGATTAAGTAAAGTTTGGCAAATAAATTTTAATGGAGGAACCACTTTCACTTCATTTCATTTATTATTTAATGCAGCAAATATTTGTTTGAGTAGGCAATAAAGAACATTTTATTAAAGTCGAATTATGAAATAAACACTTAAGAAGGAAAAAAGCACATGCTGTGATGGTATAACTTTTTCATATTTATCTTTTAATGGCATCAATGGCAATAGGTCCAAAGGGCTTCTAACCTAGAGGTTCATCTTTTTTGTCTCTTCTGCCCTCTAGTGATGATAAATGTTTATTACAACAAGGACGTCAGCGATCCTCTCTCTCTACCCCAGTGGAAGAAAAGTAGAAAACCATAAACATGTCAATTAATAAGCAATTACCAATTTAGCAACTGTCTACTACCCATAACATTAATCTGTGATACCAGTTTTGGACAGTGAAGAAAGACTATGAAAAAATAAAATATTACAATACAGCGCTCACAGGTTAAGCTTGTTTTATGAAGTGCATGTGATTTTGATCAAACGGATTCCTTATTATTTCACTGCTAAGTCAAATATGTATATCGCATTAGAAAACAGGAAATAAACCTGCAGCTACAAAATGCCTTATAATGATGCGAAATATCAACTTGTTTGAATGGTGGACAGTTATTGGCAATCCCTTTAATTAATCTATTTGTTAATCCAACCCCCTTTTATGGCAGATACAACCTTCCCTGTGACATCAGCGCGCCCGTGTGAGTGCTGAGATAGTGCTGAATGCGAGTCCGGGCTGTGCGTGCGTGTGCTTGATGTCACACTGCCATTAACCAACAATGGAGCCTCTTTCTTTACCTCCTGCAGATAGGAAAGCCACATAATGTACATCCATGCCTAAATGACCACGTTAACTATGAAACCCAATCTGGGCACTTATCATGTTTGTACGATGTTATTGCAGAGTTTTACCTTATGTCCCCGTGGTCGTCTCTTTTGTCCTCAAACGGGCCAGGATTTACTGAAGCTTTACCGAGCCAGAGACACTGTTTGGTTTGTCATTGAAGATCTATTGTGTCCAAATGGTGCATGCTATTTTAGTAAAAAAAAGGGGGAAGAGTGTGCAGGGGCGGAGGGCTATAAAATGATGGACAAAGGGCCGAGGGATGGACCAGAACCAGGACGAGGACCAGCTTGATTTTCACCGTTAACATGTGCAGTTTAGTTTGAAAGGGGACGTTTTGAAACATTCGGTCGTTTGGAGTGTAAGATAAGAGCAGATAAGGTAAGAAGAACCGCCAGGGTTAGAAATGTTCTGAATAGTTTCAAGTTATGAGGTAAAATTGCAAGTTAATGCCATATTTAAGGTCTTCATGGTATTATTTAAGGATGTTGGTGATGCGTTTCAAATATATTCATCATCCAGTACATTAAGTCTGCATTCTTACTGAAAAATGTTGACCAGGACTTGGACTAAATATCGTTTTGCAATATATCACAATACGTCTTTGTAGTGATACACTTATCGTATCGGAAACTATGCATCGTGATAGAAATGTTAAAGTTGATATTAATGTCAGCTTTGATGCTGATTGGTTCAAACAAATGAGCCATGCTTTCTGAATGCCTCTTCCATGTGCACTTTTCAAAATGTTTCACTCAATGTCAGACAGATTTATATTGAATTTATAACTTTGGAAACTCAACTAGTGCTAAATCTATCCAGTGTAAAGTATTGCAATTTGTTATAATGACCATAATCATAAGACGAGTGCATTAGAATAAATGTATATTTCATGGCAATGCGTATCGTATCAAGCCCTCTGTATCGTGAAAAAAATCATATATTGACATTTATATCATATATTTAACTTAACAGTTTCACTGAATGTATTTGAATCATGTTGATAAATAATTTATGGCTGGCTAAACTGACAGTATACAGCACCCTAACACAAGAGAGCAGTGTAAGACAAGCTCGAGGTGTTGTTATCTACTTCTAGTTGTTAATTCTCCACTGATGATTTGTTAATACCTGTGTGAGTGATGAAGAGGGAGCAGCTGAATGGAAAACAACGGGGGAAAGATTTCCCCGTATTTTTATTTTCTTTCTAAATGTAATTAAAATTCATGAGAAACAAGTGCCCCTAAGATATTTGAAAATATGTGTAAAATATGTTCCGTTTTGTGTTTGAAACCCATATTTTGAATAGAACTATTAGCTGCTGTTCTTTGGTCACGTCGTGGTTTGTAATCTTCTGTGAAGTCTTTGAACACCCTTGATCCGTGATCAAGACCTGGCAGCGAATGTTAACCATAGGTCTTAACAGCTTACAGGAAACTTGATCCCACCTCGTATCACCTGCTCTCACCTTCTCAAAAATATATATATCCATTATACTGTTATTGTCATCTGTGGAAACTATAGAGTCTAGACCAGCTTGTTGCATTGTCTCCTGCATTAGGGCACGATAGAGGGATCTTTTATTAAACAAGAGCGATGTGTCTCTGCTCAAAGTCATTATTTGTGCATGTTGCGCGTGTCTGCTCAGGTGATCCTCTTTATTATACCGTTTCGCTGAGTGCCTCCGCTGAAAAGACACTGTCAGTCCTTGGCACACACACTCTTTCCTCTACATATCTGACACTCTACTCTCTTGCCATGTTATTTGCAACGTCAAAAAGCCCATTATGCTCAGTTACATCTACATAGAAGGTATTTTTCATTGTGGAATTTTACAGAGATCTGATCTTAATCATTAGCTTTGATATAAGTTATGACATATCCATTCCCTGTACCTCTGTACTATTGTTTCAATTATTTTTTGTCATTCTCAGCAGACTTCAGTTGCATATTAGAGGTCATAATCAATGCCAATATCAATTTTGACAATTAACAACAATTAACCTTTGCTTTGATATGTTGGTCTTGTAGTGCATTTGTCTCAGAGAACAGAGAGTTTAGTGGTTTGTCGCAGTCGTTGCTCAGAGGGATACATGATACAGATTCCTGCTTAAACGCTGTCATAGGTCAAGCCTGTTTAATCCATCTCGATTGATCAGAGCAAACCAAGCTCTTGAAGTGCCACCATGTTACCCTGATGTTTTGCCCTTGAGTTGATCTTTTTGACCCCTGGCACCAGCCTCGATGTTTTATAAATTGGCCTAGACGCAGTCGAGTGTAAAGATGTCCCTTGGAGATATATTTAGATCCCCAAGCGATGAATGTTTTATCTATGCTGCGTAGGCGGAACAGAGGGCAGTCATTAAACATTCATATCTGCCATTGAGATGACCTAGTGGAATATCAGCTGAGCATCAATGAATCGACATCCACAACTCACATTAGACAGTTATCAATGAACCCAGACCACCTCTTTCTGTTCTGCAATTCATTACGTCAATACCTGTGTTGTTTTCATTGTCTTATGTGACTTTCTCATGTTCCTGTTCCTATTATGTTGAACTCTTCAACTGTTCGAGCCCAATTAGTAGCTCTGAATAGGTCTTCAATAGCAGCTTTAATGTAAAGCAAAAGCAGCACAGCTTTGAAATATGTTGGTTGAAGTAAAAAAAAACACTCTAAGCCCCTCATATGAAGGCTTTTACTTGACACTGTTGTTGCTGGTGTTTGGTGTGTATATTTTTGGGATTTTTGCATGTGTGCATTTTGGCTTTGCCTCTCAGACAGTTTAGCGACAGCTCAACTATTTTGCATTATTGATACGGGAATGAGCCTGCAGGTAGGGTTACCCTGTGCCAGTTAAGCTGGTATATTTATTTGCCCTTTGCAACTCTAACCAGGCAAAGTCAAAATCTGACTCCCATGTATAAACTCTATACATATACTGGCCGTCGCACGTCCATAGGCAGCATATTTGACAGGAGATGAAGTTGAGACGCTGAGGACATGGTTGATGTGGTAGTAACCAGAGAGATGCAGGAGGTTGCAGTAGGTCATAAAGGCCAGGTGACGTATGCAAGGGGAGGACACTGCCTCAAATGGGAAACACTCACCCCTCTCAAATGCCTCGGGGCTCAGACAAAGAGGAGGACTCCCCTGAGGAACAAGACTCACAGTGGCAAACTTCAGCTCCCTCACAGCGGGACCTCCTGCCAAAGCTAGTGCAGTGGCCAAGATGAGGATTCTATTTCGGACTCACAAGATGCACTAACAATGCAAGACACTCAGAGGACTAAAGGGACATTGTCACTGGGATAGCACCAGCTTTTTTGTGCCTATGACCCTTGGGATTTACTTTTGACTTTTCATACAATGCCGAGCCAAAGGTGAAACTTTTTCAGAGCTGTCCGAGGAGTTGCGTGACAGCATCAAGGGAAGAACTTAAACCAATACTTTTCTCAATAATTTGATCTTTTTTAATTGAAGACATACTGTAACGAGAGTGAGCACTTATGGCTGAAGTTGTTTCTAGATTGTGTGATGAAGGACTGTGGTTTTTGGCTTGCTGTAGTTTTTTTCCCAATCAATACTGAGGTCATTAGGATTAACTAATGATTTGACACAAAGAAAACATTATGGCTCCCAAAAAGGGTGACTCAAAATCTGCTGCCAAGAAAGGCAAATCGGAGGAGCCAAAGAAGGCGGCGAAGGATGATAAGAAGGGAGGCAAAGAAGACAAAAAGGGGGGAAAGAAAGCCGAGGAAAGCAAAGGAAAGAGTAAAAAACCTGTCAGTGAATCTGAGGGGTCTGAAGAGGATGACCGGAGCGAGGATGAGAGTGAAGAAGAACCACCAAAGAAATCGGCTGGGAAAGGAAAGGCTGCTGCAAAAGGGGGCAAGTCTAAAGCAGCTGAATCTGATGAGGATGAGGATGAGGATGAGGAAGAGGAAGATCAGAAGAAGGGGAAGAAAGGTATGAACTTGAAAAATGTAAATGTTAAAGGGGCTTCAAAGTCAATGTTGGCATTTGCTGCTGAAGGACAAAAAAAACCTCAGGCATCTGCTATGCAGCTGAAAGGGCTCTCTGGCATTGCAGGAAAAGCATCTCCCTTTGGTGCGAAGCCATCTCCATTTGGCGCGGCAAAGCCTTCCCCTCTTGGTGGAGCAAAGCCTTCCCCCTTTGGCGCAGCAAAGCCTTCCCCTTTTGGTGGAGCAAAGCCTTCTCCCTTTGGCGCAGCAAAGCCATCCCCCTTGAGCGTCGCACCTAAACCCGCTAAACCACCTGAAAAGGCTAAACCTAAAAGAAATCTTAAAAGCACTTCCCGTCTATTCCTACGACTCTCCAAGAAGAAAAAGCCAGCAGCGGGAAAGAAACCAGAATCGGGAGACAAAAAAACAGGGCTGTCTGGCTTGTTTGGTAAAAAAGACAAAGATAATTCTGAAGCCAAAGGGGGGAGATTCAAGGGAGTGTTTGGCAAACAGAGGCTAGAAGAAGGTTTCAAGACGAGAAGCACACTACTAGGAAAGATAGCTGCAGCGACTAATTGGCTGACGGGAAGGTTCCTGACAACTAAAGGGTTAACAGGGTTGACAGGATTAAACCGCGGCCAAAAGCGACTGTCTTTTATCCGAAGGGACGATAAGGGGAGACCATCATACTTTCACAATCAAAGTTATGACTTTGATGCAGATGAATATGAATATGAATATGAGGAAGATCACCAAGATGGTTGGAGACCCAGAGGCATGCACAGAGGGCCGCTGACCTATGATTCCTATGGCCCTGATGACCCTTATGGAGAGGACATTGACTATTACGATGATGAAGAGTGGGAGGATGAATACGGTTACTATGACGATGAGGGCAACTTTTACTATGAAGATGAGTACTACTATGATGATTACTTTAATGAGTTTGATGGATATTACGATGATGGGTATGAGGACTACTATGAAGATGATATAGACTATTATTACGGTGACAATGGGACACTCTATGCAGCGGAGCCAGATCCATATGGTTACTATGACTATGCCATTAATGATCTTTATAATCCTTATGAGCAATATGACCAATATGAGGATTACTATGATCCAAATATGGGTTACGCCTATATACCAGAGCCATATGACATGAATGGAGGTTATGATGAATCTTGGGGCCAATATAATGATCCAATGATGGGATATGCAGATCAGTCCGCGATGTATAATACCTACCAGCCATCTTTGTATGTTGAACAGGCTGAAATGGAGCCATTTTATGGACAGGAACAGTTGTCATATCCTATCCCTTCGCCATTCGCAACAGAACAATTTAAAGTCCCCAGGCCCCAGGTGAGGATGTTTGGACATGAGAGACTGGATGTGCAAACATTACCACCTCCACCTTCATCGATGTTCCCCCCTACCTCACCGGCGATTGCACTTAACAACCAAGATATGATGTTAGATATGCAATTTGAGCAGCCATTTTTCCCACCTCAAAATCAGTTTCTTCCTCCGTCTCCAAATCAGTTCCCTCAAGGTCCTTTTTCACAACATATGGGTGCCCCTGTGTACCATCAAGAGCCACAAATCTACCAAATGGGGCCCGCTGCCGCACCAGCAATGCCTCCACTAATGCGGTCACCAATCCATTCTCCATTGGCTTCACCAAGGCCTTTGAGACGTATGAGCCCCGTTTCAACACCACAGTTTTCACGGAGACATAAATCTGTTGCCCCAGCTTCCCCACGCCTTTCATCCCGCCCCTCGCCACGTCATATGGACTTTCAATCAGACATGCAACCTGAACCTCGTTTTTCTCCACGTTCACGCAGAAGAGACCCTGCTGCTCGCCTCTCTTTGGCGGGTGCTCCACCAGTGTCTCTTAGAGAGCGCCGAAGGTCCCCCAGTCCACCACCTTCGCCTTCTCAACAAAGACGAGAAATGTCAGGAAGAACACAACCATCATTGCCTCGTGGTCGAAGGGGCAATGGTTTGGAAAGAGCCCCAACGCAGAGGGCTCAGTCACCACCGATGAGTCCCAGAGCATCTCCCACAGCATCATTCAGGAAAAGAGCAAGCAGACCTCCTTCGCCAAGGCTTTCTTTTAGACGGAAGCCCCCTCCTGATGCTGCACCGTCTGCCAGGACAAGTTTGTTTAAAGGCAGAAACCAAACATCCAAGACGAGGCATTCCTCCTCTCCCTCCCTCTCATCCCCACAAAGAAGAAGCCCCCCTTTGTCCGACAGACCTCAATCCCCACCTCGAGCTTTTCGACCGGCCACCCCTCATCGTCCATCCTCATCTTCCCCATCACATGTTACCAGGCGTCCACTCCCCACCAGAGCCTCTACTCGCAGATTCCGTGGTGGTGGAGCTAATCGAGCACCGGTGCCAATGGGAGCTGTCAAGCCCTCTCCCGCTAATCCCTACCCAAACCGAAGGAGTAGACATGGACCCCCTCTTACGCAACATGTTGCCCCTTTCAGATCATCCATTCATAGTGGCCCACCTTCTCCAACAGGACCGGTACTAGCTAGGTCAGGTTCGCGGCCTACAGGATTAGTTGGGCCACATCAAATCGGTAGTTCTCAAGGAGTCTTTCGTAGGCCAGTGGGAAGGGGACAGCCACTGGTGCGTATGCCCAGAAACCAGTCCTCCCTTCAGTCTAGACAGTCATTTCGAGCACCATCTGTTTCCCAGCAGCCTATAGCTCCACAACCAACATTGCGCAGGTTCCAGAGTCATCCCCCATCTCCTGTGCCTGTACGTGCAGCTTCTCCTATGCACCAGTTTTCACATCCATCATCTCCGCTACCCCTTAGAAGCATGAACCCACAGATTCTACCCATGGGATCCCCATTACAAAGCATAGCACAGCATGGCCTTACTATGACAGAACAAGGACAATACCCAATGATGACAAACGCCATACCAAACCCACAAGCATTGGCAGCTCCTTTACTTCCATCTCCTCTTTCTAGACCTTCCTCACCCCTTGCACCTGTATCGTCTCTTCTGGGAGGTGCTCTCCAGAATCCTTACTTGCAGAACATCAATTCTCCGCAACAAAGCTTCTCACCAATGCCTGATGGGCAGCTAGGCATAATACCCAATGAACAGGTGAGCCAAGAGGTGAACACTAATGTCTCTCTTGGTCTTTCCAATTCTCAATACTTCTAACAAATCTCCTATGCTGCAAAATTCTAACCTCTTTAAAAATGTTCTTACACCCCACAGGTAGCGACGGCATCTGCCTACCCTCTCCAATCCTCACCACAACTGTCCTCAACTATGCTTACATCCCAGCTACGTAATGCTTCCTTTGTTTCACCTCTTCAGCGTCACCTTTCACCCATGTCTGTTGCCTCCTCTGCTCCTCCCCCAACACCTATGCCAGAAGCCAGTGTTGGTACTACTCCTATTTTTTCTGGCGGACTACGAACTTCTCAGATCCAGGGATCAATGTTCCAGTTTCCAAGTGGTGCTTTAAGAATGCCCCAGAGCACTGCTGCAACTCCTGCTGCACCTTCTCCAGGTCCTTCACCATTCTCCTCTCCTATGCTGTCATCTGCCATGCTTAACCCCAGCTTGCGTCAGGCCACATACCGTTTGCCCAATGGATCACTGGTTACTAGAACAGAGCCTGCACCCACTCCTTCTCCTATGTCACCAATGCTTTCCTCTGCAATGCTCAACCCCAATGTACGTCAAGCAGCATATCGTCTCCCGGATGGAACTCTAGTCAGCCGAAATGAGCCCCAGCCTGTCAATCCCTCCTCTCCCATGCTGTCCTCTTCTATGCTCACTTCTAACCTACGAATGGCCTCTTACCGATTACCAGATGGTTCCATACTAACTCGTCCAGGGGGTGAGAATCCCACTCCTCAGAGTCCTGTATCTTCCGCTGGGTTATCAGGTGCCTTAATGAATGCTAACATGCGTATGTCAAAAATGCAGCTTCCTGGTGCGTCATCATTATTCTCTCGTCCAGGGGTTCAGAATCCCACTCCACCGAGTCCTGTACCTTCCGCTGGGTTATCAGGGGCCTTAATGAATGCTAACATGCGTATGTCAAAAATGCAGCTTCCTGGTGCGTCATCATTATTCTCTCGTCCAGGGGTTCAGAATCCCACTCCACCAAGTCCTGTACCTTCCCCTGGGTTATCAGGAGCCTTAATGAATGCTAACATGCGTATGGCAAAAATGCAGCTTCCTGGTGCGTCATCATTATTCTCTCGTCCAGGGGTTGAGAATCCCACTCCTCAGAGTACTGTATCTTCCCCTGGGTTATCAGGTGCCTTAATGAATTCTAATCTGCGTATGGCAAAGATGCAGCTCCCTGGAGCTTCATCATTGTTCTCTCGTCCAGGGGTTGAGAATCCCGCTCCTCAGAGTACGGCATCTTCTGCTGGGTTATCAGGTGCCTTAATGAATGCTAATCTGCGTATGGCAAAGATGCAGCTCCCTGGTGCTTCATCATTGTTCCCTCGAAACCAAACTCCCTCTCCTCCCTCAGGGCCAATGCTTTCCGGCTCCTTACTTAATAACACTAGCCTCCAAGGGGCATCTTACCGACTTCCAAACACTTCACTCCTGAGGCAACCTGGTTCTCGTGACACATCTGGGCCACAATCTCTTGCTCTTTCAAATGCCCTACGCAATCAGAATCTGCGCTCAGCCTCCTACCGCCTTCCAGATGGGTCCCTAGTGAATCCAAGGCAGCAGTCGTCTGAATCCCGTTCCTTTGACCTGTCAAATGCTCTGTCAAAAAACCCAAACCTTCGTCAAGCTAAATATCGCCTACCTGACGGCAACATAATGTCCAGGCTAGGTGCTCCAAGTACCCCAGAACCCCGCACATTTAACTTCTCAGGCGCCCTACAGAACAATGCTCTCCGGGGAGCCTCGTATCGCCTGCCTTCATATGCCATAGTGTCTCCAAATGTTCAAGGAACTGAGCCTGGACAGCACTGGGCTCATGGTCCAGGAATGGAAGGGCTCGAAATGCAAGACGAGTGGTCTGCGTATGGAGATGGGGAGCTGCTGGTCCCTCACCACCTCAGAGGACAAGGACAAATGGGGCAGGACCAAGGACAGTGGAATCTGAACAGGGAGGGAGAACCGCAGGGGAACTGGTATGATAAGGTAAACAAAATGAGTTAATCATGTTTTGTGTTTGTTTGTTGTGGAAACAAGAAAAAATCTATTTTTTAGGACACTGCGGTATTGACTTTGTTATAGGCGACTTATGTTTGTAATCCTACATTGGCAGACATTCCTGGAAAGTATATTTTGGTGAACTCTGAGAAATGAAATGAAATGCATGGACGAACTGAAATAAAGCTGACATATCTATGAAAATGTATATTGTTTACTCGGTGTTTGTTTCACAGATGTACTCTATCCGAAGCTTGCCAACAGTGACTCAGCGGCAAAAAAGAGAGGAAGATGGTGTGGAGGATATGACACAACTTGAGTAAGTTGGTTTTCTTGGCCCTCGCTCTCACACCTGAATGAACACCTAGATATCTGCATCACACATTTGATTATTTCAAAAGCTTTAAAAGAACCACATTGGTCAAATCTGTGTCAGCTTTCTATTAATATGTTGTTTTAATGTCCTTTTCAGGGAGATGCAAGAAGGTGCAGTTCTGCTGAACATAAGGACAAGATTTCAGAGGGAGCTCATTTATGTATGTACATAGGTACATTTCTTTGAAAATATAATGGATAATTATTTTTAACTTTTTCAGACATACATTGGAAGTATATTGGTGTCGGTGAACCCCTATAAGATGTATAACATCTATGGGACTGACATAGTGCTACTTTACAAGGGCCATGCTCTTGGGGAGAGCCCTCCGTAAGTCTAATTTTTACTCTTGATCAATAACAATAGTCTGTTTTTAAGTAAGACATTTTACAAAGATAAAGTAATTTCTGTATTTCTGTATTTCTGTATTTCTGTATTTATTTTTTACTTGTTTGCAGGCATTTGTTTGCCATAGCAAATGCTGCTTATTCCAAGCTGATGGATGCCAATCACAACCAGGTCATAATAATCAGGTAATGTTAATTTGATTGATTTTTATTTTGTTGTGAATTGTATACTTCATGTGAAGCTCATGAAATTGCATTTCTACTTAAAGTCCTGCTTCAAAGTTCAGTGCTTCTGTTGGCGTTTGGAGATAAAGCCAGCACACTGTACTTCATGGGTTAACCTTGGTGTTGACATGTGAAAGAAACTCAGGACGTTTTCCATCTCCAGTTGACTTTGTCTTTGCAAATTCATGAGTTTCTGTCTGTGGTTTACTTGCCAGCAAACTTAATACAGAGTCATCTCTCACTCCTGCCACGGTGTCTATCAGGCCTCTGTCAAAACTGATCTCTTGATCCAGTAACCCACACAAGCATGTAGAAACTGTAAGCAAATATGCTGGAGAGGCACTTAGGTGTAATCATATACATACAGCACCTGCACTGAACACAAACACGCCTTGTTCCAATTAGACCACAAACGTACCTCCACATGCCCTGTTCGCACAGCCCTGTAAGGAAAGCCCAACGCAGTCTAGGGCAGTAGCAGATCATCTTTCTATCATGTGTGTGCTGTGTGCATGTGGCAACGAGTGCATGTCAAGGGGTAACTGAGGTCTGGTGTACAGTAACCAAGAATGGCCCATTTTTTAGCCAAGCAGCCCGTGAGCTGAAACCTGACACTGTAATGTGTAGAGGTGCCAATGCCCTTAAACACCCATGCAGCCCCACCCCTCATGCTTACATAATGATGGTCCTTAGTGTTAAGCCGATGACAGCATACTACAAGTGTGTCTCACAATGCAAAAGGCTGTGACGTTTGTTTTTTAGACCAAATCAATGAGTGCATGTGTATGAATGTGAATTAAACTTTCCAACTTTGAAATTAAAACTGATCGTTCATTGTAATATAATCCTTAATGATTCATTTTTATGTCACTGTTTAGTGGAGAGAGCGGCTCTGGCAAAACCGAGGCGACCAAACTGGTACTTCGGTACCTTGCAGCAATTCAACACACAAGCAATGTTGCACAACAGGTGAGAACACACTTTATACATTACATTATACATTAGCCTTTGCAAATGTAAACACATCATAACTCATAGTATCATGTACATTTTCTGTTTTGCTTTACACCCGATTCTCTTTGAAGATTGAGGTAGTGTGGTCCCTTTGCATGACTTGTGCCTCTTTTACAAATAGTGTTTAGAGACTAATTGATTGGTTTGATTTGTCTGTTTTTAATCGCTTTGTAAATGAAATATGAATGAATAGCTTTAATCATCAATTATGTTCTACATTTGCCATTTTTAGTGGATGATTTTCCTTTAAATCAGCAGCAAAACTTAGTCTTAGTCGAACTTGAACATAATTCATGTTAAATACAATGATCTTCCTTTTCCCGATAGATACTTGAGGCAGCCCCCCTGATGGAATCCTTTGGAAATGCCAAAACTGTGCGAAATGATAATTCAAGTCGCTTTGGAAAATACATTGAAATGTTTTTAGAAAAGTAAGTGTGAAATTACAACGTTTTGGTGTCATTCGTTGACATTTTGCTGTAAGCGTCCTTTATTGTCTGAATCTAGTGGAGTGATCAGTGGTGCCATAACCTCTCAGTATCTGCTGGAGAAGTCTCGTATTGTCTTTCAGGTAAGTTACCAGCATAATGAATAACGACACTCATGCAACTGTTGCATGTAGACATAAAGTGTCATGTCCCCATCAAGGCCAAAGATGAGAGGAACTATCACATCTTCTACGAGATGTTGGCAGGTCTTCCGTCACAGCAAAAGCGAGCGTACTACCTACAGGGTGCTGAGACGTACTATTACCTCAATCAGGTAGGCCTAAACAAATGTGTATGTTTGTTTATGATCAATGCTCTAAAGTCTGTAGTGTCCCTCTCATAAAGGGAGGGGATTGTGGGATATCGGGGAAAAATGATACAGAGGATTACCGCCGACTTACTACTGCCATGGAGATCCTTCACTTTGCTCCTGAAGACCAGTCTTCAATCTTCAGAGTTCTGGCCTCTATCCTGCACCTGGGAAACATCTTCTTTCAAAGACATGAGGTAACTGATGTCTTTGACTTGTGTCTGTTTATAAAAAAAATGTCTTTGTTTAAATAGCACCCTTTTAACTGGTGCGCTGTAGGCTGATGGCCAGGAGGTGGCGACAGTGATCAGTGCACAAGAGATCAGAGTGGTGTCTGAGCTTCTGCAGATATCTCCGGAGGGACTCCAGAAAGCCATCACATACAAAGTAACGGTTCGTATCTGATATTTAGAGTCTAATAGAAGCTATGCACCACTCCTCTTTTTTTCTATTTTCAACATATTTTTTCACAGGACACGATAAGAGACAGGATTTTCACTCCACTCACTGTAGAAAGTGCTATTGATGCCAGGTGACAGACAATAAGCATGGGTAGAATTAAACACTTATTTCTCGCTATTTATAACTGAGCTTCTCTCCTTGGTTCCTAGAGATGCAGTTGCCAAGATCCTTTACTCGCTGCTCTTCCACTGGATAACAGAGAAGATCAACTCTCAGGTGTACCCCCGTCAGCACACCCTGTCCATCTCCATCCTGGACATATACGGCTTTGAGGTGCCTTTATTCACTTTATATCAATGAACATAATTCGCTACAATCATTTCTAATGCTTCTAATCTTGAAAACAGGACTTGGCCTTCAACAGCTTTGAACAGCTCTGTATCAATTATGCAAATGAGTGTATGCAATTTTTCTTCAACCGGATCATTTTCAGAGAGGAACAGGTAAGCTAAGAAGCCACGCATTAAACATGCATTGTAGAACTAATGGGGAGGGACTCGATATTAGTGCGTTTTTGACCTTTCAGTGATCCAGCGGCTGTATGGGTGGCTAGCATGACGCCTTTACTTTCTATCACAGTGGCCTCTAACATGCTCTTGTATTGTTTTTGGTAGTTTTTTTTCTCCATGGATGAAACATAAGGCTCCATGCTTACTGTCCATTACAGCCTCTGGGCGACTAAAAGGTTCAAGGCTGTGGGAAGCCAGGGTGCTGAGAGTGATGCAGCTCCCCCTGGTGGATGATTTGCGCACTGCAAGTAATTAGCTCTATTCCTCAGCACCCCCTAACCTGAGTGTGTTCCCACGGCTCTAAAAAGGTTAAATACGCACTAATATTAGTACTATTTCATTAGTCACTAGTGGCTTTACCCAAATCTAAAAACGTCTTGATAAAAGTAAAATAGCGACAACAACGCAACAGAAGAGTAACAGAAAAGTGACCAAGAAATGATGGAGAAGTGACAAAAATATGTGATGAAAACACAACAAAAAAGCCTCAAAAGAGTAACAGAAAAGTGACAAAAGAAGCAATGAAAAAGGCAACGAGGCAACAACACAAGGAAACTTATCTGTTTAGACGAGTTTTGTAGGTCTTAGCTTTCAAATGAGGCATTACACTGGCCTTTTAGATTTGGATAAAGCACTTAGATAAAGCACTTAGTTAAGAGGTTATTTACTGTGACATGAGGAGAATATTCTGTTATAATTACCCCAGGAGGAGTACAGCAGGGAACAAGTTCCTTGGCAAGACATCCCATTCAGTGACAACCAGCCCTGCATCGATCTCATCGCCGCAAAGCCTCATGGGATACTGAGGATTTTAGATGACCAAAATAATTTCCCCCAGGTAAATACACGAAAGTTCTTATGTTTTGTGCATCTTAATGAATTCAAATGTGCTTCTCAGGCAACAGACCACACCTTTCTGCAAAAATGTCACTATCACCACGTCCAGAATCCACGGTATATAAAGCCAAAAATGCCGTCTCCGGAGTTTGGCATCAAGCATTACGCAGGTCGGGTCACCTATCAGGTATGTGTCTTTCACTTCATATTACTCAATGCCTTTGGATGGTCTGTGTTTTTGTTTCAGTATTTAATAAGTACACACTTTGTCATTCAGGTTCATAAGTTTCTAGATAAAAACTATGACCAGGTCCGGCAAGATGTTCTCGACCTGTTCATTCAAAGCAAGAACAAGGTAAACATTAGGGTCAACATTAGTGCGGTACAAAGTGATTTAACAAATATAATGACTGAAGGATCTCAATATAGTATGAATGTCCCTCCACAGATGGTGTCCAACATCTTCGTGGCGCACCTGGACTTCATTGGTCAACAAAAGGGTCACAAGAGGAAGAGCAGCACTGTGACCCGCAAATACCAAGCCTCCACAGTGAGCAGCAAGTTTCAGCAGTCACTTCTGGAGCTGGTGGAGAAGATGGAGAGGTAGAGAAACGGCTGGTGTCTCCTTGTAGTCGAATGTGTGTTTAAATGTATCGCTTTCATTGTTCAGGTGCAATCCATTTTTTGTGCGCTGCATCAAGCCAAATAATCTGAAGGTCGGGACACATTCTGTTAGTTCATTCGACTTGTTTGCTGGTTCGCTCATCTGCGTTTTTGTAGGAACCAAATGTGTTTGAGGATGAACTGGTCAGCCACCAGCTTCGACATTCTGGTGTCCTGGAGACGATCCGGATCCGGAGAGAGGGCTATCCCATCCGAATGCACTTCCATATCTTCTTGTTTAGGTATTATTCATGTGTGTGGTGGTATTTTCCACTCTGTATCCAAGTTCATGCTAAGGATGTGTGTTTAAAGGTACAAGTCGCTGGTGGGGGTGCATCAGATTCCTGAAGCCAGTGGAGAGAACTGTGTGATAATGCTGAGCAAACTTAGCCCACTCCGACCGGGAACGTTCCATGTGGGAGTCACAAAGGCAAGAAAGTAATTTAAAAATATTTGTATGTATTTATCATCATTTTATTCATGTCTAACATTTGCTAGACTTGTGTCTCTAGATCTTCCTGAAAGAGGACATTTACCAGCTGTTGGAGTGTAAGCGAGAGCGAGCTCGACAGCTCGCTGCTCTCACGCTGCAGCGCTACGCTCGCATGTTCTTTGTCCGGAAACGCTTCATTGAGTTTCGCAAAAAGATGATCCGGCTTCAGGCCCGATGCAGAGGCTACCTGGCCAGGTGTGTCCCTGCTCACTTTGACTCAATTATTACGCATTGCAGGTTCAGCAAAGTCTTTTTATTGGTTGTTAATTAAGTGTAATATAATGTATGTTTATAAGACATGTTATTTTTTGCTTAATTTATGTGTATCGTGGTTTTGTTTCTAGGAAGCGCTACATGAAAATGAGAGAAAACCTGGTACGTTTTCGCTCGCTAGTTCATATGTACGTGAATCGCAAACAGTACATCAAGGTTCGTATGAAGATCATCATTTATCATGATTTAAGATGACGTGTTACACACAGTTTGAGTGAACTGGTTGTACTCTTTGTCTATTTTCAGAGAAGGTTTGAGGCCAAAAGGAGGGCAGAAGAGCAGCGACGGAGAATGGAATTGGTAAAAAGATCATCACATTTTGAATCACCAAAGATGAGTTCTGGCTCATCTTTTGAACAATATTATCTTTTAGGAGCTGACCAAACGTGAGGTGGTCAATGTCACGCATCTGGTGATTCCTGCAGAGCTGGGCACTCTGCTGCAGACAGCAGGAGGTTAATGTACACGCATGTACTAATGCAGTAATCTGTTCAACATATTCAACTTTGAAGCACTTCATGTTTCTAGACCACATAATCATTTACATTCAAAGGGATATTTCAGGATTTTTGACATCAGGCCTAATTTCCTAGTTATCCAGAGTGTTGTTGATTTCTGGACATTTTTTTTACTCACGCAGTCCTTATGTTGAAGAGTTTAGTGGTGTTAGGCTAGTGCGAGGCTAGTACATATCATTGGTAACTAGTAGCCTGCATTAAAAACCTCTTCAAAATCATCGGGTAGTCCTCCAAACATTGCCATATCTGATTTGTAGAAAGCTCCTTTGTGAATTCCACATGTAGTAATGCCGGACATAGGCAAACAACTAGATCCGGAACCTAGCAGATCACTCCACCGCTGCGTAGCTTACAACCAGGAAGCTGATACTGCTCTAATATAAGTTATTTTAAATGCAAAATGGTTATTTAAAAAAAATGTTTCAGTCAACACAGACATATATATGGGTAGTCTGGTGTTATAAGTGATTTGCCTCAGGTGCACTGTGCTTGGGTCAGACCGTTTTTTAATGCAGGCTACTAGTTACCATAGACATGCGCTAGCCTAGCACTAGCCTAGCACTAGCCTAGCACCTCTTCAAATATAAGGACTGCATGAATTAAAAAAATAAAAATAAAAAATCCAGAAACAACAACACTCTGGATAATTAGGAAATGAGGCCCTATGTCAAAAGTCCTGAAACATCCCTTTAACATTGTTAAATGTAATGTTTTTGCTAATTCTGCTTTATTTCTGTTTTGCTTCCAGCCAGAAGGGAGTTGCACTCAGACTGTCTGGCTCTTCTTCAGGCACCTCATATCCAGGAACAAACTCAGCTCACTCTGCCTTTGGACATCAATAACTTCCCCTTTTATCGCTACGTACAGATTCACTTTAAGGTAAGGAGCTGTGAGACATTAGTGAACAAAGCTTTCTGCTCTTTGTGTAACATGTTAATGTGTCCTACTTTAGCATCCAAAGTTTGGCATGTTGATGACTCCATTAGAAACATCTTTAACCCGAGTTGAAGAAGACCTTAAAGAGGAAGCTCTGCAGCTCTTTATTATGGTACATTATTGGTGTTTATTCTAACTTAAACATCAACACTTTGGAGCCATCAGAGATTTAAGCTGTTAGCATTGTGAGCGGGTGCTTCATTGTACGTTTCTTCTTTTATCTCTACATATGTTCGCAGGTTTTAAGATTCATGGGGGATCCTCATTTGAACGGAGCCCAGGAGAATATGTTTGGGAACTACATCATCCAGAGAGGCCTCGTCTTGTCCGGACTTCGAGACGAGATCTTTGCTCAGGTGGTCAATCAGGTCTGGAGGAACATGAACCCTGACAACGCGGAGCGAGGCTGGCTGCTGCTGCTGGGATGTGTGTGTAGCTTCACCCCTTCAGCCAAGATGGACAAGTACCTTCTCAAGTAGGATATTCATTAACTCTAACCATTTCTGACTCGTCTCTCGCCTTAAACAGACTGGACGGACATTGTTACTATAGTTGAGATGCTTATTGATATGAATAATGGTTAGTAAACTGTGCACATGTTTTATAAATGATGAATGAATTATTTAACAATGCGTTTTACGAACTGCTTGAAAGTGTCTTGTGACCGATTATATTACAAAATGAAGCTTATGGTTGCAAAATGCTGTTTTAATACACAATGAAGTAACAATTGTGTCACATTTTGAACAGTTATTACATAATTACATAATACATAACACCCCTCCTGACTCGAACAGCATATAAGGGCAGTTTGAACCAGAAATAAACGATAGAATATAAACGGATATTATTTCATTTCTGCTGACAGAGAAGACATTGAACTTGATGTAATTTCTTTCTTTTTGTGATAGGCTCAGTAATGACACAAATAATAACCAAAAATCACCCACATTTTCACAAATTTGATTCTGCCTTATAGCATTCTGACCCGCACTCTACCCCTGTTCCATCACTATGCTTTGACTTTTCACTTACATATTACTTACATACTTATTTTTCCAGCTTCAAACACATTAAAATGTTGTCAGAACAAACATTAGAAAACAAGAAATGAACAGTTGGATTGAGGACACGTGTCAGATGAGAAGCAAAACATCTCAGTACAGATAACTTGTATGTGACATAACCTCTTAAACCCCACCTGAACCAAGCACATTCTTTACCCAAATCTAAAAGCTTCTGGACTGGAGCTTAAACGAGGCGTTACCTCATAGGCCAGGGTGACGCCTCATTTGAAAGCTGAGACCTACGAAACTGATCTAAAATGATCTTCTTCCTCCAGTTGCCGTTTTTCCATCTCATTTTGTCACTTTTTTGTTGCACTTTCATCGCTTTTGTTGTCACATTTTTGGCCTCTGTGATGGAAAGTAAAAGCGCCATAATACCCACCCATGGAGCCATTGGGTCACATAAAGGTCAATTACGCACGTAATTATGCAAGTCATTTTTTTTTCACATAAAAAGTTGCATAATGCAGCTTTAACCTCTTAACTCCCGCCTGAACCCAAATCCTGTAGGCCTGTGTAACACCTCATTTGAAAGCTAAGACCTACAAAACTAAATTGATCTTTTTCCTCACATCATCAGATTTTTTTTCATCACTTTTTTTGTTGGGCAGTCATCTCATTTTTGTCAAATTTTCGTGACTTTTTTGTCATTTTTTCGTCAAATTATTCACATTTTTTTGTCAAATTCGTATCACTTTTTTGTCACTTTTTCGTCCATTTTTTTTTCAATTTTTCGTCAAATTTTTCTCACTTTTTTGTCAATTTTTTGTCAATTTTTGTCATTTTTTATACATTTTTTGTAATTTTTTTGTCACTTTTTCGTCAATTTTTTCTCACTTTTTTCACATTTTCATCCTTGTTTTCGTCTCAGTTTTGTTGCTATTTTCACACCTTTTTTCCAGAAGCTTTTGGATTGGGGTAAAGCTGGAGAAACTGTGCTCGGTTCAGGTGGGAGTTAAGAGGTTAAGTAATACACAACAACTGCACACCTGTTGCACTCCAATCATAATCTTTTGGACTGTTTTTGAACGTTCATAAATGTTGTGATAAATTCCCCTGATACAGAGACTTTTAAGGAACCCACTTATTCACTTTTTGTCACCCTCAGGTTTGTTTCTGACCACGCCCCAGCCGGGCACCAGGCCATGCTGCAGCACCGGCTGATCCAGGGCAGCCAGAAGACGCAGTTAAGCTCCGGCGACGGCACGGAAACCGCCCGCACCTATCCTCTGTCCCTGCTGGAATGGACGGCCAACAGGAAGAAGGCCAACCTGGCGTTACACGTGCACTGTTTTGACGGTGAGCCGCGCGGCCAATGTGGAAAAAGCCATTATAATTTATGTTGCCCTAAAAGGTGTCGCGAGTGTCAATTACTTTGCAAAGAAACAATGGAGATGCAGTGTTAAGTTCATTTCGTCCTATCATATTTTGTAAACAGGCTTTTCCACCTTCTGTGCTCGGTTTGCCGCAAGCACTTATGGTGGGTGTCAGTTTCCCTGCAGTCATTGATTATTTATTTCCTTGTCAGGATCAGGTGATGTGGGGCCCGTTGCTTTTAAACTGCACAAGTCAAAACATTCAAAAATGCTCAACTCTGCATGACTTTTCCAACATTCTGCACTCGTCTTTGTCTCAGGAGGGTCGTTCTTATGTCCCGTACACTCCTGGACCAATGGGGAGGACTTGGCGGGTGACATCCTTAAACACAGGTGCCACATATCCTTTCTTCATTGTCACATCTATAAGTCAGAATGGATCTATATCTATTGTTTGGTCGCAGAGGGGTGTCTGAGTGGTGGAAGGGGAGCTCCGTCCTGATGAAGGAGCAGAGTCAGTGGGTAGAGCTGGCCGGACACGATTATGTGATGGACCTGATCGCAGACCTCGAGCTCCCCTCTCACTTTCCAAAACAAAAGAGTTACTTCATCATCAGCACAGACGACCCAGCGAAAATCAGAGCAAACGCCGGCCTGTAAGCGCAGAAAACACTCGAATCATACTCAAACAAATCTATATCATCTATATACTTGAAAAAAGTGTTTCCAAACTTTTCACCAGTAGTGTACATGTGTAAATACTTTTTTTGTTTTCACTTTTTAGTGCTATGGTTGGCAGTGGCTTCGACTCAGATGAGGAAATGTCCCCTGTCCTGCCTCAAGGTGGGAGCAGACCAGCCCGTAGCCTGCCTGACTCTGATGGCTACTTTAGCCATGGTACTTTGCACGTTCAGTCTGATTCCTAGTGATGTAGCCCCAAAACAAAATCTTTTTAGGAAGCTTTTTTCATTTGTGGTTTCTCAGGGCACTTCTTATTTATAATCATTATAGACCAAATGAAATAGACAGATTCCCTCTAATTCCCAAACAATTGAGAACTACAGTATGTTGTTTCCCAGCAGAATCTGACGGCTTCAGTGATGGTCAGACGCAAAGAGGGATGGACCGTTACCTGGACTCTCTGTTTGACCCTGTTCTGTCGGACAGCAGCACAGTGAGTACACAATCTAAACTTAGACTTATTGTTACCTACCTTGTATGAAAGGTAGGTAGTAGTGACTGATATATCGACTAGCCGATATCTGGGTATTTTGCAATATTGGCCGATGCCACGGCAATAAAAGGCCGATATCTCCGGAACCGAATGTTATAGAGTCTTTCCTTTTCTTATTGCATTGGAAAAGTCCAGACAGTCTTTAAAATTAACCTTACAGATGGAGATAGATATAGAGTCTTTCGGTTTTTTGTTTTGGAATCTGCTGATTTTTGTCTTTCAAATGAGCTTCCTCTGAAGTATCTACTAAGCATGAATGTCCTGAATAAATCTGCCCTACGCCCCTAATAAAGCGCCCCCTGCTGTCACGGCAACACTGACAGATTTTACAGTTTAGAAGCATCATACAGAGGATTATAGACGAGACATTTTTAAAAATTGGCCAAAAATAGGACCAGTGCACATGGCCAATCAAAATATACAAAAATCGACATCGGCCTGAGTAAAGCCCATTTCTGTCGACCTCTAGCAGGTAACTTTCCACGTCGTAATACACTCTCATCTCAAAGACAAAATTGCTTATTTGCTTTGACAACAGTTGATTCCCAGATTAGCTTTCGTTTTGAGCGCTAGTGTTTTGGCAGGCGGCGCTTTTGTCCAACTCCACTTGAGCTCCCTGGACGTGAATGGAGTAAAGAGATGAAAGACGGGTTGACCACGTGACCCCCTCTGCATTGGCGAATGAATGGAGCAGACATTATCAGCCAGTTTGAAGGATGATCGGGTTACCAAGCTTCATAGTGTGCTTGGACAGCAGGCAGCATGTATGAGTCTTTTAAATTGAACAAATATGAGGGACACGAGTAAGGGACGATCGCCATTTGTTTTTTATGGACCTGCTTTGAGGACGTTTGATATGAAATGACACCACATCTATACGGGTGTTTTGTAAGTATTGCTTTGGCGCGTTTGATCACTTCTATTGATGTTATACTTTTTGTGGTTTTGGCAAAATACGTGAAAAAGTTGCTTATCCCGGGTTGTTTTCGCTTCTTGTCAGTTCTTACCAATGCAAATATCTCTTTTATTGAAACATACTATGCTGGCTCAAGAATTTAAGCAATGTCTGTGCACTTCAGGACATGGAAAGAACTGGGACGCTGTCAGCCAGAATGAAAGGCGGAGGTGGCATTGGCATCACAGACGAGGACGACGGAAACAGGGCCCGTAGTCGACCGTACCCTCCAGGAATTCACCCCGGAGGTAAGTTCGGATTGTTTTTCTTCTGCAGTGAAATATTTATCTTGTTCTATTATTCTTTTTTACCCTGGCTGCAGCTAGCGATCATTACTTTCACTAAGTGGTTTATCCTTATTCATCAGATACTATTGTTTTTGCTTATTCATGATGAGCAGAGCCATGTGAGGTGTAAAGAGCCAGTTATGCAGCTCGCCAAAGTTAATCTGTTGCTGAGAGGCTGTAATGAGCAGTCTGGCCACATCCATAATGCACGGGCAGTCATTCACTGTAACCACAGATGACTCATTTAACCTTGGCCCATAGGGATCTGTCATTATGTGTCTCCTATGCTCTCCTCTGACTCTCCTCTGCAGCGTTCCAAGTAATCTAGAAGTTTGAAGCTTAGTTCTCCAATTTGTTCATTTAGTCCCTGTTGTGCACGTTCAATGAGATGAACAGAGGCGGCCATTTTGGCATTTGAAAGACCCAATGTATAAAAGCAGGGTGTATGGTAATAACATATGTACAGTGGATGTTTAGTCCGATGTTAATATGTTGTTGCTGGTTGGATTCTATAATAGTTAAAAAACTGCACAACTCTGAGTGCGCTGCAGTTGTTTTAGGACCTCAATACTGTGAATAATCATAGTAATAAAGATTACTACATGGTGAAAGGGTGTGAAAACCTTCTGAACCCACTGTCACTAAAATTCTTTATTATCTCATGATCTGGCAAAAAAATATCCGACTTGCAATGACCAGCAAAAAAACAATAAAAACCATTGTCAGCCTTTTGAAAATGACCACTAATGTTGAGTTGTCGCCTGTGGCTCCGCAAGCTGTGCCAGTGCTTCCAGTGGCAGGAGGAATGATGCCACCCATCCCAACTATGCCAATCCCCTCCCACCACCACCACCATGAACAATACCATCATCAACAACAGCAGCAAGAGCAACAAGAGCCGCCCCAGTACCACCAGTACAACCGGCCACAGCCGCCCCGTCAGTGGAGTGTCACTGCGGACACCCCTCCCTCGTCGCCCACTCGGGCACCCTCCAGCGCTGCAGCCCAAGCCCCAGACTCGGACTCTGATGTGGCTGCTCATTTCAGTGCTGGTCCGTCAGGAGTGGGCTCTCTCCCTTCCTCTGCTGTAGTTGCTGGGGTGCCTGTGATGACAGGTGTGCCAGGTACAAAAACCTCAGGTTGTCCCGCATGTTTGGCCTGAAGGCGTGGTGAAGTCACTCTTTACAAAATGTGCTTTAATTTCACTTTGTTTTGTGCAGTGGACTGTTTTAAATGCAGTGGCAAGAAAAGAAATATGTGAAACTTTTTTGAAAATTTGATTGGGCTACACTCTGTGATTTAAACACGTGCTTGTAGTAGAGAAACGCACGATATAACTATACATTCAACTTTATATATTCTTCTTGCTACTGTAGATTTTGTTATTTTGTTTCTAAATGTTTTTTTATTTTCAGCAGAACAAGCCGTGCTGACACAGCAACAGCAAGCCATCATCAACCAGCAAGCTATTATCCTGGTATGCAACTTTATCATGAAACACTCTGTATTAAACTATTATAACTATTAACCTCTTAGGCCCCGCCTTAATCGAGCACATGTTCTTTATCCGAATCTAAAAGCTGCTCGACTGGAGCTGACAGCCTATAAGCCAGTGTAACGTCTCATTTGAAAGCTACAAAAAAGACAAAGAAACAAAGAAAGACCTACAAAACTTTTCTAAGCTTCTTCCAAGTTTTTTTTTAGCAGGTTGTAGGTATTTTTTTTTTGTGGTTTTAACATGTCTTGTTACTTTTTTTGGTCTCGTTTTTGTGACAAATTAATTTGTTTTTTGTCACGTTTATTCCCACAGTTTTGTTACATTTTTGTCATGTTTTTGTCACGTTTTCATTGCTTTTTTGTTGTGTTTTGGCCATTTTTTCTTTGCGTAATGTAACTGATCAAGATACAAGAACGTGACCAAAACATGTCAAATAAGCAACAAAAACTTGGAAAACACAACCAAAAACGACAATCATAACAAGGAAGAAGCTTAGATGAGTTTTGTAGGTCTTTCAAACGAGGCTGTAAGCTTCAATCAAGAAGCTTTTAGATTTGGGTAAAGCCAAACTGGAGAAAATGCTCTCGGTTAAGGTGGTTGGGAGGAGATTAAACTATTATATGAAACTCCACCAGCTTCCTTTACAAACCTGTTAACTGCTTCTTCCTGCATAAACACAGGTGTTTCTCAAATGCAATATTCATTAACTGGACTCATTTCATGCTGTTTTTGTGTGCTGCAGGCCCAACAGATGACTATGCAGGCTATTGCCATCCAGCAGCAGATGTTGTCATCCTTCCCCCCCTCCACGCCGGCTCCACAGTCGCCTCCCACGCACCATCACACATACTCTCCACAGCGCTCCCACGCAGCCAGCCCTGTCAGTAAACAGCAATATTTTGTATTACATATTTTCTTTGACAGAGGACAACACTTGAACAGTTCGCCGTTTGTTTTCAGACAAAAGACGCTGAAGGCTCGTCTTCCAGAAGGACAAGTATGCTTCACTCTAGTTTTGTTATTATTTTATGTTTTCCTTTTGTGTGAACACAGTCTTTGTTCAGGTCCAACACGTGGCCCCCCATCTGAGGACGTGGTGCGCTCCAGTATCAGTAACACTGAACGCGTAGAGCCCAGCCATGACATCAAAGACATCATCAAACAGCATCAGCCAGCAGGCTCCACGTCCTCCGCTGGGTCAGTCACACAAAAGCATTACGAGCACATTAGCATCGCTGTGTATAACGACTGGTCTTTGCTTTTGTTTTTTGTAGAAAAAGTGAAGGGAAGACATTTGCAAAGAAGCCAGACCCCCACGATGAAGCCATGGAGATCCTCAAAGACCAAATGGCAAACCCGCCACAACCAGTAACGTCTTGTTCTTACTCACATTAACCACTTAGTTCGCACAAACAAACAATACCAGATTGATTGGGTTTTGTTTTTCGTAGACTCCCAAAAAAACTCCACCGACTCCACGTAAAGATGATGAATTGAAAGCCACTAAATCCATCAAAGCCCACCCTGCTACTATCTCTACTGTACCTGTGAGCCCCGCCCCGCCTCCAGGTGACGTAGCATTTACCACATGGCGAATCCAAAATCAATAGATACACTTGCAGTAGTATGTAATTATACTTGTGCATCATATCTGCAGTCTCTCGAGAGCTGCCCGTCGAGGAAGAAGTCATTCAGACTCAACTGCACAGCCGAACCAGTGATGAGTATTACACCTACACCAACGTGCCCTGGAAACTCTACATGAGGAAAGAGGTGCTTTTCACGTTTATTTTTATTCATTTATATCTTTGGGGGGAATTACAGCTGTTTGATTTTTGATGTGCAGGTGTTTTATCCCAAAGAGACGTTCAACAATCCTCTTGTTTTGGATCTGCTCTACAGACAGGTTACATCGCAAAAAAATATGAACTTCAGTCATAATGTTGATAATATCCTGTTTTAAAGTCTGCTTTTTCATCTATGTGAAGGTTGTTCATGACACTTTCTCTGAAGCCTGCATTCGTATCACCCAGGAGGAGCGGCAGAAGATGAAAGCTCTTTTTGGTGTGTTCCTTTCTTTCAATTTCTACTACAGCATCCACTTACTACTGACATTATATATATTTTTCATTTATTTACAAAAGCTGAACAAAAGATCGAGCAGTCGTTTGAAACGCAGGACGACGGCGTGAAGAAGAAAGTGGTTACTTTGGCCAAAGACTCTTGGGAGATCTATTTCTCTCGGCTTTTTCCTGCCTCCGTGAGTTTGTCTTCGCAAAACCCTATCTTTGTGCAAAAATACAGTGATGGACAACATGGCAAAAATAATCCTCATACAATATTCTAATGGGCTATTCTAATGGAGGGTTATCCAGGACAGGCACAGCATAGCAACAGCATGGCAACAGAAGCCAAATAAGTGCCAGCTCTATATTTTTTTAACATTGGTTTTGACACTCAAATCTGTAACTATTGCCAGAGAAGGTAAATATCTGCTTCTGCTGAGAATTCTCTGTCCTCTGTTCTGTGATTGGTTTAATCTTCCTGTCACACAAAGTATGACGGAGGCGGGACAATTGGAGGAGTAGAGGGACAAGAATAGACACCACATGTCTGCGTTTGAACATGAAGCGACATTAACCTCTTAAAACCAAATCTAAAAGCTTACAGCCTGTAACACCTCATTTGAAAGCTAAGACCTACAAAACTCATCTAAACAGGTCTTTTTCCTTGCATTATCGACACTTTTCATTGCTTTTTTGTTGCTTTTCAGTGGCATTTTCGTCACTTTTCTGTCACTTTGTCATTAGTTTTTTGCCACCTTTTTGCTGCGTTTTTGTAGCATTTTTGTTGTGTTTTTGTGGCTTTGTTGCTGCGTTTTCAACACACATCTTAATCACTTTTTCATTTTACTGTCACATTTTTTGTCATATTGTCATTTTACCTAATCCCATGTTGTTTCATATTCGCTTTGTGTTGCAGGGCAGTGTAGGGACAGGGGTGCAGGTGCTCGCCGTCTCTCACAAAGGCATCAAGCTGTTGAAGATGGTGAGGAGCAGCTCCAGCGCCCCAGACTACTTCCGAGTGCTGCGGCCCTACAGGTGAACTACCCCCCAAGTGACCAAGCGGTGTTACTTTTGACCTCCTATTGTCTCATGCGCTTTCTTCCTCGGCAGCTATTCGGACATCCTGTTTGTATCTATTCCATCTAATAACATGCTGGAGTTCAACTTGACCAGTGAGAAGCTGATCCTGTTCTCCGCCAAAGCCCCACAAGTCAAGCACATGATTGACTATTTCCTCACAGAGCTGAAGAAGGTCTGCAGCCTGTGAATGTGCATGTTTTAATATATGAACAGCAAGTAATACAGTAGAAATCTGTCGTTAATGTTACCGCCAGGACTCGGAGTATGTGGTGGCTGTAAGAAACTACATCACCGAAGACAGAAGCCTCCTCAGCTTCCACAAAGGAGACATCATCAAACTGCAGCACATGAACGGCCTCGACTCTGGTATGACGCACTGTTCTCTGCAGCTCTCTCTTGTTGCACCTGTGATTGGGCTGCAGTACACCTCCTCTGTGCTTAACGCTGTGCTTATACCGCTGTCTGTTCAGGCAAATGCTATGGCTGCATAGTCAGAAAGAAGGTCATGCTTCTAGAGGAGTTAAAGAGGGACACTCCTGAGTTTGGTGGGTTGCTTGGAGGATTGGGATTGCTTTGTTGTGCGGTGCTTTTCTTTTTATTTGATGGTTATGTTGCGTTGCATGCTTTTCTGTGTGTCATTGTAGATGTAGATATACAGTGAATAATAATAATAATGAAGATAATAATAGTAATAATAATAATGATAGTAGTAATAATAATAATAATAATAATAATAATAATAATAATAATAATAATAATAATAATAATAATAATAATAATAATAATAGTAATAATAATAATGATATGTATGTAAATGCTTTGGAATTTCTCTAATTTCTGCCTAAATTGGTAATAAAATGTGGTCTGATCTTCATCAAAATCATAATAATTAATTAACAGTGTCTGCTTAAACCATAGGTGTCAAACTCTATATATTTGGCCTGCGAGGTTATACCAAATGACTACTCGAGCTGGCCCACCGGTATTATACATTTTTTTTCTTCAGATTTTGCATATCTGGACTAGTAAGTTGTATATTGTATAGTAATAAGTGTTGCTTGTTCCATATTCAATGTTAAAGCAAATCTTGTTTGGGTCCATATTAAAAGGGTCATTTGTTCAATGGTGGCCCGCGACTTTGTTCAAGTTTTACATTTTGGCCCACTGTGTATTTGAGTTTGACACCCCTGGCTTAAACTAATACCACCCAAACAATTACATGTTGTCATATTTTTAATGGCCATAACATGTAAACATTCACAGGACAGGGAGGAAAAAGTAAGTGAACCCAGGAATCTTGCTGAACTGCAACAGTTTTGTAAAGAGGTCCATGTGATCCCACTGTAGATATCATCACCCCTACTAATATTGGCACGATTGGCAGAAATATGTTCAAAAAAACTGAAAACATTGCCCTGTACTTTGACCTTTGGAGTATAGAATCCCTTTCATTAACTGTAGTGCGTTTGCATACAGGCTGGAGATTCGGGGCTGTCTTTGGAAAGTCAGGCGTTTTCCCAAGTGAATATGTTCGTCCCGTGGCGGCTCCGGACTTCCTGGTGCTCCCTCCCGAGAGGGTGGAACCCCGGGACAGACAGGGGCGGGTCGCTGCCTCTGCTGCTGTCGCCGTGGCTATGGGTTCAGCGGTGGCGGCCCATGAGCTGGACATCTCCACTGAGGTCCACATTTTTAAACACAGTATGGCTTGTGTTCACGCGACGTTATTACATCCTAATGAGCTCCATACGTCTGTCTCAGGCTGAACTATTTGGAGAAAGCAGTGATCTGGATGACCTGCCAGTGCACAGCAGTCAGTACAACATGTCAGAGTTTGCCAAGAGATACTTCAGGGAGGCGCAGAGAAACAGGGGGTAACTGCTAACACAACATACGAAACATCCCTAGAAATTATAAATGAATTACCATATAAAACTGCTAAAACCTCCTCACAGCGACCAGAAAGCCAAGAAAGGGAAGGAGGCTCGGGATCCAGCTGATATGGTGAAGTTCTCAAAGGTAAACCAAACAATGGCCTTACAGACAGTGAGCACCAGCATTCATAAAAACTGTAATCCCCTCGTTTTAGTCCCCAATCCACGAATCCCTGATCGACTTCTCTGACAGTGGAATGAACCGAGTGGCCACAGACATCTTTTTAGGTGAGTGAAGAGTGATACTGCAAAAATGAAGAAATATACATTTTTTTTATAGCTTCATGAGATTTGAAAATGTTTTTTTTATTTTCAGCCATAATGAAGTTCATGGGAGATTATCCGCTAAAAGGGCTGACAGAGCAGGACGTGGTCACTACCATACTGAAGGTATATAAATCAACTTTAGGTGCATTATGCAGCTTTTATGTGGCAAAAAGGTTGATATTTGACTTTGTAGTGACTCAGCGGCTGTATGAGTGGTCAGTATGGCAGATTTACTTTTAATCACAGTGGCCTCTACACCACTCCAGGATCAATTGTTTGGTCTTCATGGCTGATGGACACTCCCACCAGAAAACCTACCAAACAATTGATCCTGCAGCATCCTAGAAGCCACTGTGATGGAAAGTAAAGGCGCCATTCTGACCACTCATACAGCCGCTGGGTCTCTACAAGGTAAAATACGCACAAATATCAACTTTTTTCCGCAGGAAAAGTTGCATGAAGAACCTTTAAATGTAAGAAACCTGTGTATTATATTTCTAAACATAATAATGCATGGTACATTACATTTCACCAGCTAAGCGGAGACCACGGCCTCATAAAGGACGAAGCCTATTGCCAAGTGATGAAGCAAATCACTGCCAACACAAGCTCCAAACCGTAAGACACACAGTAAAACACAATATCTAAAATGTGATTATTTGTCATTATGAGTCTCTGAGACAAAAAAGAAATCATGTCTGTTGCTGAGGATGGAAGTGTAGACAAAATACTGACTCAAGTTAGAATACTGTTGTTTTACTCAGAAAAAAAAGCAAAGTAATCATCAAAATGGTTTAGTGAAAATACTACTGAAGTACCTCAGCATTACAAAGTGATCAATGTTTTAGCAGTGACATAATATAACAAACCTTAAAAAAATGTTGAAATTGTGATATTTCCTTTTAAGTTGTTTTTTTTTTGTCAACATGAAGCTGAACATGAGTATTAACCAAATGTTTATGAGAGTATTGAGAAGTGAAAATTACAGTAAACCTAATAAAAGTTAATTGTGTAAATGCGGCTAGTTACTTCCCGCCCCGGTTTCTGGACGAACGGACTTGTCTTTGGGTGTTTAGGGAAAGTTGTCAGAGGGGATGGAGGCTGCTCTACATCCTGACCGCTTTCCACCGCTGCTCTGATGTCATGAAGCCATTCCTAATGAAGTTTCTACTGGACGCGTGCTCTGGCCCCGGTGTTCAGTATCAAGGTGCCATTTGTTTGTCATTTTTGTTGAGGTTGTTTCAGTCCACTAACGGCACTAACAGTGACTCAGTTAAATAGGAATAGCAAAGGCATGCGAGCAGAATCTACGGAGGACTTTCCAATACGGCGGGCGCATCCAGTATCCAAACAACATGGAAATAAAAGCCATGCTGGTGAGTATGTTGTTGACAAATACTTCTTTATCCTTTTTTTATGAAGATGTTGATCTTTTTTCTGTTTATTTCTGTGGGTTTGCAGGCAGGGAGGAGCTCCAAGAGGCAGCTGTTCCTGCTGCCCGGTGGCATTGAGAGGCATTTAAAAATCAAGACGTGCTCTGTAAGATACATCAAAGGTCTTTTATGAATTTGTTTTTGTTCGTGTTGGTAACGGAACTCATTTCAGGTCGCTTTGGACGTTATTGAGGAGCTTTGTTTTGAGATGGAGCTGCACAGGGAGGAAGCTTTGGATGAATACGCAGTCTTTTTGGTCACGCATCGAGGTAAAAAATAAATAAATAAAAGAACCCATAAATAATTACTGTTTTTCCCGGACTAGAAGTCAACCTTTTTTCATTGTATGGCTGAGGGTGCTACTTATACTCTGGTGCGACTTATGTATCAAAATATATAATTTCACATGTTTGTTATTTTCACACTGACAGTCGCTAGAGGGCGCTCTAGGCTTGTGTACCAGTATCTGCTACTCCTGTACCACTGAAGATTTATAAATTGGTTATCGAGCAGCAGAAAGAAGGTTTGGAGTGAGCGAGAAACTTGTGAGGGACTGGCGAAAAGCGGAGGTTACTCTATGAAGAAAACAAAAATAGCTAATCGCGGGCTAAAAGTTAGATGGCCACAGCTAGAGGCAGGAGTTCGCAAATGAGAGCTTGAACAACGTGCTGCTGGGAGAGACTTGTAGTAGATGGTGAAGTTACGCCTCCATGCCCAGGTAATTGCCCAGGTAATTGCCCAGGCTTGGTGCAACTTATACTCCGGAGTGACTTATAGTCCGGAGCGACTTATAGTCCGGAAAATACGGTAGCTTGGTCTTGATGTTTCTGATTGAACTGCATTGCTTCCTAGGTCAGAATGTCAGACCCCTAAACAAGCGCGAGTACATCCTCGACATTACCACTGAGGCGGAGACGGTGGACGCCAACTACAGCCTGTGGTTCCGAAGAGTCATATGGAGTTTGCCACTAAAGTTGGACAATGAACTATATGTCACCATGCACTACAACCAGGTACATTTCACAAGGTTTTACTTAGTATGCTGGATATTTCCTATATTATCGTCTTGCTATTGAAATACACCACCTTTTATGTTGTTTCAGGTGTTGCCAGACTACTTGAAAGCCTTGTTAAGCGTGGTGCCTCAGGGTAAAGTGAGCGATCAGCATCTACAGCAGATAGCAAGGTTATCCGCGCTACAGCATCGTGCCAAAGATACCCTCTACCTGCCAACCCTGTAAGAACAGACCTAGAGTGTTTGTGTTCGTTTGCATGTTATAGAGCTTAAAATAATGTAAAAAGTGGAGTAATGGGAGCAATTAAGAGTATATGTTTTTCTCTCTGCAGCCGTGAAGTGCAGGAGTCTGTCCCTCCACAGTTTTACTCCAAACAGGGGTCACAGGTTTGGTTGAACATGGTGACTCAGCACATGCAGCATGTCCAGCCGTTGAACCCCCATCAGGCCCGAGCACAATTTCTTGGTAAATTTGCAACTGCGCACTACAGATCTCCATATCTCCTATTTAATTTGTCTAAACCGTGTCCTGTGTCCATTATTATGTATTCCCAGGCCTCATCAGTGCCTTCCCCATGTTTGGTTCCGCATTTTTCTACATTCAGAGTTCCAGCTCTGCAGCAGTCCAAGCCCCGTGCATCCTGGCCATAAATCTAAATGGACTACACTTTCTTCATAAAGACACACATGTGCGTATAAACATGTTATAAGTCCTTGTGTTGTTTTTGCACCTAAAAATGTTGGTAAGGCTCTGTCTCCCCCTGCTGGTCTGCTGTTACCTTTGTATTAGTGATGAACTGGTTATAGTGCTGTTGTCTTGGTAGCTATAATGAGTAATATGTGTGTGTGTTTGAAAATAGGAAGCTATGGTGCGTTTCCCTCTGAAAGAAGTCCAGTCAACACGGACCCAGAGACCCACCTCGGGCTCCAGTTATCCATACGTCGATATCATGATCGGAGACCTGTTGAATCAGAGGATCACACAGCTGCAGCTCGAGCAGGTGTGTGTTTCAGACCATGAGAAAAGTCAGTTGTACTTTTACTTGTAACTTAATGAAATCTGTCACTTCTTGCACTTAGGGCTTGGAGCTATGCCGAGTCATTGCAATGCATATGGAGAACATGCTGTCGGTCAGAGACAAGAGGCTTACCCTGCCACCGAGTGAAATCACCCTGCTGTAGCACATTCTATCTACCTCTAAAATGAAATATTTTTGTATTTTAACATTACATTTTGGCATACACATTTTTATATAGTGTTTTGTGTATTAAGATGTTATTACTGTTGTAAAACTATAAGCACGAAGGTGAAAATACTGATTGGCCACTTGATCGGTAGTAAAAAAAATGAATAATAATAACTTCATTTGAATAATAGAGACATTTTAACAGTGCCTGGAAATGCCTGTAGCCTATAATGACGTAATGTAGTCAGACACTAAAATACTTTGCACTAAAATGTAAGTGTATTTATTTTTGTTGTAAATAGCACGTTCATTGTACATATATTGTCCTAATGCATTAAAAAAAAAAACTTTATATTCTTTTCTGTAACTTATAAAGTCATTAAAAACAGCCGTTTCATTCTGAGGAACTGAACACCCCTGTCCCGCCTCCTCATACTTCTTTTCACCGTGTATTCTAATGAGGCGCGTGCGGCCGGTGCACCCCTGGCCTCAAATCGAGCACCCCTCAAGTTGCTCTCCGTGTGGGTGTTTCTGAATAATTGCTTGCAGATTTCTTCACACTCATTGGTTGACAATGACGGGGTCCGTGTGAACCTAGCGGAAGGGGGGGCTGTGGTCAAACCCAGCCCGACCCAAACAGCTTTAGCAGGCGGGGGAGAGAGGAGGGCGAAGAGCCGCAGCCCCGAGCAGCGACAAGCAGCAGCAGCAGCAGCAGCGCAAGCGTCGCAGCTCCAGCCCCGCTCCAGCTGCATGGGCTAGTTAGTTAGCAGCTTAGCATCGCCGTCCACAGCCTCTTCTCCTCACCCAGCCCGGGATATCCTCTCCGGCTCCCCTTCACCCGCCTCTGCGTTTCCCCGCTGGCCTCAAGATGATGAAGTTTAGGTTTCGTCGGCAGGGCACCGATCCCCAGAGGGAGAAGATCAAGCAGGAGCTGTTCGCCTTCAACAAGGTAAACTAACGGGACGAGCACCGGGGAGAGGCTCCGTACTCCAACTCAAGGCGAGACCATTGCGATTTTACCCAATTGAAGTTGTGTTTTTAGGGGTCAACTTTATGGCATGATGTGGCCCGATCTCTCTCAAGCCTCAGTGAAATGGCTGATGTGCGTTTGCGGCGCGTGTTTGTTTGTCTGTGCGGTCCATTAGTTTTCATGTCGTGGTAAATTGTCCAGACGCTTTTAAGCAGCAGCCGGAGAAACTTGCGCGAGCCACTGCAGAGGTAACGAGCATCAGATTATGTTATGATGGGATTACCCAGATTCACTTACGCAGGATTAGGTCCCCTGAGCTTTGCAGCGGTGTGATGCTTCGTTTTGCATCATGACCTATATTCCCCCCAAATTAGTCAAGATGGCTGTCATTATGAGATCATCTGCAGTTAAGTTACAGAGCATCATCCCCAAAAGCAACACAGTGCGTTGCCCTTGATTTGAAAGTCCTCCTGGGGTTTCATCTAACCACACCGAGACTGCAGACAACACACTGCATGTTGATACCTGCTGCTAAACTGGTTTGGGGAACATAAAGGTCATTCACAAAAGTCCTTGTTGGTTAGTGGGGGTGTGTTAGTTTCTGCATATCATATAACACTTGCTGGTGAAAGGAGCTATAGTTTGGGCCAACAATATCCACTGCAGTGTCTATGGCCTTGAACTTAGGTGAGGCCACAACACTGTCTGTCTGCACACTGTGTGTCAGTGTGTAAAAAGTGTAGCAGAGGGTGACGGCTTTTGCCTGGCCAAAGGAAGATATAAGCTACAAAAGTGTATGAGTTATTATTGTGAATGTAATTGTTGGAAGCCTGTGCAATATGAGCTATAAGCTTGTGTCATTTCCTTGCTATCGCTAAGCTTCACCCTGTATCAAGGGACTGAACAGTTATTGGAAGAATATCAAACGTGTGATTAGATTTACAGTTTATGTTTAAAATTGAGATTCCTGTCAAGATTTATTTGACAGAAACCTCAAATAACTGATAAACTACGGTAATACAATGATCATGTGCATTTCAGGACATATCTCTTAATGCATGTTTTTATACAGAACACATAAAAACAAAAGATATTGTACTTCCTAATTGTTGGCTTTGTGATCCGAAATTTCGTGTCTGATTCATTGTGTAGCCCTGAGTGTTTGAAGAGTCCAGTCGAGTTTGTTGGTGTCCAGCCTGGTTGAAGTTATGTGCCGGGTCACACACACAGCTGAGGGCCTGACAGCAGCTGGCACAACTATCAGAGGTGGTCTCTCAACAGGAGTGCTGCTTTGATGCGACTTTATCTCTGTGTGCCAGCGGGCATGCAGTGCTCGTGTCTCTGTGCCTAAAAGAAGACGGGGTCAATGTTTTACGTCCATCTCTAATTTGCCAACCGCACTTGGTCCCGCTGCTCTGTCAGGGGTCTGGAATTGGGAAGTTTAATGACACCCTGAAGCATTTTAACGCGATTCCTAGGTATTTCTTTCCTTTTTTTTTGTAGATGTGGATGCGTTCCCCAGCTGGTCTTGCTTCGCTCGAAATGTTCGCCCTCAAAAGTTGTGAATTTATGTTAATCACATTTTACAAGGTCATGCGTCTGCCGTCGGGGCTTTTAGGAACTTTCCTCTGACTTTATTAAAAGGAGTCCTCCCAGCGAGACGCCTCACTGACTAAACAGTCTGACAGCTAAGGGCACAAATGCACGCACAGTAGGAAGATCTTAGGAGACCGACGTCAGTCGACACAGCAAATGTGATACTTTTATGTGGTGAACTGTCTCTCATCTGTCTGTCTTTTTTGTCCCGTAGACGGTGGAGCATGGCTTCCCTCATCAACCCAGCGCTTTGGCCTTCGACCCCAAGCTGCAACTTATGGCCATTGGCACCAAGTCAGGAGCCATCAAAGTGTATCCTTCCGGTTTGTCACTTTGCAACTTTGTTTGACATCGCAGGTTATGCTGTATGAAGCTTTATACTGAATTCAAAGAAATCCTTCAATAGTTGCGGACCAGAGATGTACAACTTAAAGGAACAGGCCACTGTTTTTCCATACTGAGATATGTTCTTACCTGAGTTTAGACGAGTTGATACGTACCTGTCTGGCCTTCGTGTGTGCCCGTGGAAGAGCGTGGTAGCTTCCAACTTCACCCCCATTTGGAGCTATAGGAATATACTGGGAGAGGCCAAATGCTAACAACATCTTTGGTCTTTGTGTGTGCCCTCATTCATGCAAAACGACCAGACAGGTACGTATCCAACTCGTCTAAGCTCAGGTAAGAACATATCTAATGTTATGCAAAAACGGTGGCCTGTTCCTTTAAGGACTTATGACTTATTTCCAAAGTCATTAATTGGATTCGTGGCTGGAACATCAAACTGAATACTTGGGACTCGACTGGGACTTGTGAGTTCAGCCTAAAGAGACTTGTGGAGGGCTCGGACTTGACTGATTTATCTCTCTAGTTCTTTGCACTACCGAACTCTGAATGACGCTTTGATAAACAAGCTTTTAAATTATGGTTTAAATGCGATCAGAATAGGAGGGTCCATTGAGTGGACACTGCTTGGAAAATAATTTAGAAAATATCTTCTTAAATGGGCTGAACTTGTGACTTGGTTTTGATTAATGACTCAACTTCTAGGAAAGTTTTTGTGTATGTTCATAACTCTGACATGGACTTGCATGATCAGCACTTTGAACTTGCACACTCAGACTTGACTCAACGGTCCCAAGTGATTTTGGCTTGGACTCCAAAAACTATGACTCGACTACAGCTCTATTGTGGACATACAGTGCGTTGAGGAAGTCTTCATCCCATCTATGAACGTTTTTACACCGTAGAACTAGGACAGAGAGCAATGTGAATGAGTCTGCAGTTGAATTCTTGTGTCGCTATGAAATTTTAGTTTGTCTTTTCATTACTGGCGTTTGGTATGGTTGATGTTTGTGAAATTCTTTACCAACATTACAATGCTTATTTAATTTAGTATCAGGCTGCTACATAATAAAAAGCAAATATTTAAAAACAGGTCTGAAAACCTTCGTAAGAGACCATTACATTTTGGCGAACACATGGTCAGTGACAGACGGTGCCAATTACCTGTAAGCCACATGCAAACAACACTGCAATTCTATCTAGTTAGGCGTCCGTTTTGTCTGCGCTGTCAAATCCTTTAATGAAATGACATTGTTGTTGTTTTGTGGACGAGTTTAGATTTGTGAGCTGTCTAAGGCTTCACAAGAATAGTAACTTCATAAAAACATCTTCCACTTTTGCTCCTCGCCACTGCCCTTCTGTTACTAATTAAACGGACGGTATGGCAAATTTCGACATCAAAACAAAGCCCCTCATATTTGCCTCACTGTATCACAACTTCTTATTGGCTTTGCGGCCCGCTGGAATGCAACCCCCGTCCCCTTGCGTGGCCGTCCCTTTGAAAGATCACAGGAGGAGTCGGAACATTGGGTAACATTTATTGCTGGGGATGAGTGGCGGCCCGATGATGATGATGGTTTGGGCTTTTGCGGCAAAGCCATAATTTGGCCCGGCGTGTCACCAGTGTCAGAAATTCCAGCAGCTTTAACATGAGCTCATGCACCAGTGTCCGCACCACTCATCATCGGTGACATGTCATCGATTGTAGCAGGCTCCATTAGCCCGTCTGTGGATGGTTAACCTCTATGTAGCTTTGTTGCAAGCGTAGTTCAGTTGAGTCGTTGTTGTCGTGCTGTTAGCCAGGATTGTTTTGTCGTGGTGGCGGCGAACTGAGCGCTGAAGACGTCCAGTGAGGCCTTCATGGTGATAAAAACACATCAGCTGGTCGGAGGCTAGATGTTTTTCAACAGCTTTAAAAGTCAGTGCAGCGTAGCATGGGCTCGTAGGTATTTGGAGTTTCTTTTGGGGTCTGTAATGCGCGGTTCACATGTTTCAGGTTTGTTCTGCGTGTCTGACTGGGGGAATGTGTGAAGGAAGCACCGGGCAGAGCGTGTAACTGGTCTCAACTGCACAAACGCCCGAGTGTTTGTCTCAAACGCACACCCTGAACAGAGGGAGGACGTGTGTGTTTATGGCTCTCTCGTGATGGAAAAACAGATTGTGTTTTGTCATTATTGCTCTGAATCTGATTGTAAAATAGTAACTGACTCTACAGTAGGGACCTCTGGGTACGTTACGATATGGGATCCATTGCTCATGATAGCCTTGTGATACGCCAATACTGTGATAATCGACATATTGAACTAAAATAACCTACGATTCATCACATTTTTGTGATGTGATGTATCACTACTACTGTGACTTTGAATTCTTGATGATTATTAGCCACTATTGACTGGGAAAGCACTGGGGCACTGGTACCTCATTAATATGCATGATGTCAGCAAAAGTATCTCCTTTGAAGTAAAAGTTTTGGTTTCGTGTCGTCCCATTTGCATTATATCGCAAAATCGATAAGGTGTCACAGTCCTAATCCACAGTGTGTGTTGATCAGCAGTGATACAGGTGTTAATAGAGTTGTTCCCATTTAGACGTGATTGCTGCTTGGTGGATTATACCCATCAACATTTGTTTTGGATGTTATTATGATCTTTCCAATACGATTAACCAAACTTCTCACTGGTTAAATGCTTTATTTTGATCATCCACTATAAAAATTGCATTCGCGCTGACCATGAGGAGCACAGTTGGTATCCCTAATGCGTTCTTGCGTCTGTGCCGCACTAACATTTAACCTGGAATGTTCCGCAGTGTGGCTTTAAATGGTCAGGAAAAAAAATATCATGGGACTTGCGCCCATGAGTAAGTGTCCGGGTTGCAATGTGCTGCAGATGCATTAGTCTGGACCGGAGAATGGCCTCTCTCTCTCTCTCTCTCTCTCTCTGATGGCTGCACACACAGACAGTGGGAGTGAGCCAGGCAGTACCAGGCACTTGGGAAGCGGCCCGAAGAGGAGGAGGAGGGGGCAGATAAACAGTGGCAGTGCAGAGCAAGGGAGTGTGGAAAGATGGAGGAGGCCTAAAGTACATGCATTCTGCTCTTCCTTCTCTGCTCGGCGGCTGATAACTCCGGGACAGCTTTCCTACTCTTTAACTGACTCCCAGCTGCTGTTGGAATGTCCTAAGACAGCTCTGTAAAAAAATTTATATCCTCAGGGAGCGTAAGGAAGTACTACAAATTAATTCAATCTGATCTGTTACGTTTTCTGGTACATTTTTAGTTTATTTTATTCTCTTGTTGAAAGCGCCATGTTTAGTCAATCAAATCTGTGATGCAGTCAACCAATCCATAACTGTTGCTAATGTTTTTTATTTTATTTATATGGCTTCAGAGACCTTTTTGCAAATGTACGAAGGCCCAGACTTGTTCCTAGACGGGTGAATTCAATACCCAAGGGCTCTTCTATGTTGTGACTGGTCTATTCTGTTTAAATTTCAAGTTTCTTTTTTAATAAGTAGACAAAATATCTGCAGATTGTCGTGGGTTTTGATCCTTTTATTTAGCAGCCAAGTCGCCCGCATTTACAGGCTTCTAACTGCGTCACGTAACGCTAGTTTATTCTCTAATTCAGTCCCAGACGGCCCTTCACACACCAATGCCCCATTTGTCTCTGTACTGGTGTATATGCGGTCACCAGTAAAGTGAGGTAACGGGGTTTATTGACATTGTTACAAAACGACCAGGACACTTTTGCGCTTGTGAAACGCGAATCTTGGCATGCTCTCTCTCTCTCTTGTTCACAGGAGATCTCTTTCAACATTTTGCTAACATTGTTTATTATTTTTTTTCACTTTTCTTTCACTGTTGATGAAAGCAGAGTCATCTTACGCCATGAGAATTTTAGCTCTGACCACCGGCTGGGGCTCGGCGAGGGGATGAGGGACAATACGCTGTGGGGTTTTTGGGAGGGGGGGGTACTCGAGGAGTCTGTGGTGGAATGCGTGTTGTTTCTGCCCTGGGTTAACCCTCCCCGTGCGGTCTCGATGCGCAGAGTAAGAGCTTTGTCGCGGAGCCTAGTCTTAATAAAGGGAGCTTTTGAGTCACCCGTTTCCAAGGCGACCTGCGCGGTCTGCCCGGGATGAGAGGGGCTCACAGAAGCATGAAGATTTTGGAAGTCTCGGCATAATTCGATGTTTACTTTTCATATTAGTATCTTGTTGCAAGATGAAATATGGGATGTTTTGACCCGACTATGGAGCTGATTTACCTGCAGTATGTTCTAAAATGAAAAGTCAGGGGACGAGGCAAATTGCAAACATGTTCATGAGCCTTGACTATTGAAAACTGTGAACTAATTCAATACAAGAATCACATGCATCTTCTGTAGGTGGTCGATACTACAGGGTTTGCAAATTTGACTCATAATAACTTGTACATAAAACCTCATGGAGGATGTCGTGTTTTACTGTAGCGGCAACATTTGTGATTTGCTAATTGCGACTATTCAAGATGAAAATATTTCATCAGCTTAGAATTATAAGTGATAAGTGAAAATGTAGTTCTTCATTCTGTACTCCGGGGGTCGGCAAGTTTGCTGGGTGGCGACCTGATTTATTTATTTTTTGCCATGTCAAACAGTGGAAGGCTTATTCTCTCTTTACAGATCACATTAACAATCACTAGTGCATTAATCAATCCTAAAGGGAGTGTTTGGCGGTTCTCCAAGGACAAATTTTATAGAATTGTCAATATAGTAGTATTTTTGTAGAGTTTAGATCTCTCTTTGGTGTAATATAATCCTCAAAATCATCTTGGGGGCCAGAGCATTTATGCTCAAGGGCCGGATAATGGCCCGCGGGCCTGGCGTTGCCTACCCCTGCTGTACCCTACATCAAAGTTTTTGTAGATTTTGGTGCATTGTGGAGGTTTTTATGTGTAAAAATATTTTACCCATTTCCATGTTATGAGTGGTCAAAACTCGAAACTTCTGATTCTGATCAAGCCACAGCAAAAAGTCTGACTAGATTAGTTTAAATGACTCAATTTGAGCATAATAGTCCAAATTTGAGTTGTTTTGACGAGTTAAGATGTAGGTGGGCATTTGACCTAGATTATTTAACTTGTTTTGAGATGTTTCTGACTCGTTTAAATACATTTTGTCATTGTTTCAAGTAATTTTCTTTGCCAATGGGGTAAGAAAATTAGCCTTATCCCATCGGCAGTTTTACTTCCTTATTTCTTGTAAGATGATCTTTGAACTAGTCTGAAATGTCATCAAACAAAGTAAACTTAGTCAGATCAGGATAAAGGTCTAGATGATGCAAAATGCTCAAAACAACAAGGTACATTTCCTCAATTCAAGTCATTTAAGCCAATGCTTGATATTTACGTTGTGCAAACCAGGCTTGCCTCACGACTTGTTCCTTGTCACGTCCAGTAAACCCAGAACGTGCTGAATCACACCAAAACTATGGCGACCTCGGGCCCCAGTATCGGCGTTTCTCCACACAGCTAATATTTACACACCGACGATCTTTTGAAGTACGTACCAGCGGATTGCTCACACTGTCTGCTGGCCACAAAGTGATCGTTCTCGGGGTCGCGTTCGGGAACAAACCTTTGGACTGTGACTCAGGGCTTACAAAAAACAAAACAAAAAAATCCCAATTGGACTGACCTCATGTGTAGATATCAGTGCATGACCTCAACTAAACTTCCATTGTTTCGTGCACATCTGTCAACACTCGTTTGTCGTTTTTACTGCAAGTTGTAACTTAATGACTTTGTTTTCTTGTCACGTTTTGGCGCAGTTCGTTTTTATATCGGACCACATTTATTTGTCGGGAGGCTATTAAGGCTGCGGGTTGTTCTGCAGACTTCATCTGTCGGGTCACATTAAATGGGATTTCAAATGGCTTTATTGTGAGCATTTCAAGAAACGAGACTGGGCTGTATTTTCCGTCTATTCCATCATCTTTCGCTATTGGGAGAGGATTAAAAATAAGTAGGTTGACTGTGTCGGAGGCGTGGAGTGGGTGAGTAGGACTTGAAACGGGAGTGTGGGAGGCGGAGAGGGGCCAGTTTAAAGGACGAGGGTGTAAATGAGTTGGGGAGGGATGGTGTTTCTTCAGTGGGCGGGCGTGGAGATGTTTCCTTGGACTTTGAGTTCATTTTCAATCCGTTAATCTTTTGGTACAGTTATCCTCCCATCGAATACAAGAGATTCGTCATAATACCTAAATAACTGCATTCTTCGCGATTGACTGGCCTCCATTTTAAATCCCTTTTATTATTCTGACTTTGAGATTGGCCTTTTAAAGATGAAAACAAGTGTGCAAACCTGAACTCTGACCTCACTTGTTTGTGCAGGGTTCAGTAAGTTCCCAATTGTCCGTTTCGCAGACTTACACATAGGCATTAATGGTATGATTGTAACTTCCTGAACCCGCTGTACGTGTGTGTGTCGGTGGAGAAGGGCGTGCAGGCCGCCGCCCGTGTGTCCCCCCCCAGCGCAGGACAATGCCTTCTGTTTGTCCGTATTCAGACCGTGAAATCGCTTTATCCCGGCTAGCGCTCCCCCTCCCCTCTCTGCCTCAGCGGGCAGTCGCACCACTGCTAGTGTGTATGTGTAAGGAGGAGACAGCGATTCAGTCATTATAAGTTACTGTAGGCTCCCGGTGTGTGAGTGTGTGTGACTCTTCGTGGGAGTGCTGCATCAAATCTTTGCGCATTACTCACGTAGGACAGGGAGAGCTTGTGTGTAGAGGACATTATATTACCTAGATAACTTCAGCTCTTGTATGCTCATTGTGACTTTGTAGATTGCAATTTTGGTAATTATCATCTTGCTCTTTACCCACTACCCAGGCATCGGCCGGCTCAAGGGCACTTTGGCTTTCTGGAACTGTGATTGTTGAAGTTTCTGGCGAGTCGGGCTGGGTACTGTTTAACAATACCATTCTGGTTTAGGTGTTACCGGTAATGGAAAAATGTTGTTATCGAAAGCAAGTTTGATGTTGTTGGTCCAGGGACGGCAATAAAGGAAGTGACTTGGTTGTTTCAGCACAAATACATTATATTTTGCCCAATTTTTATTTACCTTTTCCACCTATTTCTTTTTTCTATTTATTTGCCCCCTTTTTTTCTTGTTTCCCTGTTTCTTTCTCTCATTTTTGCATTTTTAAAAAAAAATTGAGATGAACCCAATATTGTAAATTTGCAGATCTCCCACACATTATTGTTCTGTTGTTTGGTAGTATAGGTATCCGGAAAAGCATTGTTAAAGGGACTAAGTTGTCATTTTTATACTCACTACTGCCAACTCAGGTCTTATATGTCACTGCAGCTTCTATATTAAGCTCGTGCATGACAGCACGGACCAGAATTAACACCTTTTTGAGTGACAGTGCAGGATTTTAGTGACAGTTGAAGTGAACAGGTCTGGGCTCATTCTACACATACTTTTGCACATAATATATGACCTAAAGGGGTGTTTTGCTGGGAAATGTGAAAATATTGACAGTATTTTCCACATTTTAGAGTACTTTTCACGCGTTTGTTCTCTGATTTATGAATAAATGTTTCTTCAAAATTCTCTTGGGGCCAAAGGTTTTATGCTGGAGGGCCGAATTTGGGGCCTGACGTTGCCTACCCCTGCATTAGGAAATTGTTGGAGCAAGTAGGGGGAGGAAAATGCATAATTTTAACATTTTTAAACTCTAAAAGTCTAATCCCCTTTTAAAGTACTGGTATGAAAAAAAATTAAAGGTACCCAGCCCTACTGGTGAGGCATCCTGAATTGAATTAAATGGTAGTTCATCACGTCGCAATATTTAGTAACGTGATGACTCGATCTTTACACATTGCGTTACTCATAAATATTGCAGAATGGCTCATTGTCTTTTTTTTTACCAACATTCTTATAAATGATATTGTGTGTGTTAAGCAGTTGTCATGGTACACATTGCTTTTACAGAGAACACGTATCGTTTGTTTGAGCCTTTGTAGAACAGCGGTTCCCAGTCGTCTTTTTGCTCCGAGGACCAAAAGAGCTTACAATAGCTCTTTGCTGAATGTAGTAAAGTTTTGCATGTGAAGAAATGAAACACAAGCAAATAAATGATCAATTTTACTTTATTTGTGCTAAGAACGATTGGTTTTGTTCGACCTATTTTCTATTGAAGGTGTACTTGCTGCACAAATGAAGGATAGTCCATACGAAACATTTTAGTTGTCCAGCAACAGTTCCTAATCAGGACTTGCTACTCTCTCTCTTGGCTTGGTAGGATTTGATTGAGATCAAATTTTACATCGATAATTTGGGGAGAGTCCTGATGACATCATCTCCGGGGAATCCCAACAGCAGCTGTCGCCTCTTCATTGACCGACAGGAAGTGTCAGTGCGCTCCCAGCTGACCATCCGCCACATGGGGCTTCTCACTTTAGCGTTAAATTCCTACCAACTGTAAAGTAGTGTTCTGCTGTGTTACTGTATGGTCTGGCGAAAACACAGACTGAAACCCGAGAAACTAATGTCGAGGCTCTTGACGAAGACCTAAATAGTCATTAGTGGTCTTTTTTTAACCCCGGGTTGTGACAGCTCCTGCTCCCATGCTTTTAACGCCAAAGATTGGTGTGTAGTTTGCCGGCGACGACGAGTGAGCCCCAAAACCACTGCTGTCTGCTTTCGTTCTGCCACCATTGAAACGGTGAGAATTTGATTGACCGCTTGACCTTTTTGATTCTCTCCCCTCAGCGCTACACGCCCTCTGTCTGCCTCTCTGCCTCAAACCCGTGAACACATTGCCGGCTCATGACCCGCGAGTGACTATTTTCCTCACACCTCTGCCCCAGCTGTCTGAGGCATGTGTTACCGCGCTGGATACAAACCTGCCAATGGGAAGTGACAGTGCGCTGGAATTTCACTATAAACACTGCAGTGGCCTCGAGGGAGCGCTTTGGGGTTACTGCGTGTGTGGAGGGCTGCATCTTTTGGACTTTCGGATTCACATAATTGGAATTTTCTTGCGCGTAATGAGACGGGATCCGTTGCTGCACTAATCTATAATCTGTGTGAGCTTGTGCACGGGTTTATTGTATCAGTTGAGCTTGATTTGGTAAGCGAAGTGTGGACAGACCCTGTAATGATTGTGCACATTCGCATAAGCAGCAGCGGTTTGAGTCACTGCGTCATCCGCTGCTGGTAATTACTGTGAGCTTATTTGCCACGTTCTAATTTCTACCCTTTTACTGCGCTCGAGCACTATTCACTTTGTTTATAGGCAGGAGTTACCAGTTTTAACGGTCTCTCTCCTGACTCTTGGTTACTGTTTCTAGCCAGGCTCAGTGTATGTGTGTTTAGTCAGAGGGGCTTGATTGCGAAATTTATTGAGCTGTTATTCTGGCGTCGCATCAGATGATTTAACTTAATTTCTGTCCTCAAATTGCTTCCATATTGAATAAAGCAGCTGTTGTTTTGGCTTCACTCTCCTCTGTAGGCTCTATGCACAGTGGGCCGGGTAAGGACGACTTCCTGTCCACATTTGTTGGCTTCATGAAGGTTTGCCTCTAGCTTCAAGGCTAAAACACCTTTTGGTCGTAAATGCAGAAGTGTCCTCTGGTGAAGTATTTGCATCCCGAGTAAAGTTTTATGTAAGAAATTATCCAACAGCTACTTCTTTTCTGCCACATACTGTTTATACATTTGTTTCAGACACACATGGCTAATTGTCCATAGAAAGAAAAGAGACTGGAAAGGGTTCTAATATTTTGCATGTTTAGAACTTGGGACTGAATTACCTGCACCGTGTCCCCATTCACGACAAGGTACAAAACATAAACGCATCCATGCTGAAGCGGCATATGCCATAGCAATACTACCATTCAAACACATTCTGCTTTGAGTGGTCAAAAGTCCTCAACATGTTGTGTACAAAAGGAAAAGGTCATGCGAGTGAACCCTGTGGATTGGGCGCACAATGTTTTTCAGAGTCTATTGTATGCTTTGCCTTAACTGCCCCCTCACAGCTATGGAGCCCCAGGTGTGGAGTTCACCGGCCTGCACAAAGACACCACCGCTGTCACGCAAATTCACTTCCTACCAGGACAAGTAAGTCCTTTCACAAAACCACAGCACTTTGAAATCTCATATTGGAATCTTACATTTGTGAACTAATATGTCGTAGGGACGTCTGCTGTCACTGCTCGACGACAACACCATCCACCTGTGGGAGCTGGCGGCGGGAGCGCCGAAAGAAGTGGGCGGGGTTAAAAAACAGGGTGCGGTCTGTCTGCAGGAAGTGCACAGCTATATCCTCCCGGGACGGCCGGGCATCGAAAGCTGCAGGTGAGGCAGAGCTGGCAGTAGACCCAAATAAAAGATGTTGGTGATAAAACGGTAACCTCTTGATTTGCCCCGTAGTGCCACCCGGGTGACGGTGCTGCTGCTGTTGAGATCATGTGACCTGCTGTGCGTCGGGACAGAAGGAGGGGGCATGTATGTTCTGGAGGTTCCATCTCTCACTCTGAAGGACAGCGAAACATTGCCTCAGGATCAGGTGGTGCAGAGGTGAGCAATGAACATTATGATTGATATATTCTCTTTCTCTCGGGACATTGTTTGACTCACAGTGGGATGAATAAAGCAGTTTGTCCTGTGAGAGCTTAAAAAGGATGGAAAAGCTCAATGAAAGTGCACAAGGCCGACGAGGGAGGAAGAGATGAGGAGAGGCTGCGTAGGGAAATAAATAACCTTAACGTTCTCGGCAACAGCTAGTGATTGGTGGACACAGATGCGATGTGCATGTAGAGTTTAAATAATCGTTGAGCAATCGTTCCATGTCATTTCCCATCTGGCCCCTCTCCTCAAAAATTTTAGGCTTATAGCTTCTTGTTAAACACCTAGATTTTTTCCCTTCTCAACAAGTGTACACTGCATGTCTCTATGACACAAAGCAAGTCAAGATAGTGTCTCCGCGACCCCTATTCCTCGCCTGAATGCCTTCCTTTTTGTAAACACTAATTTCCTCTTTTGACCTCACCAGCTGTGGAGGTCAAGCTGTTTTGTGTGTTCAAAGACTACGAACAGTTTGACCTTTTTTGCAGCGGATACAGCAGGTCAAACCCAAGTAAACATTCAGGCAAAAGTCACAAAACCAAGAAGAGTAAATCAAGCCGTTTTTGTGCAGTTTTTTGTGTGATTTCTTACACAATAACTGGCAGCTTTTCAAAGACTCAAAGCTGTGTTTCTTTTCCCCCCCAAACCCCTCATTAACTTTGCTTGTTGAGGAGGCGGGCAGATGAGGGGCCTAACGAGCGCCCTGATAAACGCTTCGTGTGCAATTTGTCCCCGGTGCGCGGAGACGAGGAGGACAGTGTTGCTTTGTGCCATTTGCCAAAAAACGCCTTGTTCCGGTTGAGGAAGTGTTGGACTTGAATCTGCAATGTACACGCACACACACACACAGTCGGGCACGCTGGCCGCGGCTCATCACTGGGAGCAGGATGCAGGATTCCCTAAAAATACTTGGGAGACAGGAGACAATGGAAGGCTTTGTTTGGGAATGTTTGGGCCTCGGTGCTTCCGGAGAGGAGCTTCTCCCAGTGGACACAGGCGAAGCAGATACTGTATCTGTACGTGTGTGCGCGTGCTTCTCTTTTAGGCTCGGTGTAAACGCCCCGAACAATTTCTCAACACTTATCTTCTCTGTTGTTTGCGTGAAGGCTCTACAATCATTTTTTGACTCCGGGTCTATTTTCCTGTCCATCTTGAGTGAATCCTCCGGGTGTGTCCACATTCCTGCACTGCCTCAGAGGAATGTCTAGTTCACATTCTCCAGGAGTTCAAGTTGTTGCTTTTGTTATTCTTTCATATCAGTGTGCACGCGGGGTTGAAACGTTAGCTTCTTTACAGCGTCGGCAGCTTATCTCTATCCGTAGCTTCATTACGGAGATGTGTGTGAATCGTTAACCTCTTAACCTCCACCTGAACCGAGCACATTTTCTCCAGTTTGGCTTTGCCCAAATCTAAAAGATTCAAAAAGAAAAAGCATCACAATAGCGACGAAAACAAGGATGAAAATGTAACAAAAATGTGACTAAAACATGACACAAATAGTGACAAAATGTTCCCAAAACGTAGCAAAAAAGCCATAAAAAATGCAGTGAAAAAGCAACAAAAACATGACAAAAAAGTTTGCAGGTATTTGCTTTCAAACGCTGTTGCTCTCCAGTCGAGAAGCCTTTAGATTTGGGTTAAGCTGAACTGGAGAAAATGAGCTCGGTTCAGGTAAGAGGTGTTAAAAGGCCCTGGGTTTTACAGTTTTGCAGTTTTATTCCAGTGTCAGTGTTTCTCTCATCTTTATTATCGTATTTATTATCGTGCGTAGTTGCATCTGCTTACGACAAACCCGCCACATGACTGATGATGAAGTTTGAGCTTCACTTCTAGCTTTAGTAGCATTGGATTGTGTAAGATGCGTCACAAGAGGCAGCGCATCTGTGACGGTGACCCTGAAAAGTGACCCTGTAAGTGAAAAGAAAAGAGCTTATAAACTCATCCCTGTGCTGAATTTGGTGGTTAGTAATGAGTTTAGGCACAATTAACAATTTAATTTACTTAAAAAAAGAAGATAATATCAGGTACAGGGCCACCTTAACCAACTGTATTTTCTCAAAGCTTCTAGACTGGAGAGCTTGTAGCCTCTAGCGCAGTGTAAAGCCTTATTTGAAAGCTAAGAACTGATCTTCTTCCTTGCGCTGTTGCCATGTTGTTCGTCACTTTTTTGACATTCTTTTTCATGGCTTTTTTTTAATTGCGTTTTTGTCATTTTTCTTTTCCATTTTTGTCACTTAACGCTGTTTTGTTATGGTTTCATCCTTGTTTTCTTCGCCATTTTGATGCTTTTTTCAAGAAGCTCTGGCAAAAATGTGCTCGGTTCAGGTGGGAATTAACAGGTTAGATATAGGAAATTTCAATCAAGATTGGTCAGTATGAATTCCTTTCCTTTTTTACATGTTGAGGAAAAAGTCAAAAACGTTACCGATGGCATGAATGTGGTTTCAGTTGGGCTGTGCTCCAAAAATAACATGGCACTAAAAAAAAACTTTATTCTAGCATGGGGAGCCAACGCCTTGTTTTCTTTTGTAGATCGCACTGATTTCATTGTGCGGCAACATATTCTCCTGCTGTAAAACCATTTGTGTTTCAGATAAAGTAATGGGTTAATGGCGTTTTCTCTCTTTTCCAGCCTGCCAGAGGAGTACAGATGTGGAAAGTCTCTGGGGCCCGTAGAGGCTCTCCAGGAGCACCCTCAGCAGCCAGCCAAGATCCTGATTGGCTACAGCCGGGGCCTGGTCGTGCTATGGGACCTGAACGAGCGCAAAACGGAACAGCTCTTCTTGGGAAATAAGGTAATTTAATTTGGATGACCGTAACAAATAAGCCATGTTTGAAATGTGGGGGAGGCGTGATGTTTAAAAGAGTCTGTCTGGGGGCAAACGGACAAATCCAGACAAATCAAACATGACCTGTTCATTGACCCGCTTTTCAATCGTTTTTGTATTTTCGTGTTTGCGTCTGCAGCAGTTGGAGAGTCTCGTGTGGGAACGCTCGGGGAACTTGTTTGTCAGTTCGCATAACGATGGAAGTTACTCTGTTTGGCCCGTCGCCAGCGGCAACGCGTGCAGTCCGCAGCCAGCGTCCTCCAGTGTCCCGTACGGTGAGACCTTAATGACATCCAGTAATAATGGCGCCAACTCATTCACAATTCATGTGTCTGGGCTCTGGACAGTGACGAAGAAGCAGACTAAGAATAGTGAAGTCTGGGATAATCACGTTATTTCAGGCTTAAAGTCTTCAATCCTTCTCACAGCGGCTTTTTTGTTATCACTTCAGGGCCGTTTCCGTGCAAAGCTATTAACAAGATTTTATGGAGGACGACGCAGACCGGGTAAGCCGATTTTTCTATACCTCGACTCTTCCTCTTAATTAGGACGAGGCTTAACTTTTCTGTGGTTGCAGGTCCCCGGTGGTGCTGTACAGCGGGGGGATGCCCAGGGCCAGCTATGGCGATCGCCACTGTCTGACTATTCAACAGGACAAAGAGCACATCACGCTGGACTTCACTTCCAGAGTCATCGATTTCTTTAGCGTTCACGCCACAGAGCAGGAGAATGGTAAGTGGTTCACAGTGGAGCTTTTTTGTCTTGTTGGGTAAGCGGGTCAATAAATCATCACCTCAAACCGTTAAATTCCAGAGTTCGACGACCCCTCTGCGCTGGTGGTGCTGCTAGAAGAGGAGCTGGTTGTCATTGACCTGCAGACCCCCGGCTGGCCCACGCTCCCCACCCCCTACCTGGCTCCCCTGCACTCCTCCGCCATCACCTGCTCCTGCCACATCGCAAACGTGCCGCCGAAACTCTGGGAAAGGCTGGTCAACGCCGGGAAAGCGCAGCAGAGCCGCCAACAAACGCACAAGGTGACAAGGAGATTTTTATGATTTAATAGTTTTTGTGTTTGTGGTTTAGGGATGTCAGATAGCAAAGCAGCTCAATGTGAGAATTACACAACACCGACAATAATGGTTAGAAATTAAATGCCTTTTCATCAGGCAGTATCTGATATTTTGGGAGACTAGTCGCAGAGTGAGCCTTCTCTCGCTGTAATTAGGATCTCTGTCAGTGTCCCGGCAGCACCGCACCGCAGCCAGAGTCATAAGCAACAGACACGAGCGGGTCCGTCTCATTTTACAGGACTTTACTGCACTTTTCCATGGAAATAAACACCACTTGCATGCGGCACTTGCCTCACCTAAACACACGCCTTCTGTTGCCTGATATTCACTACAATAAACATTAGTCGTAGCTACGATTCTCTCTTTGAACCATCGCACAGGGAAGACGAGAGCAGCTCATGATTTTACAGTCCCATGCTGTGCAATGTGACACCTAAAAGCCAAAAAATTGACGTAAATATACGCCTAAATATATGCCTAATTCATTGAGATTTGAGCTTTGAGCTGCAAAAAATAAGGCGCAATTTGAATTTTTACAGATTTTTCACGCCTAAACAGCTGAAAAGAAAGTCAATTTTTTTCAATATCATTAAAATAAAACCAGGCTTGTTTTTTTATTTTTGAAAATATAAGCAATTCTGACAATTTTTAAGCCACAGTGCCTTTTTTCTCCTCATATTTATCTACAAATTGATATTCTAATGCATTATTTCCCCCCCCCCCATTCACCTGCAGTGTCTCGCCTTACATAGATTGTTTTTCTTGTAGTTAATGTAACTATGAGCGCCACAACTGGCAGCCCTTCAACTATGAGGAGGCTGGCGCGTGGGTAATGTGTCGGGGCAGGTGGGAGCAGTTGGCGGATTTGCACATCAGAAGTTTTGTTATCGCAGATCTAACATGATAACACAGTTCTATTTGTGTGCTGTCGTGTGAATCTTGTATTCAGTTCTTCTGCAGTATTGTAATTCAACTTGAATCGACAGAAACCAGGCTAATTTTTTGATTAGATTTGGAAAAAGTAGGATGTCAACTCTACTCAAAAGCAGCTCGCCTTTGTCAGAATCGGCACTGTTCAAGCTGAGATCATCATGTTTCTATTTCACAGTTTCCAACGGTATGCAGCTCTACAGCGTGTATTATTTTTTTCCCCTTTTTGTGCAGAGTTGGCCCATATGTGGGGGGAAAAACCTGGCACCTCCACCCAAACAACAAGAGCTGCTTTTGACCGGGTACGTGCACACAATTGGAGACAAAAAAACACACATTTGCAGGTGGATTCTGTTAGATATATGACGCTGTTCACAAATCTGGCACGCATTTGATTCTTGTTAGAAAGTGGAAGTGACTTTTGATTCAACCCACATGGAAAATGATCAAAAAGCTGATGTAATATCTTGGAAATGACGGGGCTTTTATGAAAGAAAAACAAGCAAAGAATGTCTTTGTCACCAACAATGAACTAGGGATAACCCTGAAGTTTTAAAAAAACGGGAGTAAATACGGCAAAATTATCCCTAAAATTTTCCCCGCCCTTCATTCTGAAATTGTGACGTCCAATTCCAGAAAATCATGAACGCAGCCTAATTTCTCAGCTAAAACACATCAAGCTAAATTCCCTTTTCTATCCACCAGACACGAAGACGGTACGGTGCGTTTCTGGGACGCGTCGGGAGTGGCCCTCACCCCTCTGTACAAACTGAGCACGGCAAATGTCTTCCACACCGACTGCGACCCGTGCGACGACCCCCACGACCCGTGCGACGACCCGGACATGCAGCAAGAGGAGGAGTGGCCCCCGTTCAGAAAGGTACGGCTCAATCGCCATAATAATGCTAAAGCCAAATATTCGAATTTAGAGATGCACCGATCCAGCATTTTTGCTACAGATACCGATACTGGGGTTTGAATACCGAAATCTGATATTTACTTATACCAGGAGACTTTCTTTAAAGTGGCTTTCTCCTAGGAACAAATTTAATTGGCTCTTTTCTTAATTTTAAGATCAATAAATCATACTTTTTGTCATGATGTTACAGATACATTATCAATTATATCTATTGATGAACTAATGGATAAACATTAAACATGGATCACTGGGCTTTTCTACACTAAATATCCTTGGGTATATGACAGGCTTTAGGTTACATTAAAGGGGCTAGATGCAAGTTCGTCATTTCATACTCACTACTGCCACCTCAGGTCTTATACGTAACTGCAGCTTCTACATTAAGCTCGTGCATGACGGTACTTCAGACCCGAATTAACACCTTTTTGAGTGACAGTGCAGGATTTTAGAGGCAGTTGTGGTGAACAGGTCTGGGCTCATTCTATACATTAGGACATTGCTGGAACATGTAGGGGAGGAAAATACATAATTTTAACATTTTTAAACTGAGTATAGTCCCTTTAATATAAACAACTCACTGTGATCTGATCATTACAAATATGTGAGATCAGTTATTTCTTAAACTAAGATACAAACACTTTGCTTCAGCAGTGGTTATTTTGTTGTATTAGGCTTCTTTAGGTATTTCTATCATAGTTTCTGACCCAGCCTTGATTAGTTTTGGCATGCTATTGCTAGCACGGCGAAAATGCGTTTACGGAGGTAAAAACTAAATCAGCAGTTGGATTCTTCATGCTCATACTCACATAGATTAAGTCCATTAAAGTTGTGTTTTTAAGGCGTTGAGAGCCAAAACTGTTAGCGGGTCAGGATCGGATATTTGTAGTCGATACCTGATATCGTTTTTTTCCAGTATCGCCACCGATATCCAATACCCGTATCGGATTGGTGCATCCCTAATTAGAATAGTTCATTCACCTAGTCATGGTTCGTTTTGTGGGATTATTGGAAAGGTTTGTGAGAGCTTCTAATCGGAGCAACCGTTTTCAGTCTCCTTTCCTGTTTAAATTCCTTACTAACCCAAGTTTGTATGGCTCTTTACCAATTGACAATCAAAAAATCATTTCAGGTCACTGTAATGGGGTCCAGAATGTCTCTCTCACTGCAACTTGTATTTCGAAATCTGCTGTAATGGGTCAATTTTGGGAAGAGGGGCTTTCTTTTTTTCTTTTTTTTTTGTTCCCCAAACTGCAGAATGAAAACAGCACGCAACGCTACATCTGTGGCCTGGATTTTTCCCATCTGTTCTCCAGAGCGCCGCAGACAGACCCGCCTCGAACATTTAGGATTCTGCTTTATTGGCCTAGTTTCTTGCGCAGAGGTGCAGTTAAGTGATGCCCATCAGGAAGCAGAACTCGGCGTGTAAGCAGTCTCTCCCCCCGAGCTGGAGGGCACAGAGTGATGAGTCATGAAGCGAAACGCAGTGAATATTAAAGTATGACACTCGATCGACTCTTTTGGAAGTTTTGTTCCCTCCTGAAAGCCATAACGGGAACTTATTTTTGTCTCATCCATGTGCGTTTGAGTAGTCCTGCTTTTTCACTGGGCTCCTTCTCAAAGGCCAACACTGCTCACGCCCCTTGATTTGCTGATGTCTTTCTGAAAAAAAATAGGGGGTGTAGATTTTTCCTGTAGGAATGTAATATTATGGAGGAACATAAACGTATTTATCACATACAAATAAAGTCCAGTGTAAACCAGGTCCATATCGATGTTTTTTCACAGCAGTCGGCAGTCGTAGCTAGCATTAGCCTGTAGCCTGATTCTAACATAAAGCATAATGTTTGCATTTTCCATTATTTATGTATATATGGGCTGTTTAACTACTTTGCCCCTCCCCATGTCTTTGCATCTTTATTTAGTAGAAAACTATATAATTCAGCATTTGTTAAAGTACTTTTGGAGTCATTATTCATTCATTTGTTTTTCATCTCTGACTGCTTCAAACATGACCATATATGGGCGATTCCAGAGATGCCGTGTGTATCTATTACAAAAGCAGGGGTTGAAGTTGTTTGTTTTGAGGACAATTATACATTTAAGAAGCAAGAATGAGCCCCTCACTTTGGGTTGCCAGATACTATGACTAAAACTGTCTTGCAGTAACGTGAAAGGATGCTTTCTCACTTCTAAAATCGCAGTAACTTCCCCCACTCAAGTACAAAATAGCACTTTTTAATTAGTATTCATTAATTAGTTATTAGAACCATTAGAACTCAGTCACTGAGCTTTAACTAAGTTTTCAAATGAGATATGGCATTTCCATTCTTTGTGCTTTTGTCCTCAACACGAAGCCAAGGCAACCCAGGGTTAGTAGTAGCTTTGTTCCAACGATGCCAAACATGCCGAGGCAAAACTCAAACTTACAGATGATATTTTTCAACCAATGCATTCAACTGCTAGAGAGAAAAGTAAAGCCTCATATGAATAACTGACCTGAAGTAATCGACACATCTTGTTGAATTGCATTTTAATCAAATCACCTATTGTTTAAATTTGCAACATGACACATTGTCCTTACATTACTATTATATTATAAATTTAATATGTTTTTCAATATATCCGTATCACCCTCTGACCGCGGGATTTTGGCCCACGACCACGAGTTGTGTTCGCTTCACTGCAGATTATGTGATGATAAGTAACATATTTAGCGTAACGTTTGGTTTTTGTTTTGACATGGTGGCACCATCTTGTTTCCCTTGCGGTTTGTCATCCCCCCCCCACCTTATCCCATGTATTCTACTGCGGTAACCGAGCTACATGTTCAGGAATGCGGCCCTCATACGAGATGAAGAGTCTTTTCCTTTTTTCCCTCTCTCCATAATGAAAACCAGACCCATCATCCCACTCTTTTTCTGACCAGCCTTTCCTGTTCTGTGCTGAGAAGACGAGACTGCCGTGTACGAGGGGAAATCTGCAGTGTGCAAGAGACAGATTGATGCGCGTGTTTTGCTGAGGTTTTATTAGTGCGTGTCAAGAGGCTGTCCCGGCATTTGGAGGAGAATAAAAGGAGCAGGGAAGAAGTTTGTTTGGCGGGGTAAAAATGTGCCAAGGGAAATTTAAGGAGGTCTTTGCCCTACCTGTCAAGCGGCTTTACATCTTCACGTAAAATACATTTATGTTGGCTTGTCTCTCTTCCTGTTTCCCCATCATTACACAACATGAACAGTAAGACAATAAAATCTACAAAGTTTTTACCATCCTGCCATCTTGAAACTGAATATTTACCTGTGTGCATCTGTAGGTGGGCTGTTTTGACCCATACAGCGATGACCCCAGACTCGGCATCCAGAAGATCAGTCTGTGCAAATACAGCAACAAGCTGGTGGTGGCTGGGACTGCTGGACAGGTACAGCACTTGACAAGACTTTATCTATTTTCTTTCTATATGTTTCCTCAAGCTTTCATGAATTAATACTGTATCCCTCTCGATCTCCAGGTGATAGTTCTGGGCCTGAATGACGAGCGCTCGGATCATTTTGTGGACATGGCTGTGGTGGACCTGCTGCAGGACAGGGAGGGCTTCACTTGGAAAGGCCACGACCGGCTGGAGCCGCGCCTCAAGCCTCCGCCGTTCCCCCCCGGGTTTCAGCCTCAGGTGCTGGTACAGTGCATGCCCCCCGCGTCCGTCACAGCGGTCGCCTTGCACGCAGAGTGGAACCTCATCGCCTTCGGGACCAGCCACGGGTTTGGCCTGTTCGACTACCACAGAAGGAACGCGGTACTGGCCCGGTGGGTAAAGGAGTCGTCTCAAACCACTTATCAGATTCTGTTCTCTAAATAACTGCAGACTTTGTTATTTGTGAGTCTTTCAACAAACTCCAAATCGCTCAACCCCGATTATGTGCTCCCAGGTGTACGCTTCACCCAAACGACTCTATGGCGATGGAAGGTCCCCTCTCCAGAGTTAAATCTCTAAAGAAATCCCTGCGGCAGAGCTTCAGGCGCATCCGCAAAAGTAGGGTCTCCGGAAAGAAACGCGTCATCACCACGCCAACGAGCAAGGTAACTGGATCTGCCGCCTTTGCTTTATGTGTGAGTGAGTGGCTGGTGGTGGTGAGAGGGGCCGATGGTACAGATTGGCGGCCTCAGTGGGGTCAGTTTAACCTCAGGGCAAAGCGACTTTTGAGTGTCTGGCAGAGCGCTATGCTGTATGAGTGACGATGCCTTTACTTTTGATCACAATGGTCTCCACAACGCTCCAGGATCACTTGTTTTGTAGGTTTTCTGTTGAGAGGGTCTGTCAGCAGTGAAAACCTTCTCAACAAATGATCCTGGCATGTCCTAGAGACAACTGTGATGGAAAGTAAAGACGCCATGCTGACCACGCATACAGCCGCTGGGTCACTACAAGGTCAAATACGTACAAATATCAACTCTTTTGCCACATAAAAAGTTGCATAATGCACCTTTTAAATAACTAATTACTGTACATCAATTTGTCATAAAAATTAGCTACATATGTCATTTTGAAGGTTCAAGAGGCCAATGCAGCTTTAGCGGAGCAAGAGGATGTGGCTCCCATCCAGAGAAGAATTGAACCGCGCTCAGCAGACGACTCTCTGACTGGAGTGGTCCGGTGTCTCTGCTTCGCCGACACTTTCCTACGAGACAGTATGTTCGAATTTTGCAGTGTAGCCTCACTCATAAAAATAGGGCTGGTTAATCAGTCAATTTCCCCTGCCATTATGTATGTTTTAGCTATGCTGCCCGAAACCTTTAACCGCCATTCTTTTCCCTCTTGTCCCAGGTACGCACCACGGCCCGACCCTGTGGGCGGGCACCAACTCGGGCAGCGTGTACGCCTACGCCCTGGAGGTGCCCGGTGTCGGGGCGCCGCGTTTGTGTGAGCGCGGCGGACCCGGCGACAACAACGCATGTGTGGAGGCCCTGCTGGGGAAGGAGATCCAGCTGATGCACCGAGCTCCCGTGGTGTCCATCTCTGTGCTGGACGGACGGGGGAAGCCTCTGCCCGACCCCTATGAGGCGTCCCAGGACCTCTCCACGGCGCCAGACATGACCAACGCGCACTCAGTCCTCATCGCCTCCGAGGAGCAGCTCAAGGTAACCGCTCGAAACACCAGGGTGTCGTGAACCGCAGCTGAATGTTGTGTAAATTTGTTTAAGGAAAGGGAGGGCAGGTCAAAACATCCCAACATCCCAAAACATCGACCAAACTCACCTTTGTTCTTTTATGATGTTTTGTCCACAAGAGCAGTGGTTCCCAACCTTCTCTGTGTCGTGTACCCCTTGAGTCATTAATTTATACTCCGAGTATCCCCTACCTCGATGATTTTGGCTTTATTACTACAAAGTGACTAAACTGAAATTATTCAGTATTTAATAGTGTGTTGTGTTCAAAATGAAGCTAAAATATTCTCCAAACTGAACCTTTTACTAAAAACATAATTGAAACCAACATTCCTTAGTTAGTTTCAACTAATCTGAAAGAATTCCATGTACCCCCTGCTAAGTGCTGTCTCCGTACCCCTTTTTGGGAAACACTGCGCTAGAGAGTCGGAGATTTCCAGGCAACTGCTACAACATGGCGCCGCTCCATCATTTTTCCCATGCTAATTCATTCACAAATATTGACATGTGTTGCACGAAAGGCGACCAAGATGACACTGGAATCCTAATAATTTCCTTTCTGTGAGACATGAATGGCTTATTCAACAACTAAACTGTATTTCCAAAATCTTTAACTATTATACCAACAAATAAAACAATATGTTTAAACCTGGCCCAATCCATTGTCATTAATTGCATAAAACGTTTATTATTATTATTATTATTATTATTATTATAGTGTCTCACCTTAATAAACGTGGTCATGTGCTTTCTGTAGGTGTTCTCTCTCCCCAAAGTGAGCGCTAAGACGAAGTTTAAGCTGACGGCGCACGAGGGCTGTCGGGTGAGGAAGGTGGCTCTGGTGGTGTTCAGCTCCACGGCTCAGGAGGATTACAACGAGCACACTCTGGTCTGTCTCACAAACATGGGAGACATGCACCTCTTCAACGTCCCAGCCCTTCGACCGCAGGTACTGTCCAGACACAGGTGGGCAACGTTTTCAATACGGGTCAATGTTTTCACTTTCACTCAAAAAACCTGTGTCTAGGTGCGCTACGACTGCATACGAAAGGAAGACATCAGTGGCATCGCGTCTTGTCTATTCACTAAGAACGGACAGGGTGAGTGCCAAACAATGGAACGACGGTGCTGTCTTTTAAAGCCAGAAGGCAGAACATTCTGGTTGTTTGTTGCCAATAAATAAGTCAAATTAATGTTTCTATTTAGTGGTTGAAATGTTTCGTGGAGTGGCTTTAAGCTACACAGCACAACAGTGTAGCAGTTAATGACGTTCTTGTTTCTACACAGGCTTCTACTTGATCTCGCCGTCAGAGTACGAGAGATTTTCCCTTTCGGCTAAAGTCATCACAGAACCACTCTGCTCTATTCAGCTGGACCGATCACTGGAGCTCACGCACGTCAGGTAATATGGTCGTAACAAATGTTGGAGTTAGGAGTAGATGTGCAGAAAGGAATTATTGTGCGGATGCCCCTGGGAGATTCTTACGTGTGAACATCGATCGCTTTTGGGACCGCACAGCTTGGCCATAAAACACACGTTAACTTAAATTATTTACCTGAAACTATATATACCAAAAAGTTAAAATGTGTTTCTCTTTATAGGCTGTATTTTCTTTCATTTAAAATATATTTGCATTATGGTCAGTAATTGCCACAATATTGTAATATTTTAAGACGATGTTAGAATGAATGGGTTTGTTGCTTTCCGAACAAGTGGAAGTTTGCCTCCTAACATGATTAGCAGTAGATTTGATACTTGCTATGTTGATGCTTTATAAACTCTGTGATTGATAAAATTAGTTTTTGTGTACACCTTTGCAGCGACGGCAAACTGAAGTCCAACGGAACCCACAAGAACCAGCTGGGACAGGCCGAGGGTGGGTACACTCCACATTCCTCTGCTTAGCTGGGACCACTTCATCACTCTCCTCTTTTTACTGAACCCCTTCAGCCCTCTCCAGCCTTTGTGGGGGTTCCCCTCTGGTCGCCATGACTACCATTCAGCGTGACCCAGTTGCGGCTCTGGCCCAGCCGCTCCGTCCTAGCGGGGAATAATGGTTGTCGTGGAGACCAGAGGGGATTTAATTTGTGTCCAGTCACCAGCAGTGACTTGAAGTCGGTGCATGTTCAAAGTGTGTCACGCACTTTGAGTTTTCAAACTACTCTACTACGACTTTGCTTGGATTTAGACCATCTCAGCCCTTACACAAGTCGGCAAATAACTTTGAAAATAAAATTGAAGAAGAAGAATCTGTCTCCCTGTAGGCAAATGGGTTTATTTTGAAGGAAGTATGCCAAATATTATTTTGTCTATGGTGTACTGCACTTTGGGGCCATAGTTACAATCCATAGTTATGAATCCTGAAAAGGGCAAGAAGCTCATGAGTGGAAATGTTGGAGAAAGCTGGCCTAAACAAACAACATTGGTGCATAAAAATATTTTCTTGTTTTCCTCTCAGGACACACGCAGGAGCCTCTGAGTGGGCTGTCGTCTCCTGTGCTGGACACCCCTCTGGACTCGCCCCTGAGCTGCGCCGACATCACCCTGGACACCACTGGGGACCTGACCGCAGAGGACGTCCGGGACTTCCTCACGTAGGACCTCTAAACTACTACAACACATTCCAAACAAACTTCAGCATGGTTTGGAGGAAGTAACCAGAGCTACATACGTAATTGGTCACGTTCGAAGCTGCCAGAGGGGGAAAACAAATGAGGAAAAGAACTACTCTTTCACTCATTACTACCCAGAACTACTTTAACAAATGCTTATTCATTCTTATATTTTCTACTAAATAAAGATAAAGAGACATGGAGGGGAACAAAGTGGTTCAACAGCCCAAACAGAGAACGCTAAACATATTAGCTTCATGCTACATGCTAACTGCTAGCTTCATAGTATATGCTTATATGCCTACACTAAAGCTTGTTATGGGGAATTATGATTCCCATAACAAGCTTCCTCCCCCTTTGGCAAGGCCACGCCCCCTTGTATGACGCTCTGTATCAATAGCAGTAAAACCTTTGGATCATGACCTGACAGAAAATGTAAATGAAAATGCAATATTGAATTAACAACAAGTTGAGCTCTGGATGTACTAAATATGCTTTGTTTGCAGGACGGTGGACGAGGCGGAGCATAACCTCAAGAACATTACAGAGGAGGAAGGGCGATCTCCTGGCATCCTCATCAACTGATCAGGTGAGAAATCTGACTTCTCAAACATCCCTACAAGGAACGTTATACACTACCTGTGCAGACATAACACAAGCTGCACATGCCACTGGCACCTGTTTCCAATGGAGCTGATCCAGAGAGGGCAAACTTCAAAGCCTCTACTGTCTGAGCTCTGCATTCCAACCCCAGAGCAGTTTCTTACCAGCTACTGGGGCAACATTTTCAAGCATACTTTATTTAATATTGATCAAGTTTTATTATATTGTACCTAATCTGCACACTGCCCAGCTTTAACATTTGTAGGGTGTAGTTTGTATTTGAGTTACTCACATTGTAACAGAAAGGGCTTTATGTCGAGGCTGCACAATCGATGCCCGTGTTGAGGTTGTTTACGTTGGGAAAGTGCTTTGTGTAGTGGAATCCTAAGCACCTACTTTACTTATTCGTTTAGCCATGTTTGCTCTCATGAATCAGATTTGTATTTGCTGACGCCACTTTAGTCAGTCAGTGGGTTGCATTTTCATCCTCTTTTGCCTTCTGGTGGTTACTCAAGGAAATACATGTCTGCTACTTTAGCTGAACCTACCCTTCACAACACAACATCTTCTCTTTGCGTGTCAGACCATTGTCGTCACGCAAATGGGTTAATGCTTAACCAGACAGCTTGTAGGTTAATTTTTCATATTTGTTAAAAATATTATTAATATAAATTCTTAATGCTATATATAGGATAGAGTTTTTAAATGTAATAGTATCCGACTGCTACATAATAAAATAGTACCAACAGAAAACTTAAATTATATTTTTCCTTTTAAATTTGAGCTGTACCACAAGGGTTCTGCTCATGTTTCCTTTTGTCATCGCAGTCGTCGAAGAAAAAAGGGGGCTCACACCATCTGACCGGACTGAACGTGTGCTGGACCACAGACTTCTCCCATCAGCCCACTGTGAACTCCGCCGCTCCGGGAACGCGCTGAACGGGGAAACGCCTTGTTTACGGACATCACTGAGGCCGCGAGTCCTCGACAACCGCTGTGGATTTGCTGAGACAAAAACTGGAGCACAGGCGGGTGATGTCGGGTCTCGTCCGCTGCGCCACTGACTGGAAGCTGGGATCTTTGTAACGGTGTCTCGAGACTGAACGCTTTCTGTACTCTTCTGTGGACTGTTTCATGGCCCCCGCCGCGGTGGTTTTTTTTTTCCAAAAGTGCACACTAGAGTGGTTGTGTCGGACACTTCTGCACGTTGCTCACACATCACTTGCTATGTAGACTCACGAAGGGGAGGACTGAGAGACTATTTTACGTATTAAATGTTGTAGCATCTCCCTCGATCTGTGCCAATGTATGAATTGCCTTACCCCCCACTTACTGTCAGTGTACTCAAGTGGCCAAACTTGCTAGACGTATATATATATATATTTTAATAACTGGTTTGTCTTAGGAAAGCTTTAAAAGAAGACCCCATCTGGTGAAGACAAAGGTACTGTTAGGCTGGTTCTCACAGGCTTCACGAAGTTACGAAAAGAAGCTCGATTTCAAGGCCAGTCAAAGAGCTTTTTTAAAAGATTTAGTTTGACTCGGTACATGTGAGCTTGTGCGTGCTATGGTTTTGGTACTAAAGACACGGTTCAATGTAGAGAAATGGGACTCAGGGAAGTGTGTAAGAGGAGGCAAGTCATCACGCATTCTGTATATACACGGGCCAATCCACCTTTTTTTTTAAACTATTATAAACAGAACTGAGGAAAAGACAGGTTTAGCACCAAGCCGATGATAGTTTTAGAATTCGAAGGCGTCATTAACAAAGCGTTTGATCACCCATGTTAAAAAAAACAATAAGAAAAGGGACCTCACGACTAACTGGTGTAGCGCGTTGTTTACTTGTTTGACACAGTCGATATTAACATGCTTATTATGATCATGCTAAAACTGGCACAAATATTTTGTTTTTTCCTTTGTTTTTGTTTTTTAATTCCACAATACAATGACTATGTTTCTACTTTGTCATTCAGTTTGTAGGATTTTAATGGAGTTATTTAGCTTTTTGGCTGAAGAATTGTGAATGTTAATAAAATTATTTACTCTGACGTAATTAAAAAAAATATATATGTTCAATTCACTTTGTAAGTCAGATTGAGAACCCTGACTACACATTTTTCTTAAGGGATAAAGGTATTTTCCTCTGAACTGGAAAGCTTTTTTACAGTGCCAAAGAAACCGATATTTAGATTCTCTCCAATCCTGTTCATAGTTTAATGGTGCAGCAAGATCTAATAAAGCAGTGATTCTAAAACCTATCTAATGGGACACACTAAGGAACTATTGCTTTGTCTGAGTCAAGTCATCTAATGGAATCAGCTGTAGCTCAGCTGATCCCAAGGTGCAGGGAACAGGTTTAAAATATACACCCAATATAGGACTAAAATACTTTGGTTTTAATCTAATTTTACTCACTAAAATGACAAAGTAGTGAGTCTACAGCTATGACCAAAATGTCCAGATATTTTTGTTGACTAAATCAAAATGAAAAGGCACTATAATAATATGAACTTCCAGTGAAAGTTTGAAGGAGCCTCATATCATTTAAAGGGACACTGCAACATTTTGGACTATATGTTGCCATCAGTACAAAACATGCTCCCAATGACCTGCTCAACACAGAAAATGCTATTTCTGCTGTGGGTAATCAAAGAATGGATTTGAGTGAGGACCTATAAACTGTTTAAATCTCAAATTCTGCTTCAGTCACATCTCCATGGAGACAAGCTGGAGACGTACCCACTCCCGGTAAAGTGCTTTAGAGGAGCACATGTTATAAATATCTGTCAGCAAATACATGCTTGTATTTAGATTTTATTTATTGGGTAAAATTCTACGTGGTGTGGCTTTAAATTCACAGCCCATGGGACAGGTCTGTGATTTGTGCATGTGGGAGAAGCTCCAGGAAACATCTGTGTTTTTATTACTATAAATGTACAAAAGTGTCATTTATTTGAATGAATTAAAAATAGACAAACACAGAAGTGAATTGGACTAAATCAAAATTAAAGTGATAGTCTAAGTCAAAATGTTACAGATTTAATAGATCGTGTATAATTGACCACCAGGGTCTGAGATTTGATTCAAGGGATATTAAATCTATTTTCCTAAGTCCCTCCCTTTGCCGATTTCAGCAACTAATCAGAATCCTGGGCTTTCATTTTGACCAATGAAATGAGCTTCCCTGTGAACTGGCCCGTCAGGTCCAATCAGGAGGAGAGGGGAGGGAGCTTTGCTTACTTTTGAAAATTCTGCTCTCCTCATTTTGCAAACTAGGGGCGGCTATTTGATTGAAGAGGGGAGGGATTTAATTTTTGAACACAAAAATTAACACTGGAATCAATGTTTATCACCCAAAGCATATAATATCAAAACAAAAACACTTGAAAATATAAGTACTGCGAACAAAGTCTTTATTGGTAACAAGGTAAAAATGAGAGAGAAACAAACTCCTCCAGTGTGATAGCACTTTAATATAAAATACATAAATAAAGCATCTGCAGGTGGGTGTCATCAGGAGCATGTGCACAGGTCTGTATATGTATGTGTGGGTGTACGTGCACCACACACTGAAGCAACGGTTCACCAAAAATATACTTTTGAAAATACACGAGTAACCGTACAGGATAAGTACTGTTCAGAGCTGAACAGCACGGCAAGGCAGTTTTCCCAACAATGGAGCTGTAGTTCATGCCACGTAAAGAAGAAAAGTCTAGTCTCCCAGAATTACATTTGATAACAGTTAAAACACAATACAACTTTGGACATTTGGTTTGTAGGAAGTAAACAACAAAAACGTACGTTGCGTTCACACGACGTGGGCCTCTTCATTTCTGCAAGCAGAACTTTTTTTGTATCATGTGAAAAACTGTAATTGCACAGATATCGCCCACAAACCAAATCAAAACATCTGCATCTACATTTTCAATCACAGAATCCTGTCCAAGCTCTTTAAAGCATTATGTCACACCGTGAACGCAACCTGTTGTGTTTCCTGGCCACTCATGATTGCACGTTACAGGTTCCCTAAAATCAGAACAAGCCAGCTCACCGTCTGTAACTTAGACTCTTATCAAATTTGCAAAGAAGGCAGAAAAGGCCACAGGACAAAACATACGTGTATACAACAACAAAAATAGACAAACATTCATTAGAAAAAAATATAGTGCTGTTGCTAATCCCCCTTTGATAAAGAAAAGCAGTGGCCTACTTTCCACCTGCTGCACACATTGGCACCAAACGAGAAGCTGTGAGCAGTTAGCCACCTCAAAAAATAAACAAAATTACAACGTAGCACAAGCCATGATATGTTGAAGGATTCTGCTCCCAAGGTTGACATTGAGAGCTTTTCAAAGCGCTATTCTCTCGGCAGGTTGGAGAGTGAAGCTTGGTAGCGTTGATTTTGACAACAGATTTTCACTTAGTTTTAGTCTCCGTCTTATTTTTGAGTCAAGATCTACATTTGAGGACTTGAGATAATTCATTATGGGGCTAGACTTGTTTCTGGGATGTTGGATGTGTAGAGTTTGGGAAGAAACGTAAGGAAGAAATTCTATTCAGGTGATTTCAATGGGGGTTTGGATTTTAGTTCCATTTGTCCAATTTTGTTTTTATTGGCCAGAAAGAACATTAACTACTTTATATCCTAGTGATTGTGTCACATTCTGCAAAAATAAGAATACAATAAAATAAACTTTACTTTGTCGAAAACCATGACAAAATCTTAGTCGACAAAATCAACAGTGCGGCGTAGACGACATCATCTTCAATCGAGAACAGCATGGCAGCCTGGATCGGTGTTGTGTGTAAAAGCGTTCTTGTGCATATCTGAGATGTAGGAGAGTGTTTTTGTTTACGCCAGGGGCGTTTTGAAGGGGCCCCAGGCGTGGAAGCAGCGCATGAAGCAGTGAGGCTCGTTCCCCTTCCGCACCAGGCGCAGCTTCCTGGGCTGCTCGGTGTCTTTGGCGCGCATGTGCTGGATGTAAACCTGCCGGGGAAAAACAGAAATGGATTTAAAATGATAAAAAAAACAGGTTAACGATGGATTGAATGTCTTTTAATACTATCGTAAAACCTCAGTGAATCTTTTAAATGGCACAAGAAGGATATGTAAGCAGTTTTCATATCTGGACTGCAGATTTGTAGTCTTGATGTGACACAACAGACACAAGGATTAGTATTGGAAAAGTGGATTTACAGGAAACTGGCAAAACCCAGTGACTGAATAGATTTTGGATCTAATATTAGCCACGTACTTCATTTCAAAGTAGTGAGTTAATCTTGTAAAAAACAGAAAGAGGGTAATGATCAATACTTCAAGCTATTATCAAATCAATATCCATTTGCTCCCATTTTCAAGATGAAAGGAGGCGGTACTCGAGGTCAAACTGTTAGCAGTGGCCCCAATTCCTTTGTGTGCACACTCTAAGGGGGTATACATAGATGTTCGACTCTTCTAGAAGAAAAAGCTGCATTGTTTGGATTTGTTTCATGACTAAATAACCCCACCTGGCAGGCTTTGAGGCTGAGTTTAATCTCCACTTGGCTTGTCTGCGAGCCCACCCACATGTAGACCTGAACATATAAGGAAAACAGTCAGCATTGTGCAAACGCTGTACATGATGAAAGATGCACAAACGAGTCTATGCACCTCTTTCCCGTTGTCCAGCAGCATGATGTCGTCATCCGCCAAGTCGTCCTGACAGAAATCTGAACACTTCTCAGACACAGAGAAATATCCCTTCTCATTCGAACACCTGGATTCGACAGAAAAGCAACTCATGTTCATGCTCCAATAGTCGAAGTTTGTTTTTATTTATAAATAGCTTTGCAGGCTTACCTAAAGAGACGGGCGTATTTCATATAGTCTGCATCTTCGTCGTACGGCTTCTGAGAACCAATGCCAACCCAGAAGAAGTTCTCTGGCTCCTCCCCTTCATTGATAACCTGAACAAGTTGTTGAAACCAAGTTAAAATTAAAGAAAAAGAATGGTCTTCAACACAGTCAGTCAGAAACCACACTAAGTAAGACAACTAAATATCTATTACAAGCGTTCTAAAAAAAGGCATGAAACCTTAAAACCTTAATAGTGCATCTCTGCCCATTACCTGCTTGCTGTACGTGTCGTCAAACATGCAGTTCATGATGTCCTCTGCCAGCTTGGCTTCGTCCGGGTCTGCAGCTCTGCCCACCCAAGTGTAAACAATGCCCTGATTATCTGTGCTCTCAAACGGTACCTGCACCAAAAGCAGTAAACATTTAAAACATGGGCGGTCAAACACATTAAGATGTTTGTTTTACTTGTGTAGCTGATGAGATACAACCTTGAGAATGAAGCAGAATTCGGAGTTGAGATTGCACGAATCTGTCCCAATCTGGATGGTTCTAGAAAAGAAGAAGAACGTGTTTAAACTCTGAAGTGTTGCTGATGCTTGATGAAGCTTAGAGTCGATAATGGACATGTTCTGACCTGGTGCAAAGCGCGCTGCCGTTGGTGCGGATGTGGTAGAGCGAAGGCTGGGCCGAGTCGGTTTTCTGTTTCCTTTTCCCTTTGTGGATGATGAACTTCCGTTTAAAGTGAGACAGGAACTTGAGGTTCTCCTGCTGCTGGGTCATCCTCACCACCTAAAACACCAATAGACATTACAATTATACCCAACAATAAAGCAAAAGTTACAAACATAACTACAGTTCTGTGAAACCTGGAAGACCGACAAAGCCCAGTGCTGTCGAGGTGGAACATACCTTTAACTTTCCAGGAAAGAGGCTCTCGAACTTTTTCTGCAGGGAGAAGGTGAAGGTGAGCCAGCCCATGTTGGAGGCCTGTCTGCCCTGCCAGAAGTACACCACGCACTGGAAGTCCTCTTCAGGCGGCTGCTCCTCCTCCTGCTCCTCTACACGTGCGCCCTCACCCGCAGGCTTCTCTTTACCCTTCTCCTTCTCCTTCTCATCATCCTCATACTCAACGGGAACCCAGTATCTAGAACACGGAAATTGCATGAAGTCAAACATAAGTGAAGTTTGAAGGTGCTCTCTCGTCTCGACAGTCACCTGCAGAGAAACACGTAGCAATCTTGGGTGAAGAAGTGCCCGAACTCCTCCTCTGGCAGACGGGCGAACTTTTTCCCCTCCAACACAAATCCCTCCATCCCGTCCAGGTCCTCGTTCCACTCCTCCATCAGCTGTTCGGCCTGGACACGAGAATATACCAACTGTCTAAAACGATGCTCTAGCAGGAAGAGGCAGGATGATAAAAACAGGTGACGTTACCTCTGAAAGTGGCATGGCCGGCTGTCTGGGGAGGAACAGGGCTGTGAGGTCTGCTTTCATCTGGTCCTTCGCCTCGGCATCCTTCTTCACCTGCACAAGGATGAGTCTCATCAAGTATCGGAAAAGATTTACATTACAGTGGACTTGGGAAATGCATGCTGAACGAACAACCCAGAGATAAGCAAATTGATGTTGAACTCGCTCCCCTTCACTGACCTTGCCCTGTAGGTTGTCTTTCTGTTGCACGGTCTCCGCTGCTCTGGTGTAATCCACCTTCAGCACATCATCCCAGTTCTTGAATTTAGACTTGAACACCTGAAGAAGAAGAAAGCACATCCCCTTTATACGACGCTTGCATGATGTCCCGTCTTTACAAAGCCGTATTAGGGCCATCACCTGTGTTTCCGTGCCCTCCAAGTTGCGGGTGACACAGGCGTGTTTAGGCCGGTGCAGCATAGAGCAGACCTCCTGACCCAGCTTCAAGGCGGCAGCTCGGACAAGGCGAGGAGACTTTCTCCCGATCCAGATGAAGACATCAGACCAACAGTCCAGGATGTACACGCCCTTTGTGTCCAGCAGAGACTGGATCTGAAGAGAGAATAACGAGTCAGTGAGAGGATTTTAGGAAACTTGACACTAAGGCTGGTAAACGAGACCAGTCTGGTATCAAAGAAAAAAGGTTTGGGTACTACTGGTATCGAAGAAATAAAAGTATTGAAAGTAGGTACGGAAAATAAATATAACATCTTTATATTAAAGTTTTGATGCTGTTGGTCATCAAAATTTAAAAGAAAAATTGAAATTAATTGAATTGAAAATTTGAGAAAAATGTAGATAAAAGTGGAAAAAATTGGGAAAAACAAGAAAAACTTGAAATGTTTTTTTCCCGCCCTTTTGTAGTTAAATACATTTCTTGGAAGGAAAGGTTTAAATTAATATTATGAATCTGTTTTATGGTTCTATAATAAACCCAGTATCGCTAAAGGTTTTGGTATAAAAAAAAATTGAACAGTACCCAGCCCTACTTGACGGGAAATAGAACTTTTAAAGCAATCTCATTTGTTTTCTGGATAGATACCATATTTTGAATTACACTGATGAGATACTTGCTGAGAGAGAGGTCATTTTTTGCATCAGATGACCGCAAGAATGTGAATATAAATTTGTAAAGACTGTGAAATGGAAAAGGTTTTTGTCAGAGCTCCAATACAGCATTCTGGTTATTTGTTTCCCCTCAAAATTATAGTACTAACAAATCCAAAAGTACATTTTACTGCAGAAATACGTACCAGTCTCAGCTCTGGTAAGGTGTCCAGCTTAACTTTGTGGTCTTTGTGTTCGACAGACAGCTTATAGTTGATCTGAGGCAGCTCCAAATACCCAAGGCCAAGTCCCACCTACCAAACGAAGACATAAAAGCATTAACAATGACAAAAAAGACATTCAAGTCATTCAAGTGTGCGGGATTTACCTTGTACAGTTTGGGCCTCATGGGAGAGAAGTCGTCTGGCACGTGCTTCTTTATTTCCTCCGGCTGCCCTCCCATGGCCTCCCAGAAAGTGGGAGGCTCCTGGTTCTGCATCAAAGTGACGATCTCTGCTTTGCTCTTGCGCTCGTTCTTGTTAATCTTCTCTGCGAATAACCTGAAAGCGAAATATACAGAGGCTTCAGACTTGGACTTAATGCTCTGTTTTGGAAACTCGACAGTGGAAGGAATGTGCGATTGGCGTGACGGTTGATTTGCGACTTGCCTTGCTTTTGTAGTGCCGCTAAGTGTAGCGTTGGCTCCTCTCCAGATAGAGATTTCCAGCCCGGTGTCCAACAAGAACACATACCTGCAAAGAAACTAAATGATTACACTGAAAAAACTATGCAAAATGTAAAGAGATATAAGGAATATGGGAAAAAAGGGATTGTTGTTCGCAATGGATATGGTACTTCCTATATGCCACAAATTACAATTTTGATTTTACTCTAGGGCTGGGTACCGTTAAACGATACCAGTATGGTAAAAAAAAAAAGGTTTGGTTACTACCGAAAATAAATATATAAAAACTTTATATTCAAGTCAACAAAATTTAAAGCAGAACTCTCGAGGCCATAAACACCACTGCCGGTGTTGTAGCAACGGTAGCATGTTGCGTTTTGTTTACTCATTAATTGTTCGCGAGAGTAAATACTACGCTGACAGGAGAGGGAGAGAGGGATATTGTACATCCAATGACACAATGGAGATAATTTTTTCCCCCTCAAACTTGGCTATAAACACTGTTTAAGTGGTGCTAGCCCTCAGTTAGCTTTGCCCGTTAGCTTTTTCTTCGTGATTCTATTAGTGTGTATTGGTGACTCCGACCCTGAGGCAGGAAAGTTGCAATTGTGGTTTTCTGGCCAGAGACACCAGGGGAGATGAAAAAATTGGAAAAGAAAGGGGGAAAAAAAAGAACGTAGAAAAGGAAGGAAGTTTGCAGTTAAAGGAAGTTTCTTGGTTGTTTCGCCTCAAACAAATGATATAAATGCAATAAATGAACATTATTAATCTGTTTTATGACAAACATTTTAGTATAGGTATTGAAAAAAGTATAGTCAAGGTATCAGTATCGAAAACCAAGTATCGTTAAAGTCCCAGTATCACAAAAAAATGTAACGTTGCTCAGCCCCTTTTCACTCTGATAAATGAAGCCCCAATTATATGTGTGAATGTCAATGCAATGAATGTCAATTACCTGGGATCGAGGGAGGAGCCCTTCACCGGAACAGACTCCAATTTGATGTTTTTCTTGCCGAAAACTCTATACAACCTTTAAAAACATCATTCACACTTTAAACATACAGCGCAACCTTGTGATGATATATTAATTCTCATTAAAATACCTGACTGAATAGTTCGTGTCCTCCACAGTGTAGAAACCACTCGACGTGCCTCCCTCAATGTACGAGATCTCATTGTGGAACACCTGCAGAAACGAAGATTGAAAGCACTGAAACATTTGCTACATCGATTCATTCTTGTTCGTTCGGGTGCGGCTGCAACATACGGCGCTGAACTCCTCGCTCTCGTCTCCCATCTCCTCTCTGATCGTCCTGCATTCCGCCCCGAGGAAGTTCCGCAGGTTGACGGCGTGGATGGCGGCGCCGGCCTTTTTGTCGAGAGTGGCTTCCTGACCGATCCAGTAAAAGATCTCCCAGTTCAGAGCCCCGTTGTCGTCCAGGAAGGTCTGTTGTCACGAAGGAAAGACAAAAATCACGTCGACAGTCAGTTGATGAAATTCACACTGTATTCGATAAGGACTGACTGTTTACCTTGAGGACGATGTAGCTGTCGGCTTCGTAAAACTTCCCGTGAAACGTTTCGTCGATCTGAACGGGGATGAAATTCTCAATCTGCCACACAGTCACGCCGGGAACCTAGAGAAAAACAAAAACACGAGAAATTCTTTACATCTAAAATCCAAAAGGTGCTGAGGTAAAGTATTGAATGAGATTACTTACCTGCCCCGCATCGTCTAGAAAGAACTCAGAGTAGTCCAATTGTGGCTTCTCTAAACTCTGGTCCCAGCGCCGGACCTTCAGGTCGCCATATTTCAGCTCTCCATTCTCGTGCTAATCCACAACAGTATGGTCATTTGCTTTATTATGTTCCTTAAAAATCGCATTGTTACTATTATCGTTTACCTCCATGTTTTTCTTCTCCTGTGCCACGTCGCTCATGCCCTTCAGCACCTGCTTCGCTTGATCGTCCTGGGAACAGTCTTTTCTCCTTCTCAGCCTCATCTTTCTGGCCATGTGATCGCGAGGACTTGCTCCTGAATACAATAAAACAAGTCATGGCAAACAACCTCTCGCTACAGCAGATTCTGCACTGGACTCCTGTACCATAGAAAGGACACCCCGGTACAGCTGGTCTTAAAGTTCTTTACCAAGCTTCAATATAGATTAGATCATTAGCTATTCAATCAGTCCCTCAGAGATTCCATGGGCATTTTTTGTGATTGTTGCGGCTAAAAAGCCTGATATCGTCGGCCATTTTTCCAAAAGTTGCAATGAAAATGTTTTGTCTGCTTAAAACAATATATTTTTACATCTAAATGAAACTTTTCTTTGCTTTTTACATCAGTTTAAACCAAAAGGGAATAAGAAAAGACCGTGTGCGTCCTGTGGTCCCCCAATCCACTGCTCAGCTGTGAAAAGTGGGCGGCGCAAACAGGCACCTGTTTCTGTGAGTCAACACAACTCCGATAAAACCCTGAGGAGAACAGACCGAAAGATAAATGTCTGTTTATTTCACACATCACGTTTGAGCTTCGGCTCCGGTTTAAAATCAGGGACCAAAATTCACGCAGTAAAGAAAGCACCAGCTCCTCACACAAATGCCACCGCATCACGGGGAAAGAAGCGATCTAATGCAATGCACACACTGTACATTTATTCAGATAAAAGCCTATTGCTAAATTTAGATCCAGTCGCAGAGAAACGAAACTCGGACAAGGGGAGGGAAGGAGCACGCAGAGGCACTAACTGTAGAGTCAGACCCAGGCGAGTAAGAGGAGGCGGGGAGCAGAAGTAGTAGCCCTAGCTTCAGTCTGAATGACCTGCGGAGGCACTGGGAGCTACACGCAAATAAAACAAGTAAAATGTATTTAATTGATCATATTGTTATGTGAATTATTGGAATAGTTGCAATCCCGCATTGATTTCGCAGATTTTGTGTTAATAGTTGTTATCGCAACATCGCAAAATTCTGGAGGGACTGATTCAATAAACATTTTACTGTGGAACTATTCACTATGGAATACTGAATAGGCCTGCATTAGTTCCTGTGTTAAAATAGAATAACATTAAAGCAGTCGTCATCATGCGTACCTCCCCCAGCGGCTGCCACAGTTGCAGGGGAAGCCCCGGCCAGACGCAGCTGGTTCTGCAGGGAGAAGTCGATATTGTACCACTCTGCTCCACGGTCCACCGGTTTAGGAGGCATCACCAAGTTTGGGTTTTCCCGCACGTCAAGAACCTTAAAAAAGAAATCCATTAACAGAACTGCTTGTTTTTAGCATACTTTTAAAGTAAGCTTAATCGTACATCCAGCTCAGTCAGAAAGTGGATAGCTTCAGGCAGTGTCACAAGACGGTTTTTATTGAGCACTAGTTTCTTCAGCTTTCCACACCTGGGAACCACAACACAAAAAAAACTTTGAGAATGCAATTTAAACACAAGTATTGACTAATAATGTGGGCAATGCCAACCTGCAAAGTCCTTCAGGAATAAGCTCCAGGTTGTTGTTTGCCGCCATGAACTCCGTTAGGCTGGAGAGTTTGCCCACACCAGGAGGAACACCATCGAAGTCCAGCTTATTGGAGTTTACATACAGTTTCTTGAGCTTGGACAGTTTACAGATGGCTGACTGAAACGGAAAGCGCAAATAAAGCGTCATAGAAAAGCGCTACCTCCAAATGCTACAGCTAAGATCACATTTTTTCCGACTTACGGGCAGTGAGGTGAGCTGGTTGCGGCTCAGGTTAAGCGTCTCCAGCTGGGTCCACTGGTCGATGCAGAGGGAGAGCTCGGAGATCTGATTGCTGCTCAGGTTGAGTCGCTTGAGGCTGCCCAGGGAGTACAGGCACTCGGGCACACGGGTCAAATCGTTACAGGACAGGTCAACATCTGCGGAAAGCACAGGCGAGAAGAAAGTATTAGGAGGGCACACAGGAGGAATAGTAATAAGGGCTGAGTACCGTCACATTTTTTTAAAAACTTGTTTTTTGATACCGATACCTGAACAATATACTAAAATATGTGTCATCAATGTGTGAAAGCTCTGCAAATTTACAATATCAGGTTCATCTCCAATGTCAAGAACTGTGTGACAATGGGGAAAAAATATGGCAAATGGCAAGGTGTGAAAAATAGGGAAAAACTCGAAAAATGCAGGAAAACAGGGAAAATATTACAAATAAAAATAATGGGCAAAAATTTTGGGAAAACAAGAAAAAGAAAAAAGGGCAAAAAATGTGATAAAAACAAAACAAAAAACAAAGTCACTTTGTTTAATGCTGTCCCTGGCCTGGACCAACAGCATCAAGGCTTGGATCTAAAAATAGAAGATTAATTTCTGTCCCTGCTTTCACTATTTTAATTCTATTCTATACCAGTAGAACCTAAACCTTTTATCCGATACCAGACGGGTGTCATATAACGGTACCCAGCCCTAATAGTAATGCTTGCTTTGTGTTGCAGGCTTTAATGGATAAATTGTAATACCAAAGCTAGTTTGTAAACCTTAGATCAGATCAGAGCATAATATTGTCATGTTCTTGGGTGGGGCAGCCACGCTTCCACGGAAATAACTTACAACAGAAATAACTTACAATCTCCCTTAGTGAGCGAATGAATATGAATAATAAATCATATCAAAACTCAAAGTTTATTGCATTATTATCGGTCATCTAAATCTGGGTATTTTCTCTACTTTACTCAGAAGACTCAGAGAGGGATGACTGGGCGATTTGGCAAATAAATATCTTGCACTAATAACAAAAACATAATAATCCCCACCTGAACCGAGCACATTTTTCTCTAGCTTTGGCTTTACCCAAATCTAAAAGCTCCTTTACCTGAGAGCTCACCGCCTATATGCCAGGGTAACGTCTCATTTGAAAGCTAAGACCTTATCTATTTTGTTGTGTTTTCGTCACGTTTTTTGTGGCTTTATTAGCACACAAAAAACTAAATGCGGCCAAAACTCTACAAAAAAACAATAAGAACGTGACAAAATTGCAACAAAACGAAAACCCTACAAAAACGCAACTAAATCAATTAGAACAAAACAAGGAAGAAGCTTAGAGGAGTTCTGTAGGTCTTAGCTTTCAAATGAGGCATTACTCTGGCCTATAGGCAGTAAACTCCCAGGTCAAGAAGATTTGGGTAAAGCCGAACTGGAGAATATGTTCTTTGTTTACGGTGGGGGGTAAGGGGTTAAATGCACCTCATGTCCAGAAGCATTGAAAACATAAATGAAGTCCTATACTCCTGACTAAACAGCTCTATTCCACATAGTCAAAACAGCTTTACCTGCCAACTGCGTCAGCGCCTCCAGGCTGGTGGGCATGTTGTTCTGGGTCCTCTGCGTGTTCCGCAGGTGCAGAGTCTGTAACGCCACCATGGCCGGCAACTGGCTGCTCAGACAAGCACATGCAAAAACAGGTCACCAAACTGCATCTGTTACAGCATCGACAGAGGGAGACTGGGTTTATCCGCACCGTAGCTGCGCGTGCATCAGCGGGTTGTTGTTGAGGATGAGCGTCTGCAGATGCACGAGGCGCCTCATCTGTGGGGGCAGACTGTCGAGCTTGTTGTCGCTCAGGTCCAGATACAGCAGGTCCGTCAGGTTGATAAACAGCTGATTGGGGATCGAGTCAATGCCGTTGTGGCTTAGGTTTAGCACCAGCATGTTCCTGCTGTTCTCCAGGTCTCGGGGGATCTCAGTCAGCTGATTGTAGCTCAGATCCTGCAGATTATGGAGAGGGATTTGGTAAATGATGATTCGATTGCACAGAAGTTCAGTGTGGAATATGAAATGTGACTTCAGCATACCAGCACAGAGAGGTCGTCAAGTTGGAAGATGTCATCCGGGACTCCAGAATTTTTCAAGTTGTTCGCTCTGGCCACCACAGCCTGTCACGAGAAATGTATTTTAGAAACCCAATAAACTATGGAGTTTAGCACACAAAATACAACTCTGAGTTAAACAGTTAGTTACCCTGAGGTTTGGCAAGCCGGACAGTTCCCCATGTAACGTGGTGAGGCTGTTGTGACTCACGGATATGTGTTCCTGGAGATGAAAAAGGTTAATTTTCAAAGATATCTCATCTACTCATTTCTGTTTTGCTAATAAAATCATGCAGGTGACGATAACAGCCCATGATAACATACAAAAGCACTGACGCGTGTCCTGTTTAGATTAGATCACCCTTTCACACTTGTTTAACATTAGTATACAACAGAGAATATATTCTTAATTCTACTAAGCACATCTACATAAGCTCATACCTCCATGAGCTCACCACACACACTCACCAGCTTCTGCAGAGAGGCCAGCTCTTCTGGGAGGTAACACAGTCCTGTTCTGTTGAGCTTCAGCCATCGCAGGCTGCTCATGCTTTTGACATGTTCAGGAAAATAACCACCCTATACAGGCAAATGCAAACATTAACAGCTGACTCACATCATCAGTGTCTCAAAGCCAAATAAAATGACTTCATTTGCTGTAGCTTCTCAGAGGCACTGCACAAACGAACGGGCTTGACACAATTAACCCCATTGTGCTCATCACAGTGGAATGTTTACTTTGTTGAAAAATCAGACAAAAACAAACACTTTCTTGATGACAGAACAAAAATGTTGATTCGACTGAGTAAAACCTGCTTTGTCCCAGATAAAAAATAACTTCTCTGGATCTATCACAAAGACTATACTCCATAGTACAAGTATAGAGTATGAGGTAAGGTCAGAAATACTTATGAGGAACTAGATAACCCACTGGATCAGCTTCGTTGTCGCTTTACGCACTGTTGTGATCATAATAAACTAAGGATTAGAAAGAGGAATTGACAAAACAAAAGTTCTGTTTACTCATGCTGGCCTGATAAGAGTAAAATATAAGTTTAGATAAGCCAATAGAATGTACGAGACGTATTCCCTGCCCTCAATGACTAAGGTGACTCTATATGATGTAATAAATGGCACATCCAGAACTGATGTGAGGTGTAACTTTACTCAAAAGGAAAGATTTGACAGTCTACTAGCTAACGCCCAAAGCTAGTCGACTGCTAAGCTAGCTAATGTTTTGGCTTCCTTGTAGTTATTATGGCGGATGTGTAACTACTTTAGCTTAGGCCAGATCTGTGGTACAAAACCCAAGTACAAAAAAAAGGCATAATCACAAGGATCTCAATGGTTACCTTGAAGTCATTTCCACTCAGGTCTACCCCCCTGATGAAGGGAAGGACTCCGGTGGCAGCCATTTCTCCAGCAGGACGTCAGCTGCTCTGCTCGGTCTATTTTGGTCTATTTCTTTGGGTCCAGTACAACAGGACAAGAGGCTGGTGGTGGCTGGGGCTGGTAGTGCGCGACTCTCAGCTCTTCTTCAGTGTGTAGCCTTGTCAGAGCTGAACCAGAGCTGTACTGCCACCTCCCGCTTCGGAATAAGGCGTGTATCATCCACCACTAAACTCATACACGATGGTCCTAAATAAACTTGGAATTGTTATGAAATAGCACCATTTCCTTCTGTTTCTTTATGGATAGTCAAGATATTTTTTTCATCTAAATAATAAGCGATGCACACTATATAAAGTAAATTCACAAACCAAAAAATAGCAAATAGCCAAACCCTTTCAAAATAAAACAATCTTACGTCTCGCCCTGTCGTTGCGTGTCGCGTACGTCACCTTATATTCTGAAGGGGACCAAACCGGAAGTGCTTTTGTTTTTTGCCTGGCGCATGACATCATTCTGTCAGCTGTCCTACAAAAGGTCCACCGGTTAGCTAACCTCAAATAACAACCGCTATTCTGGGTATACAAAATGGAAAAAACTCCGACGAGATACAATGTCCAGTTGTATATTTATGATCTTTCCAGGGGTATGGCTCGCAATCTGAGTCCCATCATGTTAGGTGAGTGACAGCACATTTACTCCGATGCTGGGTGGCCTCAGATGATAAAGTCATAATAACAACTCGGCTTAGTATAATAACTGTTCAGGCTTTGAAGACAACAGTGACGAACTGGTATCTCGCTTATTTTACTTTTTTGATATTCCTGACTCTGATCATTAGCTTTGCCTTAAAATAGATAGCCTCACTATATGACTGTTTTTATTACAGTCTTTGATATTGTAACACAGTATTTTTAAATAATGTCTATGACTTTATATTGCAGGAAAACAACTCGATGGTATATGGTGAGTATGTTTTTTCTTTGTAGCCCTTAAAGCCACACTGCGGAACACTGCAGGTTATATATGTTGTTATGTCACAAGAGCAACTAATCTGTAAAAGTGTGATAACGCTAATATCGCAGTGTGTGTCATCCAAATAAAGCGTTTGGAAGAGGATGTCGCGTATTAATCTTTTGTTGCAGGCATACCGCTATAGTGGCCTATGGTGATGAGTTCTTCTATGGTGGAGAGGGAATCTCCAGCTGTTCGCCGGTAAGAAGTAAAAAGTACATTTATGTTTTTGGGGGGTTAATTTTCACCTTGGAAAAAGTTTCCTTTTTTACTCAAGAATTTCAATCTGAAATTGCAATTGAGAGTTGAAATGTTGTTTTTTTGTAACAACATTTCAAGGCCAGTTTGTTTGACCCAGTCTCCTCTATCATACTTAACACCTGCATTTGCAAGATAAGTCATAAAGTCCCTAATCTGTTGAACGGCTGTTGTTTATTTTTTGGTTTATTTGGTCGGGACAGTGCATGGTAATGAACATACATGGGTCTCATGCATGTAAACACGCCACACCGGATTGTAGCCATGAGCTAATTTTCATCTGTCGTCCCCCATGTGCACTCTGAAGCACACTCTTCTGGCCAAGTGTACATGTTTTTTGTTGGGGATTATTTCCAAACCTTTGTTTTTTTCTAAAGACACTGTTCTTGATGTTGGAAAGTTAACAAAAATACGTGCTGTAAGTTTAAAAAAAACAAGGGTAGGCAAAATAAGCATTAGCTTCAGCCTATACCTTTTTCTGTCATTTTGTATGTTATGTTATGAAGAAGTATACTTAACTGAATGTAAATCTTTTGTTATAATTTTGACCGAATAAACTGAAACTAAACTGAAACTGATCAACCACCTCCTTATATGCAGTCTGTAGTTAGGTCAAAGTTTTACATTAACCTATGATAATCAGTTGATATTTTTATGATCTTGAATGTATTTGAGTATTGGCCAAAATAAACATTTATCGTGGGATTAATGGCACTTGTGTTTTTGGAATATTTTGAATGATTTGTTCAAGCTTTCAGATCAATCTAACATCCAGATGTGATGTCTTGTGTGAAGGGTGGAACCATGTTGGGTCCTCCGGATACAGTTGTAGAGCTGGGAGAGACCGAAGTGTCAGATGAGATTTTCATGGATTATCTTTCCTCGTTGGGAGAAGGCACATACAGGTTATCTTTGTCGTTTCAGCAACTCTAGTCCTGATATTGCCGCTGTTACTTTATGTTTGACTCATACTAATCTGTGTCTTTAGGGGTGACAAATATCGCCTTTTTGAACACAACTGCAACACCTTTACAAATGAAGTATCCCAGTTCCTGACGGGCAGAACAATACCCTCCTACATCACTGACCTCCCATCTGAAGTCCTTTCCACGTGAGTATTGACTGCTTGTGGGTTCATTTAAAATTTGTATTCTATTTGTTTTAGGGCTAAACATATTTATATGTAATAAGTTTCTAAACAGAGACAATGAATTACAGTCACATTCTCCCACATCCCCAATAGCAAAAAATGAATGAAGACAAAGCTCTGAAGATTATAAAGCATGAATGTATTGTCAGAGATTGAATTAAAAATCTAATATCTCCACAGGCCTTTTGGCCAGATGCTGCGGCCGATTCTGGATTCCATTCATATTGCCCCTTCTGGAGGAAACGTCATCAATGGAGGAAGAAACGCATGACAAGAGAAGTGCAGCTGAGCCAAGACCTCTGGAGGTTACTTCCAGTGTAGTTAGCAAGACTCAATATGTACAGTAGGTAATATACAGTAATTTAAAAGTATTCACCATTACAGCCATCGAACTGAACCAAAACAGGTTCACTTTTGTTGTTGTCCCTGTATTTATGAAACCTGACATTTGACATTCATCATGTTAACCAAACAAAACTTAAATTTTATATAGATTATATAGAAAGTGTACAAATTCTATTATAACAAGTGTGCTGAAATTAAAATGTCTCCATCTCTACTATTCACATTACAAATATCTTATAACCCAGTTCCTGTGCTGACTACAGTGGAAAAATCTGTTGTATCGAATGCAAAAGGTGCAGATCAATGAAAGATGGGGCCATTGTGATTTATTTTATTGTGTTGTTTACCCATCTTTTCTAACATTTTTTAAACAATCTTTTTGACTACATCCATCGTTTAACTCCTTAGTGCCACCTTTGATAATAGGCTATCACGTCAAAGTGGCAACCATGTGACACAGAGCATGTTATTTTTAATATTTTTCATTGAGTGTTCAGATTGCGTAAGAAAACATTGATGTTGCCATCTAATTTAATCCACACAATTTTTGCCAACAGTATTATTATTTGAAAATAATCACTTTTTGTACATAAGAAAGTACAAACTTATTTGTCAATAGCCACGAGTTGGAGTGTGTTCCAGGACACATCTGTGCCTTCATTGTTTTGCATGGCAATGGCTACAGTGCTCTTGTACAAGTGTCCTGCACAGATCTGTGTGTGTGAAACCATGTGTATCAGTGTTAATTCCTTGTTTGTTTTAAATTAATATTATTTAATATTTATTATTTACAGTGCAATGGAGAAATTACTAACACAATTACAAGTTGGGACAATGTGTAAATGTGAATGAAATGATAGAACATTGTAATTGCTACATGTTTGGTGCAATTAATCTAAAATGTTTAGACATATGCTACACAAGAGCCTGCTGAAACAAGAACAAAACTTTACTCTATCCCCAGTATTAACTTGAGTGTTTATAGGTTTATATAAACATTATTACTCAGTGTCCCAACTTTTTTGGAGCAGGGTTTTGTATTCTGAGGTGTTGACTGTACCTCTGAACTTGTACTGTTATTATACATGTATCCTTATTTAAACATACAGTGTGCATAGTACATTTGATCAGATTATGAGTATGTTTGACATCCACTCCCTATAGAGCCTTTGCAGCTTAAACAATGTGAGGGATTACGGAAGGACATTGTAAAAAGGCAAGGAGAGCTTACAGATTATATACCAGCAGCTTCTCCCTTTTCCACAGTACTACAGTAGCTACACTTGGCACCAGCCGAGGCCACGACTCCTCTCGAGAACAATGAATGTGCCAGTGTCTCTCAAATGAGGTATCCAGGCTCAGGCCTCAGTGGCTTCTGTGATCTTTGCCTTGTGATTTAGCCGTTCTGCTGACACACACGCACTTACCTGACCACTGAAATGTATTACTAGGGCTGCACCATATCCGAAAAAATATTCAGTATTGTGCAGCCCTAATTATTACACAAGTCATCCTCTTCTGGTATCATCACGTTATGACTTTTGCGTATCTTTATTTTGAAAAGTTGACCATGATAGATGTGTGTATATCATTTGTAATTTTGTGCAATTGTTTTTGTAATAGTAGCTGTCTATAAAACCATTGACACCAAATCAAAAAGCGTTTTATGGTCTCTTGTTTATTTATTTATTTTCAATCTTGAATTGTTAGGATTTGGGCTAAAACACTTTGGTCAAATTTATATTGCTGTGATTTTTGTTGTTGTCGTAGTATTCACAATTGTGTTTGACTGCGGTGGTTTCTGTTTTGAAGTTAGGATTCCGACATAGTTTTCACGTTTGGCGAGGTTTAGGGTTAATCTTATTAAGCAAAAAGCTTGGTGCAATACCACTAACCAGAAGGAAATGAATAAAAAATTAAAATCCATCAACTGAATGAATAAAGACGGAGACTAAAAGGATGAGGCAGTTCTCTGAATGGCCACACGGAGGCAATGTTGCTCCTTTCACAGCTCCTGCAAAGAGGCTTAAGAGACCTACTTATAAATATGTGCGGTGTGTTTATTTGCTGCCATTCTGCATCAGGGCCTAATTTAACACAGCATCAGTATTTTGCAAACAACCTTGCATTTTTTTTCTATGCAGCCATGTTGCAAGAGCTGAATGAAGGACTTTACAGTAAATGTGACTTTGAAAAAAACAACAAAGAGACATGGCATGTGTTCTACTCAGAGGTGGGTAGAGAGTAGCCAAAATATTTACTCAAGTAAGCCTAACGTTATTCTCAAAATCATTTTGCTAAAGTAGAAGTTAAAAGTAGTGGCCCAAATATTGACTCAAGTAAGAGTAACAAAAAGTCTTTGCCCTTGTCAAAGTCACTCACATGTGTCTTTATTTAGCACTCATCTGGTGTGTGTGGAAGTGGAGTGAACTTGGCCCTTTCCATCCACTCTATTCCTTATAATGCATACTTGCTGCTGAACCAGCTTTTTACTATAGGAATAATGTGGCATTTGACAGCCGTTAACCTTTTTCTTCACTTGAGTGATCGCGTTGGACAGGGCCACAGTTGGAGCGTGCGATTCACTCTGACCCTCATGCTGTGGTGATGACCAGCCTGTGTGCCACAGAGGTGACTCAGCGTCTCCTATAGACTTCAATACTGCGGAGTCATCAGTTTGATCTACACCTGGTGAGGTTACATGGAAGATAAAAAGTCTCAGTGGTGATGTTCTTTTTAAACAATAGGGCTATTAGCTGAGTGGAAAGACAATAAAATCCTCCTTTACGTGTTGTCAAACACCTTCAAAGTTACCTTTTGTCACTTTAAAGAATCAGTGTAGCCTTTAAACACAGAACCAAACCAAATCAAATAAGAACACATAACATATTTTAGAGCTTAATTATGACCATTCCAGAGGTTCCTACTAATTAAAATATGCACTCTTAGGCTTTACATAGGACTACTGATTGTGTGGGCATGTAACTAAAGAAAATATCTATTCATTGATTGAACTGTTTTTTAATTTTATTGTAGCTGTAGCTAATCAGCCATTCCCAGAATCTTCCTAATGATGCTGAAAATAATGTCATGCTTTTCTTCATATTACATTCAAATCATTAAAAAACAAGTAACCAACTAAATAAGTTTAAAAAATGCTTAATACTTAACTTTGATGTAGGCCTACTCCTTGAAATGCATCTGAAGCCCCTCAGAGGGAACCAGTATTATAATCATGTAATGTAATAGACCTAATCAATTTTAATTGGTGTCAATTTACATTTCCTTCAAGAAATCACTCACCCATTCACGCTCTCATCATTCACCAGTGTACACAGACACGGGATGCGTGGGTGTAGTGTCTTGCTCAAAGACACGACAGCCTGCACTTGTGAGTATGACGTAATAAATAGCCACGCATAGTACAACATCATTCAGTTCACATTCTATCTCAGCAATAGCAGCAAATTGAGTGGCAAGTCTGCAATGTTATTCATTGATTTGTCACTCAATTGTTTATTAAAACTGATGTAATAGGTTAATCCACAAGCAAGATGATTCGGACCATCAGCCTGGCCCGACTTCTGGAGATGTGTCTCCGGGCGCTGCACTCCGGTCGCCCACTGCTCCCTACGATTGCTTCCAAGGATGGGTCAAATGCAGAGGACACATTTCTCTATGAGGACAATAAAATACACCTTAACCCTAAGGAGGGTAACAGACAGTTTTCCATGGACTTGATAAAAAGTGATCAATATCTGTCTCTAAACATTTGACATCCCAGCAGCAGTTTCAACAGGCTTACCTGTGTTTACCTCAACAATAAACTGGACTGGTCCCACAACACCAACGAGAAGGGCCAAAGTTGCCTCCACATTCTGAGGAGACTGAGGTCCTTCTGAGTGAGCAGGCCTCAGCTCAGGACTTTTTATGACTCTCCACTACACTGCTGTGTGCTGGGCCCCGGGCAGCACAGAGCGGGACAAGAATAGACTGAACAAGCTGGTCAGGAGGCCCAGCTCTGGACTCTGTGGAGGATGTGAGGGACAGGAGGATACTAGCCAAACTCACCACCATCATGGACAACACCCCCCACCCACTGCACGGGACTGTAGAGGAGCTGAGCAGCTCTTTCAGTGGCAGACTGAGACACCCTCAGTGCAAGAAGCAGCACTACCGCAGGTCCTTCACCCCCACTGCTGTCAGACAATAACCTCTATGCAAAACTAGGTGCAATTAACCTCTGTATCAGCGTCACTTTATCAACTACTAGGACTGTAAACTTTGCACAGCTGAAATGTTATAGTAAGTCTGCTCTATCTTTATTTCATTTTTTAATGTTTATACTTTTTGCCCCCTAAAGTTTTTTTATTCACTATATATAAGATGCCTCTATTTACAATTTAATTTACACATTTCCTGTCTATTTTGCGCACCCTGAGTGCTTCTTGTGAGCTTATGTAACAAGTGAATTTCTCCATTGTGAGATCAATAAATTATCTTATTTTTTTCTTTAGACATGATCCAAGATGGCGGCGGTTGCTGTTTTAGTCACGTGACTCATAAAAAAAAAACATATTGTAAAGTTATATTTCTATTCGTATTTATAATGCGCATACCCTCTATTTCCCATTACTCTCAAAAGTTCAGTTTAGTTTGGGCTAAACTCTGACAGTCTAAACTCATTTCCCTCAAACTTCTGAACTAAGCAGCGATGCTAACGCCACTGTCCTGAGCTAGCATGTAGCACCTCTCACATACTCCTCGCAACATTCCCGAACTCTTTTCGAGCACAACTAATAATGCTATCTAACTAAAGTTATATTTGTTCTCACACAAATGGTTGAAGCTGAATTGGAAAACAGGAACACTGATCTCTTTGAGCGCTTCAGACAGTCCCTGGACGGCTTTGCACAAGGTAATGTTATCTGGTCTAAAAGGTTCAACACAAAACATATTATGATGGCTTTTGACATCACAAAATGTCGGGTTTAACTGGCGAAATGTAGAAGTGTGTCCCTATGTCTGACACACTGCCTTTCACGGTAGCTACGTGTGATCGATGAGCCAGCTAACAGTAACGTGTGTGGGCATGTATTGTGCTTCACACAGGTGTCGAGTCTCAGGAACAGACTAAACCTACTTTTATTGGGTACACATGTCTCTTAATTGCCTAGTTTCAACAGTTATTATGGATACGTTTCAAAAGCTTGTTAACCGCTTAACCCCCACCTGAACCGAGCACATTATCTCAAGTCCAGCTTTAACCAAATCTAAAGCCTCTTGAAAAAAGTGTCAAAATAGCAACAGAAAAGTGATGACGATTTGTCAAAATGTGGAACGAAAACAAGAATGAAGATGCCACAAAAGAGTGACAAAAAAGCAATGAAAAAGTGACAAAAATGTGGGACAGAAATGCTACAAAAGAGCAACAAAAAAGTGACAAAAATGTGATGAAAACCCAACAAAAAAGCGATGGGGAAAAAAATGTCTAAAAAGTGACAACAACGTGAGGAAAAAGCCTTAGATGAGTTTTGTAGGTCTCAGCTTTCAAATGAGGTGGATTTGGGTAAAGCTGAACTAGAGAGGCGGGAGTTAAGAGGTTTAACTAATTTATTGTCCAGCTTGTTTTTAGATTAACAGGGAGAAAATTAGACAATTTGAGCAACATTATTCTCTGTTTTTAATGGGAAGCTGTAATCTAGGCTTCTTGTGTTTAAAGTGCATTTAAAGTGGGGAGTGACACTGAAAAAATGAGGTAAATCACGACTACATTGGGGAATTTTTCAGTTTTTTTGCGCTTAGGCTGTGTTTGCAAAAATCTTTTGTAAATCTCAGTCAGATGGAAGACCTCAAGGATTTTTGCGATATAAAGGCTGACCACCAAAACCTACCATTCTTACCGAGCCCAGTAGTGGTGCTAATTTTAAAGATTTTTGTTGTCTTTCAGGTGACTTCATTCACAACAACGTCCCGGTTTTCATGTGGGCTGGTCGCATGCCAGATGTTAATGGCGAAGGCAATGCACCGCACTTCGAGCTGATGGGCCACCGAGACAATACTGTGGATCCAGAGCAGCGTGACTTCAGGGCGTGGGAGAAGACTAACACATCAGGGATGGACGTGGACTGTCCCGCTTTACCTACTCGTCCTGAGACTCCCAGTGCACAACGTACTGTCCTTCTAGTTTTATTTCATATTTTAGCGAACAAGATAAACACTGTGCAAGCCTTACGTACGCTAATAACGGTTGTGCGACAATCCCCAAATCACTGTTTTTTGTCACAGACTCTGGAAGGAAACGGCTGAGGGGGAACTGTGATGATGACGACAGTGATAAGGAGAACTCCTGTCTCAAGAGAGGATGTTTGAACACGATCTCTTCTGATCCCCTCGTGTCCTCTGTTGTCCCCCCTATCTCCCCTATCTCCGTAAAGAGAGCAGGTGAAGAAGAAAACATTGACGAGGACGAGTCAAAGTTGCTGTACGTGAGCCAGCCCTCCGAGGAACGTAACCTCACTGAAGAAGACCAACTACCTGGGACCTCTGCTGGTACCTCATTCAGACGCCCTTACGCCGCGCGACCGTTTCCGTTCCGCCCATTTTATAGCTACGATTCAGACTCTGACTTAGACTTTGAGTAAAGGGGCTCAGAAAGGCCTGAAAACAACAAACACATGCAAAGTCAAACCTTTCAATTCAGATGAAGAAGGAAAAACTAAGCACCTTCAAAATTCAGGTATTTTTTTTTTTTTTTTTTTGGACAAAAGCTTTAATAATATTGTTTGTATAATCTGATATTATATTTATAGTATTAGATGTGAATAAAAGGCAGGTTTACTCTGGTCTGGCTCATACAGTTAAAGAATAGGCTGCTCTGTAATGGACTGTCTTACTCATCTGCCTCTGAGGAGCATCACTGTCAGTGCCGGCTCCAGAACAAACTGACTGAGGGTGCATCAGCTTAAATATAGAAATAGAGATTCATGACATTGACATTTCACACCAAACCGTTCATAGGGACAGTCACTGTGAACGCTCAGCTCCTCTACAGTCACAGTGAAGCCCCCTGTCCCTTCTGCTCGTGTTTGCACCTTAAAACACCACCAACAAGGGATTTCAATGACGTCAGTGCTGTGCGTGCCGGTATGGACTGCTCCGTATTGCCAAACACACTTAGTAGTATGTTGTCCAGAGGCTTCCAGATCGCACTCTTTATGACTGGATAAAGCAAAGAGAAGCACCACACATTGAAAATAGGAGTCTAACTAACTTAAAATAAGTGGCAGGGTTGTGCATGACAAATAAATCTTTAAACGTAATTGCCAAATGCTAATCTGCACAAGTACTCAAGTTACATACAACTCATATTACATAACTTGGTCACCAGGGCTGTCGGTGGAGGGGCTGAAACCTCCCTTCCTACAGCAGCAAGTTTCCTTCAGTGCAGAAAGGCCTAATGAGTAAAAGCTGTTCCTGCGCTCCTCTCAGCAGAGCATCATCTACAACTTCTGTTGCTACCTACCCTGAACCTTCTTTCAAAAGAAGCTGTATGGTTCGAGTGACATTTGCACATCCAGAGGAGCTGCTGCGATAGTGTAGATCCCTGGTTCCTGAAGAAGTGTAACTGAGGAGTTGGTCTTCAGTGCAACAGGCACCATTTCCTTCCCTATACCTGTCACAAAAATTATGCTCTGCTGCCAAACTAAAACATAGTTATTGCTCTGCCAATTTATGTAACAAATATAAGAGCATCAAATAAAAACATGATCAGCTATAAATGATGAGGGTATGCAGTTTATCTAAAATAGCTATTACTGTAATCAAACTTTATACCCTTCCTGGCTCCTGCTCCGACCCTCTCCTCCTCCTCTCCTTGTTAGCCCCTGTTTGACTGGTCAGAGGCCCTCAGGCCTCCAGCTGAGCGCGGCAAGCAGCTGGCCAGGTCACCATTCTTTGGGGAGCCAAGGCCCCACTAACTGCCATGGTCGTGCATAAATCCATAGATGAATAAATACACACACATGACCTTCTGTTATACTGGTCAGTCACACTGCCTTTTCCCAGAATGCCCTTGAGTTGCCCATCTGGGCATTGTGTCATTGTGAAGCTTAACTGGAGATGTACCTACACTATTAGACATGCATTGATTACTTTTGTGTCTATTTTTAGTTTTAAGAACAAGTGCAGAAGCCTCCAACACTAATTACAGAAGAACAGTTCTAACAGGTACGATCCGAAGCAATTGTGTTGGAGGAAATTGCTTTTGTGTCTCTTTTTCTTTGTCTTCTTCCGTTATGTCGGTGCACACATTTCCACCGTTCAATCGATCTGTGACCCTACACAATACAGCGTTGGATTCTCTATTTACAAACCTGCTTGTATCACTTCAGGCAAGATGCCAGCACAGTTCGTCCTCACTATAATGAGGAGTGACCTAGAATGGACTTAGATGTCTGTGCAGAAAACATTGGCACTCAGGTTTGTTTAGATGCGTAAATAATTCACTTTACATCAGACAAACACTGCTAGAGCAGCGGGCCTTTGATGGGTTTACATTTGTCATTTTTACTGCAGTGATATTGTGGTTTATTTTTGTTTTAACATATCAGCCATTATTTACCACTATTATTGTAGTAATACCTTTTTTCAATGGCCCATATAGAGCCCTAACTCTAATGCACATGCAACATTTATTTGTCCGTGTTTCAGACTTAATTTGGAGAGAGTGCCATTGGAAGAGAGCTTTTGGTTCTGGGTGGTTTTGGGACGGAGCCTCGGCCAACTGGCACCTCTTATAAAGGTAAAATCTGCACCGCACACCAGGGCCTCCTCTGGGACAACTTTACAATAAGAACCAATAATAGGCTGAGCACAGACAACTCCACAGTCTATTGTGTTGGTCCTGGCCCCAAATCACTGTAGAAAAAGTCAGTTTCTGCTAAAAAGCCTGGTACTGACCGGGTGATACAACTTTATTTCAATAATATACGCAGTCTTGTGTTAGTGAATACTCATTCTCCTATGGCATCGGTGCTCTACCTGCAGTTGCTTTTATTATTGATTACAATTCAACTCTAAAATGCTGGAAATAGCTTGTGAGCAGATGGGCAGTACAGCCTTCTGCCTCCTGTCCATAGGCGTTCACCAGGTCAGTACCTTGGACAGTTCCTGCAAGAGAAGTGCAGCACAATAGAAAGCCTTTAAGCAAGTTTTTAAGAATAACAACTTTTGTTATTGTAGCAAAGTTCGACCAAGAGAGAAGAAAACCTTGAGTTACAATGAAAAAGTAGTAATTTAAAGCAAATATATTTCATAAATGCCCATTCCCCATGATTTCCTGTGCGTTGCAGGGGAGCAGTCTGTGGCTAAACAAGGTTTTAGAGCAGATTTTGTTGATGTTGGATGTTGCTACAAACATGCCCAAACTATGGCCTTAATGTTCAATGTAAACCATCCGGTCACAATCCCAATTTCATACGGGCGAGTGCACAGATCTATAGATGTGTCTTTCTGCAGAGAGAGGTTTTGGTAAGGTTTGTTTGGCTGCAGTGAGCCCAGCCCTGTGACTTTACAGATGAGCTGAGTTTAGCCTCGAGCAATCCTAATGACAGTGCAGTGAGCAAAAGACACAGAGGACCGGGGGGAGAGAGAGAGAGGATGATCGAGAGCCAAGACACAAAAGGAAGAGCACTGTAACTGAATTATACTCTGAGACAAAGAATTAGATCTATGGGGAGCTGAATACATTCATCAACACTGCAAGTATGTAGAGAAATTCAAAACAGTGACGCGGGTGATGTAGCCTATTCATTTTTACAGCTCAGCACTGTATTTCTGAATCAAACATTATTAGAGCGGGTGACCAAAAAAATGAAAAAAACTGTCTTACATAACGGCACAGTGAAGTATGGGGTCAAACTAGTTACCAAGGCTATTATTAGCCTGTATGTTGCTTATAGCAGTTAGCATTAGCCTTCAAACATCGCAAATTAAGAATGACGTTATAGCAGGCTCAGACCACTATATCATTTCTATGTTCCAACATTTTTCAAAATATACAAAATAGTGTTTTTACGTCAACATTTGATATCCTACTTACATTTAAAGGTGCATTATGTAACTTTTTACGCAGAAATAGTTGATATTAGTGCATATTTGATCTTCTAGTGACCCAGTGGCTATATGGATGGCACCTTTACTTTTCATCACACTGGCTTCTGTGACGCTCCCGGATCAATCGACTCTGTGCATAACTTCAAATCATAACAACGTGTGCAAGAAGAGACTTCCTGTTTCAATCCAGCACCCCAAAATAAAAGCCCACAGCTCGTCTCATTGATTAGTTCAGCAGGTACTTGGAACATTACAAGAATATAATTAAATACACACATTTTAAGTGTTTTGCCTGTTAACAGTTAGGAAGAAAGAAAGTTGGGCTAATGAACCGCTGAACTAATGAATAAGGTGGTGCTTTTATTTTGGTGTGCTGAATTGAAACAGGAAGTCACTTCTTGGGCGGAGTTGTTATGATTTGAAGTCATGCACCGAGTCAATTATGTTTTCTAGGTTTTCTGGTGGGTTTTCTGGATGTACACGTAACCATGGATACGGTCCCATCACCAGAGAAAGCCTTCCAGAAACGTAAAAAACGATTGATTGATTGAAATGATGATCCTGGAGCGTCCTCGGGTCCACTGGGATGGAAAGTAAAGGCCCGATGCTAGCCGCTCATACAGCCTAATATCTACTTTTACATAATGCACCTTTAAGCAAATATTGTTTACATCGCTCTCTCCTATAAGACATGCTGTTATCAGGTGTTGTTCCTGCTTGTGTAGCGGGAGATATAGGCTCTCGCATGGAGACTAAAGAGTGCAGTGTGTGGCTGGGAAATGGTGCACTATCTTTGACTTTGTATTCTGTTGCTGTCAAGTGGTATCCTTTTAATTGGAGCCAAGCTAAGCTGAGAGCAGCAGTCAACCTGACCTCACAACAACAGATAGGCCCACTGAAAAACACCCACACAAACAAAGACGCGGAGTGTGAGAGTGCTTTAAAAAAAGAGGAGGAATAAAGTGCTTACAAAAACAGAACCTTTAAGTAATAAATTACATATATTTATTTTTGACAATTACCACTTTTCTTTGTCTAGAAACCCCTCTCCAGATCTAGGGCTGTTTGCAAAGGTTAATGCCTTAATAATCGCAGTCTTTGCCATTTTCCTTTTGCAATAATACTTCTAACTGGATTTGTTTGTGTTTACACTTTCAACAGACCAAAATAAATGCAACCTCCCGGGAACAGAACCGACTTTGTTTGTAGATTAGGCTGATAATGTTATTGAGCTGCCTTTGGCTACCGTGTTCCTCTTTCAGCAAATCACAAAGACGACTGATTTAAACCTGAAGTGATGGGATCGAAACTTGCGCAGCTCACGGGGAGAGGCGAGAGAGGCTAAGTGAAATAAGCTGGGAGTAATAAATTCATTGGGCTGCACGCACGTGGCAGATGTATTGCCAAGCGCGGTTGATTAAGAGGAGGAGCCTGTCGAGGGAATCTGAACAAAGGTGCTTTGTTAATCCAAATGACGTAGCGTTGTATAGGGAAGCGACTTTGGAAAGGAGCGCTGTGAAAGAAGAATGACATGCAATGACTGCAATTTAGTGTTAAGATTATAATATTGGTCTGATTTGCTTTCCACTTGCGTTGTTTATTATTATGATAAAAGATTCATAGCAAAGTACTGCATTATTATAGTCCACAACTCATTGATTAAACGTCCATACTATGAGCATTATGTATTTGTAAATGAGTGTACTATTCGGAAAACATCTTACAGGAGAGTAAATTGAATTGGAGACAGTTTTCCTCACTCCTTGCTGTCCAGGTCGTCCGACAGTGACTGGCCAAAAGCGTAACGTAGGATCCATGGGTTTTCTTCTGACTGCAGCCCACAGCAGGCACATTACTGCTTTAAAATGTACACATTTTGACCTGGACTCAAACAGACATATATATTTTTGACAATCAGACCCCGGCAGTGGACACCGATATATGGATCAAAGTAAGTATGGATGGGTAGGTTAAAGGTATGGATGTCTTGGATATTGGTGGTGGTATGGAATGTTGCAACCTGGTTCAGCTAGGTAATAAATTTGTAACAAAAACCAAGATGTAAGTGTGTAAAAGGAGTAACAAAAATAACCAAGCCAAGGCGATTTACAATATGTACAAAAGGTTAACCAAAATGTAACCTAAACTAAGACAACAAAAAAGTGTACAAACAGAATTAGGCCCAACAAATATGAACAAAGACCAAACAAAACGAGTGTCACTTGAAAGCGAGCATACCAAAAAGAGACACAGAACGCAAAGCACAGAATGGCATAGCAGCCCCAAATGGCAGGTAAGCGATGGTTTTAAAGGTGTGGCTGCAACAGGAGTCCAAATGATTGGCCAGGTGTTTCTGATGCCGCACCAATCAGGAGTGCGAAGCAGCAGCCAACCAGCTCAGAGCGGGAAACCAGTCCTCCAATCCCAGGAAAGGGCTCACACAGCCAGGGTTCCATAGGAGGAGAACACAGGTCAGCCACACCCACAAGCGAAGGATGCAGCAGGAAGAAGCTGTGGATAGAAGAGGCGGGGATGGGGTGGAGGCGGGACGTAGCACAGCTAGGAAGTTGACCAACCTGCAGGAGGCTTAAAAGCAGAACCGATGGCGATGATTGGCTGCGATTAAAGTGTGGCTCTGCGCTGATAGGCTGAGGAGGTGTAACCGTCGCAGGCTCGATCATTGGCTGGAGGTTGGTGATGCTGAAATTAGTCATCCCAGGTTGAATTTACGCCTAGGCTTCATATATACCTTTTGGGGGATATTTGGTGATAATTTCTAAAACATTTAGATTAGTATCTTTCATTTTGCAGATTGGAAAATACTATAGTTTCCCTATGTTTTGCCTCTTTTGTAGACATTGCGATGGCCTTCGTCACTTTAGTTCCCTCCTCCCCTTGCTCTCAAGCGCATCATTGAAACATAGGCCACTGTTTTTCCAGCTCCCTGGAGCTTACAGTCACTTTTAGAAGATATTGTAGCGTATTGTTTTGCAGTTGCACAGCCCCAGTAGATGTTTTTACCCCTCGCTGCGCCGCGGGGGTGAAGGTGAGCTGAGCGGGAGTGCGGCAGAGAGCTTCCCGGTTATATAGAGCCATGCCTGTGACTAAGTAGAAACTGGGCTGGGCCACCCGGGAAAAAAACGAGAAAGTTGTCACAATAGTTTGAACAGTTGCGGCAGAAAATTCAAAGATTACCTGAATGATTCAAGACACAACTACTGTCTTTATAACCGAGCACAGTGGGGACATTGACTATAAATTGAGCTCAAGTTTAATTAACACAGTGAAGAGCGTCTCAGGACCATCTGTTCATCATTTTTATGTGCGGTTTACTCCTCCTTCTCCAGTCGCTTCCCCTTAAAAGCCGATGTATTGATTTTACTTCTTTACTCTCTTTTGCTTTATACAGGCATCTGTTTATGGCACATTGATAAAAGGCTGTTGACCTTACTTTTTTGTTGTTGTCAATGAAATATATACTAAATAGTTCCTTCACACTGTCCCTTTTGCTGGCCTGTTCTGCCGAGGAGGGCCCGGCGTTATTGGCTCAAAGCGGGAGATTTGCCGTCCGATTAGAGGAACGCCACACCGTGAGATTTAGACAGATAGATGGAAACGGAGAGCTGTTCCTCGGGGGGCCTGCACTTTAATTGAGTTTATGAAGCGGTGGACGGGGCAGACTGATGGAAGACATCCATCTAATAGCCCCATAATCTCTGAGGGACTCTCTCTCTCCATCACTCACCTGAGCATCTCCTTCTCACAGATTCTTTATCTGTTCACTTTATAACTGACTGCTCTGCCTGCACATACATGTGCCTCTTCTGCTCGTGAGCTGCACTAACACTACCAGAATGTACAGGAAAAGTAGACTTTAAATTTTTGAGCTTTCAACCATGGCAAAAAGTTCCCCCTTGAAAAAAACATACTTGCTGTTTTGCTTCATTCACGCAGCTATGAGTAATCCTGCTTATTTTGGTCATTATTGTTATTTCTTCTTCTGCTTCTTCTATGCCGTTCTTCACTCAAATGGCATTTATCAGGATGTGTTTGATTGGTTGGCATGCTGTTGGCTAAAAATGGTGGCTTGTGTATCATTATTTCCGCCTTCAGTCAGTAGAGGGCACTCTACGTCCTTTGTATGCTGACAAGAATGGTCCTTACTTTGTCTCTTTTTCATCCAACTCCATTCATTTAAAGTTTAAATGCGAAAATAAAATAATTATAAAAATTGAAACTGCTGATCGAACCGTCTCCATGGTTACACATACATTCCATCCAGAAAATCAACCAAACAATTGATCCCGAAGTGTTTCGTGGCCACTGTGATGGAAAGTAAAGGCGCCATGATGACCTCCCACACAGCCGCTGGGTCACTAAAAGGTCACACACACAGATGTCGACTTTTTTTTCGCAGAAAAAATGTACATAATGCACCTTTAAATCACAAGATTAACTCCACTTTAAAGGAATAGGCCACCGTTTTTACATACTGAGATATGTTCTTACCTTAGCTTTGACGAGTTCTTTAGGACCTGTCTGGTCTTCCCCCGTGCCTTCTATCACGTAAACACAGCGCAGACGGCGTTAGCATTTAGCCTCTCCCTCTCTCCACTATAGCTCCAAAACAGGTCAAGATAGAAGCTACCAAGCTCTTCCACGTTTTCCCTATTTAAATATGGTTACGTGAAGTGTTCCACTACAAAGTATAATTACACAAAATTTAACAATGTGGATTTTCTAATCGGATAAAAGGGGGGACTATATTGCGTAATAATACCAGGAGTTGTTTGGCATCCGCACACTAAAGTGAAGATTACTGCACGGATTTCGAAAGCTAACCTTACCTTAGCCCTAACCTTAAGGATAGCGGAGTTTACGAACTAAAGCTAACCTTACCTTAGCCCTAACCTTAAGGATAGCGGAGTTTACGAACTAAAGCTAACCTTACCTTAGCCGTAACCTTAAGGATTGTGGAGTTTACAAACTAAAGCTAACCTTACCTTAGCCCTAAACTTAAGGATAGTGGAGTTTACGAACTAAAGCTAACCTTACCTTAGCCCTAACTTTAAGGATAGTGGAGTTTACGAACTAAAGCTAACCTTACCTTAGCCCTAACCTTAAGGATAGTGGAGTTTACGAACTAAAGCTAACCTTACCTTAGCCCTAAACTTAAGGATAGTGGAGTTAATGAACTAAAGCTAACTTTACCAGATGAAAAGTTACGAGAGTTGTAGCTATTATTAGCAATTAACATCCGGGCATTTTCTATTTAACACAGCTGTTCCAAACAAACAATACATATCGAGGCGGGGGTAATCTGAAATCAGGGGGGGTAACTTGAAATCAGTTTCAGGTTACCCCTGGGGGTAATTTGAAATCGATTTCAAGTTACCCCCCGGGAGTCTGAAATCAATTTCAAAGTACCGGGGGGGTAGTTTGAAATCGCTACACCGGGTCCTAAGCAAACCTGCAAATATGCGAGAAAAAAAACATTAAAAACTCCTAATAGCAGCCGTCAATATTTCTGAAACTCAACCGAGAGTTACTGAACCTATTTATTTCTCAGACTCATTAGCCAAAAATTCCTCACCAACTGCTAAAAAAGTAATAAAGTCGCTACTTCCGGGGTTAGTGTAGCTGCATCTGCGGGCCGGAAGTAAAGCTGTGACGTCACCACTTAACAAACGTATACCTACAGTAGTTTTATAGTTATGTTTTAAAAGATACTTATAAACATTGTTTTTAGCCAAAAGAGGGTTATCGTCGGAAATAAATGAGAGCATGAAATGAAAAGTGCAGATGGCCACTATACATATTTTCGTTTTGCGCCACTAAGCACGAGATGATTTGCTTTTTGTACAGAACCAGAACAAAGGCGGGAGGTGTTTGCTCTTTGATTTCATGTTCAGTATAGTTTCATTATGAGCCTCAAAGCCACAGGTTTAAACATCAGGCAAATGAGAAATAACAGCGCAGCTTACGTTTGATGCAGGGTTGCCAGGTCCGCGGTTAAACCGCGGAATTGGGCGTTTTTTAAAGCCATTCCGCGGCTGAAAAAAACTGTCCGCGTTTTTTTGCCTTGCTGTAATCAATGTTGAATTGATCACAATCACTATTTCGAAGGCATATCCAAGGCTCTGTAAGCTGCTTTTTCAATAAGGGAGGGAAATAGGGGCGGTTTCTCATCATCGCAGGAGCACATGGGCTCTGTTAACTAGTAAACAATATTGAAAATTCCAGCCGCGCCGTATGTCCGCGGGTTTTCCGCGGTTTTCAGATATTTTTGGGCGGGTTTGGCTGCCCAGACCTGGCAACCCTGGTTTGATGATGAGAGACCTCTCCGTAGCACCTGAGCTCCTCCTCAATGACTGGATGACGTTTCCCTCACATCTTCTGTCGTAGCTCCTCACGGTCCTGAATCTTCTGTCGTAGCTCCTCACGGTCCTGAATCTTCTCTCCATCAAATGTCCACGTCCTGGGAGATAACTGTCTGTCCAAGCCAGCAAGGGTTGTCCCAAAGTGTGAAAAAAACAAGCAGTAGCTAAAACAGCTAGTTAGCTAGTTAGCATCGTAATGCTACCTCCAGAAAAGTCAGTTTCGACGCGGCTTCCGACTGAAGACAGTTGTCAAAGTCCATTAGTTTGACAAAATCCTTTCACCTCCTCTCAGGAAACAACACGAAGCTTCTTAAATGAGAAGTTTTTACTCCCCTGGGTTCGTAGCTCTGCGCTGCTAACCACACAAGCTACTCGTATATTGTTTACAGTTGGGCGCGTGCGGTGACATTACAATGATTGACCGCGCCGTTGTCCAATCAGACAAAAAACACAGGCGCAAATATTAATTGGCTGCTTATCGAAGTGGGCGTGTCTAGGAAAGTGAAGGCGGCCACTAAGAGACAATGTGTTTACACACAGGAATAAATGAATCCAGTGAAAACCCTTTTTAAATAAATCTTAAATACATGTCCGAGAGGCTTTTGTGCAAAATATAATGCAATATTTAATATTATTGCTATAATATAATGATGATATTTTTAGAAACATTTTAGAGGCCGGCGCCCCCTATGGACCGCCCAAATGGAAGTTACCCAAAATGATGAATTCAGTTACTAAGTTACTAAGTATTTTTGCAGAACTATAACACAATTATATTTAAGATACTGCTAAAAATATTCCCCAGTTTTCTTTAGTTTGACCGTTTTTGTGATGTTTATTGTTTCACTTCCTTATTGGACACTGACAGGAAGTGACATAGAAGAAGGTAAACTATATCTATCTCTGTCACTTGTCACTTCCTGTCAGCAGATTCATTTTTTAAAAAACTTTTCTTCATTACATCCTGTTTCGATCCAGCACGCCAAAATAAAAGCACCATCTTATTCATTAGTTCAACTTCCTTTCTGCCTAACTATAAACAACGAAACACTCGAAATGTGTGTATTTAGTTATATTCTTGTAACGAGACACTAGACACTCAAATCCCCAGTCTAGGGATCGGTATCGGAAGCAACAAAGCTGGATCGGTGCGTTTATCTTCTTCACCATGGTCTCCTCTCTGTTGTGAAGTTTCTCAGCAGCTTACTGGACATAGCTCCTCTCGAACCTCATTAAGGTCCATGTTGGTTTCCTCTCGTCGCTTGTCAAGGTCCTTCGTCTGGTCTCGTTCCTCATCAGGGTCCTCGGTCTCCTCTCGTCCCTCATTCCGCCCAACACCGGTCTCGTCTTTGCTTGCTGCCTCTTGTTTCTGCTCTCGCTTGATGTTGAACACGTCCCATCTGTCCGGCAGCAGGCCCTTGCTGAAAACGAAGGAGGTGATCCGCGAGACCAACAGGATGGCCGCCAAAGAGGTGAGCATAATGGTAGTGCGGAAGGGGAAGAACTGCGTCATCCTCCCCTCCGCGTTGAGCCGGCAGTCTGGGAACCGGATGAGGGGCGGGAGGCGCCGTAGCCGTTGGAGAATTTGCAGAAGAGGACGCAGACCAGCTGGGGGAAGAGGATGGTGTAGGACATGTCCACGCCCACGAGCCAGAAGACCAGGACGCTGCTCTCCAAGAAGGTGAGGGCCGTCCCCACCACTCCGGTTGCGACCACCGAGATCCGGATCACCCACTGCATCTCCCGGTCAGACGCCTGGAACAAGCACCCAGTATGAAAACGAATAGTCATACACATCTTCATACGTTCTCTTATATTATCAATGTGTAAATAGGGCTGGGCAAAAACACCTCTTACCGGCTTTACCCAAATCTTAAAGCTTCTAGACTGGAGAGCAACAGTGCACCACCTAATTTGGAAGCTAGCGCCTACAAAACTGATCCTGCGTTTTGATAGAGTATTTTTCTCGTTTTTGTTGTTGTATTATTGTTGCTTTTCTGACACATTTATGGCACTCTCTTATTCACCTTATTCCGCCCCGCCCACTTTTGCCACTTTTTGCGTTGTCTCGGCAACTCTTTTTCCAGACACTTCCGGTCGAGCGCGAAGCCCGTTCATGTACACGGAGAACGAGGGAAAATATTCTCCGCTCAAATCTGATGTTTAGTCGATTGATTTGTGTAAAATGGCCAGTGTTCATTTGCACTAACATGTCGACACTGCACCGTCTCTCTCTCTCTTTTCGCCGAAAAACAGCTTTGTTTCCGTGTAGTGACTGATATGTGGACTTCTCCAGCCCCATGTTAACACATAGGAGAAAAGGGGCGGGCACAATTAATGCCGGTGGCCACGCGAACTCCCGGAATAAGGTGAATACAAGCCTTTCAGTCATGTGACTTTTGTTGTTATGGCATTACTACAACATGTATATAATATCTCTACTCAGGAAAATAAAAGAAAGACAACTATTTGACAATGACATTTTAATTTACTCGTAATCATTGCTGTAGAAGATAACAGTAAAAACATGGCCCCAGATTTATGTGAAGAAACCAGTGAGTCAGTGTTTAAAACGTTTGCATGCTACCGGTTAGCTCAGAGCTAAGCTGTTACTGTAGCATTTCCTTAGTGTTCATAGATGTGAGCCACACATGTGTTTATCCTGTTGAAGCCTAGTTGACAGTTGCTAACCAGTAGCATGCTAATGTCTTGAGCTGCTAAAACACTGATTCAGACTGAGACGCTGTTCACATGACAAACTATAAAAATCAGAGAGAACGGTTTTCTGTTTCCTCTTTGATGTGTTCATTTAGAGTAAATCTTCCAGCGCTCTCTGGTGGTAACTTTCGATAAAGCATGCTGGACATTAAAAACGCTTGGAACGGATCTATTTGGGAGCATAAATGAGCCTTTAGCCATTTTCCACATCATCTGTTTTTAAAAGCTCAAACTACTCGATATAATTCAATGCATCGCCCGGCCCTACACGGAGCAATGATCCTGAACTCTACTCGAATCAGCCGTGCCTCACCTCTTTCCTGATGATGTTCTTGTAAATGTTTGAGGAGAACAGTGAAGCCGAGGAGAGCAGAGCGGAATCCATCGACGACATGACGGCAGCAGCCACCGCTCCAATCCCAATCACAGACACGTACGGGGGGGTGAGGAAGGCGGCGGTGTAGGCCGTCTGCGCGATGCCCAACGAGTGAGGGTTGGTCAAGAGGAACGGCACGCACAGCCACTGCACGCAAACACGGAAACACAGCCACGTCACCTGTGCCCAAACAATCAGTGAGGAGCTACGACGCACCAGGCTGACGAAGATGAAGATGAGCTGGATCACGTCTGTGTAGGCCACGGAGTACAGGCCCCCCAGCAGCGTGTAGATGATGGCCACCACAGCCGAGATGATGATGGAGTACACGTAGGACAGGTCCAAGATCACAGCCAAGGTGCCCCCTGGAACAACAGCCAGCACAGGACAGGACAGTCACAAACACAAGTATAACATCCTCTCTCTGGAAGTCTGTTCATGTGCCCCGTGTTGCCGGGCGTCGGTGCCACTCACCCAGGCTGACCAGCGTGCGTGCCACCCACATGACGTTGGCCACCAGGGCGGGGAACATCAGGACCGTGGCCATGACGTTCCCGTACTTGATCTGGAACGGGTCCATCATGGTCACGTACTTGTTCTGCGTCATGGGTTTAGCGAAGAAAAAGCCGCCTGTTCAGAGAGGAAGGAACAGCGATGAGGCCATATTTCACAGATAAAAAACAGAAGACCCTGTCAAATAAACTAAACCTGAACGAGGCTTTGCAGAAGAGCTGGCCTGGTTAACGTTAGCGGACATGTGGAAACAATCAAAGGCAAAATTACTTTGGCAGTCATGTCGACAGACAGTAAGATAGATATGAGGCTGGGCACTGTTAAACGATGCAAGCAGGCACCGGGAAAAAAATGTTGATCCAAGTTTTGCTGCTGTTGGTCCAGGGGCAGCATTAAAGTAGCGACTTGGTTGTTTCAGCTCAAATATAAGATTTTTCCCAATTTTTCTCCTTGTTTTTCTGAATGTTTGCCCCATTTTCCCTTCTTTCCTTTTTACAGATTCTTTCTTATTTTTCCCCAAAAGGTTTCCTCATTTTGCCCATTTTTATGACTAATATTTTCCCTATTTTCTCAACCATCTTGGTAAATGGTAAAATGGTCTCCACTTATACACTGCGTTCCAAATTATTATGCAAATTGGATTTTTGTGTCAGAAAGGTAAAAAAAAAAAAAACAATAATAATGAAACTCATGGATGGTATCGTGTCTTGGGGCTCTATGAATCACTGACATTAATCTCAGAGTCCTGGGATGATTTGTTTTCAGGTTAAGCCCAGTTAAGGGAAAAACTACTGAAAAAGGGTAAAAAAAGGGTATTATGCAGATCATCATTTTCAAGCAATATGGGAAAGAAAAAGGGTCTTTCTGCTGATGAAAAGTGTGAAATAGTTGAATGCCTTGGTCTAGGTATGAAAACCTTCGATATTTCATGAAAGATTAAGTGTAATCATCATACTGATAAGAGATTTGTGGATGATTCAGAGCACACTCCGGTTTGTGCAGATAATGGCACAATATGGACGGTTTCAGCCAGACAAACACATCAGATTAGGAGAACAGATGCTACAAAGCAGCAGACAGGTATTTGAAGCTGCTGGTGCCTCTGGAGTCTCCCGAACATCAAGGTATAGGACCCTCCAGAGGCTGCAGTTGTGCATAAACCTTCTATCCAGGCCTCCCCTAAATGGCTAATTGAATGGTGATGAACAGAAACGGCTGCAGTGGCTCAGAAATACATGAAGACTCATTTTCAAATAGTCTTGTTCACTGATGAGGCCGTGTAACCCTGGATGGTCAAATCAATGGAGTAGTGGATAGTTGGTGAATGGCCACAATGTCCCAACAAGGCTGAGACGTCAGTAAGGAGGTGACAGAGTCATGTTTTGGGCCAGAATCATGGGGAGAGAGCTGGTCGGCCCCTTTAGGCACATTTAGGATCCCTGAAGGTGTGAAAATGACCTTTGAAAAATATGTGGAGTTTCTGACTGACCACTGTCTTTTATGCTACAAAAAGAAGAGCCGTGCTTTCAACGCACCATGTCCTGCTGTAAAGAATACCTCTGCATCACTGGCTGCTATGGGCATAAAAGGAGAGAAACTCATGGGGCCAGATCTTGTGGCGGCGCACGGGGCGGCGCAGGCTCTTGGCGAATTATTTTCCGAGTGGCGGCGCTATATGTGCCATTCGCCTCCGCCACCTATGAGGGGGCGTCACAAGAGGAGGTGACTGCACTGATGGAAACACGGCTGACATTCACTTCCTCGTTTACATTGCGCTGTCTTGCGTTCTTTCTTAAGGCTTAGGCTCTCACAGGTCAAACTAAAAACTTTATTTACCCCATCGTGAGCTAAACCATATTCACGTTTCGAGAGAAAAAGAGCTACAGCGTCCGCTGTGGCGCGGATCGGCCGCGGTCTGCGTGAACGCGAAGCAAAAGCACATGTTCACCCCCCACTCCCACACAACCACTCTCCTGGACGCGGAGTCGATCTGGTTGGAGGAAAATGTGTGCGTCTCCACCCACGTAAATGCGCCAAGTCTGGAGTGGCAAGATCACAAAGTGCGCTCCGACTGAGCGCAAAATGTCACGCTATCGTCTGCGTTTTGATGCACAAGATCGGGCCCATGATGTGGACCCCCTCCTCCCCTGACTTCAACCCTGTTGAGAACATTTGGAGCCTCAACAAAAAAAACTTCTATGAGGGTGGGAGGCAGTTTTCATCCAAACGGCAGCTCTGGGAGGCTATTCTAACATCCTGCAAGGAAATACAAGCAGAAACTGTCCAAAAACTCACAAATTTAATGGATTTAAGAGTTTTGAAGCTGCTAACACACAAGGGCTCCTTTGGTAAAATATAACTTGACCTGTTAATATTTTTTTGATTGAAATAGCTTTTGATTTCAGTAAGTATGACCTCCTAATGCTGCAAATACAACAAATTACCATTTTCAGTTAATTACAAGCTTTAAAATGTATTGAAACAATGAGTTGCATAATAATTTGGAACAGTAGATTTTGAGGTTTTTACTATTTACTATTTTACTATTTATTTTTGAAAAAAATACTGTTATCACTAGGAATTTTTTTCCACCACATTTAAATGATCCTCTACCAGGTAAAGACTTGAAAATTATGCTGACTCTCATTTGAGTTGACAATTTAGAAAATCTTAGAAAAATGTAATTTGCATAATAATTTGGAACGCAGTGTATAGTGCTTTTCCACCTACATTAGGAACTCAAAGCGGTTTACAGCAAAGATCCACTCACCCATTCATACTCTCATTCATACACCAATGTACGCAGACACTGGGGGCAATGTGGGTGAAGTGTCTTGCCCAAGGGCACAACGACAGTGTACAGTTTCAGGAGGTGGGATTCGAACCCCCGACCTTCTCTCTACCTACTCTACCATCTGCGCCACTGTCGCCGCAATCTTCCCCATCTTCCCCTATTTATTTCTCAATTTTTGCCCAATTTTTCCATTTAAAAAAAAAAATCCCCACATTTTTTCCAATTTTTCCAGATTTTTTCCTAAATGTTTGCCCAATTTGCCCAATTTTATTTTACACATTCTTTCTTATTGTCCCTCCAAATGTTTCTTCATTTTTGTTACTCATATTTTCTGTATTTTCTTTCCATTTTCCACAATTTTTCCTAATTTTCTCCACAATTTCTCCCATTTTTCCCTAACTTGTCCCCGACTTTTTAATACATATCTTGACTTTGGAGATAAACATGATAAACATTTTGTATACGTATCAGAAAAAGTATCCATCAGATATCAATATCGTAAACCAAGTATCATTAAAGTCCCGGTATTGAATATTTTTTAAAAGGTGGCGTGAGTGAATGCAGTGATATGTGAGCAGTGCTTTATCGTACCGAGGCTCTGACTTACTTTCGGCACGTCTCTGAGCTCACGCTGGGGTGATTTTTTGTTGTTGTGATGATAGTTTTAATCATAATTTAAATGTCAAATAAAACGCCTGTAAAAGTGCCAAAACAGTCGTTCTGTTTCATAAAATAAACGTTTGTAACAATAAATAAATTCAGATAAAAACAAACAACATATCTGCAGCCACAGCGCGCGTGACGTCACGCAGCGCGGAGAAAGTAGTGGCTTGTGTCCGAATCGCCCACAGAATCAGTTATTATATTGTCGACTATATAGTGCGGGCCTATGTAGTGAAGGGGTTAGGGACTAGGGTGGACATTCGGACACAGCCAATATCTCTACTCAGGATGAAAATGAAAGACAACTGATGGACAGTGACATTTTAATGTACTCGTAATCATTGCTCAAGAAGATAACAGTTAAAACAGCTGCTCAAGATGTTAGCATGCTACCGGTTAGCATTTAACTTCAACAGCTCAGGTCTGACCTCTAAAAGAGAAAGCCCTGAACCACACTCCAAACATCTAGCCTTGGATACAACATGGTGTTACTGTAGTATTTCCTCAGTGTTCACAGATGTGAGCCACACATGTGTTTATCGTGTTGAAGTCAGTGGTTGAAGCTAAATGCTAACCGGTAGCACGCTAACGTTTTGAGCAGCTTAAATCCTGACTCAGAATGAGACTCTGTTGACATAACACCTTTATTTTCCATCACAGTGGTCTCCAGGATCAGTTGTTTGGAAGGTTTTCTCTGCTGACGGACCCTCACACCAGAAAACCTACAAAACAAGTGATCCTGGGGCGTTGTAGAGACCACCCTGATGGACAGGAAAGGCACGATGATGACCACTCATACAGCTGCTTGTTTTTGTAATATTGTACATTTTTCAATTACACGATTATATAATGTAATATACCCCCTGGCATGTTTTGTATTTTTCTGTTTACTTGTTGTAATAGTAATATAAAGGTTAAAATACAAAAGTGATTATTTGTTTTGTTTAGATTTAAACAGAAATGCAATCTCAAATGAATGGACAAATCAAACAATAATAGTTTTCTTATGACATCACACACAAAAGCTTTAACTATACATTATAAAAGTAATTATGTCTTTTCTAACCATGTTTCATCATGTGTTTTATGACCTCACACCGTCCCCTTTTAGATAAACTAATCTAAACCGTGGCTGATTAATGCCATTAACAAGTCTCTCAAACAGTCGAATGCAAACGTTAGCTTAGCCGTTAGCGTGAACTCGCTTGTGTCACACTCACCTTACACGTCTTCCTGAATCGTGTGTAGTTCACAGGCCTCCAGAAAAGTATGTAGCGTCACATCCACAGCTAATCTGAAAAAGTTGTATGGAAATGTGTCGCCATAGGAGTGGAGTGTTGCCGTGGTTACGCCCCGTTTGAAAGGTACACAAAGTCATGTGACCTGGGTCCACTGATAGATGAGACTTTTGCCCTTTTGCTGAACAAACCGACATGTTTATGAGACAAAAATGCATCACAAGTTTTCTTTATTGATGCTAACGTTTGGAAATGAGGCAGTTATGGAGAAAACCGCGGATATGTGAGGGAACAAAGTCTGAATCATGGACAGGCAGAAGCACGTTAATGTTTGTTTGTTTACATCAAATACAACACTTGTTTCCTCCTTTAAAACAGTATTTCTGTACTTTTTAACACGACATGGGACACAGTGAAGGCTAACACTGAACCCTGAATGAATGGAGAAGTTCGAAATCCGTGCAGTAATCTTCTCTTTACTGCGCAGTAATCTTCACTTTACTGTGCAGATGCCAAATTACTCCTGGTATTATTACGCCTTACAATATAGTTCCCCCTTTTATCCGCTTAGAAAATCCACATTGATAAATTTTGTGTAATTATACTTTGTAGTGGAACACTTCACGTAACCATATTTAAATAGTATAGGGAAAACGTGGAAGAGCTTGGTAGCTTCTATCTTAACCAGTTTTGGAGCTATAGAGGAGAGGGGGAGAGGCTAAATGCTAACGCCGTCTGCGCTGTGTATACGTGACTGAACGCACGAGGGAAGACCAGACAGGTCCTAAAGAACTCGTCAAAGCTAAGGTAAGAACATATCTCAGTATGTAAAAACGGTGGCCTATTCCTTTAAGCCTGTTAGAATAAGTAGATCTACCTGCAGAACCAATGCATTTGATTGTGGTATTAGCTCACATATTGCAGAGAGGGAAAGTCAAATGTTGTGGTCAGCACTTCCTGAGCCCACTGCTGCCTGTTCTCAGCTCTACTTTGTCCAGTCGTCCACAGCATTAGCTGGATTAACCTCCTCTCTCTCCTGCCGCCTGCTGCTCCAGGCTTTCCATCAGTCCTTCTGCGCTCTCTTCTAGGCTAGCTTTCCCCCAAAGGCTTACTGTGTGCTACATGTTATATCTTCCACAATATATCGACTCATTTCCATGCAGCTGGGTCAAAGAAATCATTTGAACCTATTAGTCGTTTAGTCAAATGCTTTGTTTTGATTGAGGCTTGAATTTCTTTAAGTTTTGGGACTTGACTTGAACTTGAATTCCAATGACCTTGAGAAGACTGCAGCCCCTCCCTGTTTGAGCATTGTACCTGCATCGGGAGGCTTTGCGTTGCTGCCTTATCTGTTCCTGGCAGGTGTCTATAAAAACAGTCTTGGCTGGATTCAGAGGTAGGCTGCTGAAATGTCAGTGGTGCCTTTGTTCACATCGGGAGGAATTCAAATGAGCTAAAAAGTTCTGGGCAGAAACATTTTTTCCACTTTGAATTCTGTGCATTCCCCTTGCTTTTGCTTTCCAAGAGTAATGTACCCTTTGCGCTTTGCAAATTGCGACCGTTCAGTTTCGCAATTTGGACTCGATTGCGATTTGTAGTGTGGCCCTGTACACTGTGGACTGGAGTGCAGAGGAGAAGAGTAGGCGTTTGGCTCTCTGCTCCCTGTGTGATGGATTGAGTCCAAAGCCTTGAGTCACACAAATGAACTATGACATGGGTGACAGCTGGAGATTGCGCCCATCGCTATGCCTCAAACAAGCACATTCATGCATTTATTTCACTACGCTCCTCCCTGCTGCATGTGGCTTATGTGGACACTCGCCTCGGTATGTCACTGATATGAGCTTGCTGACATAAAGCGATGAAAGTGAAGCAGTGTGTGTATGTTCTCACTGTATATTCAGGAAATATCCGCTGACCATTTTTTGGAGTTAAAAAGGATCCTTGATTCTCTTCACACCCTATTCCCTGTAGAGAGACTTATCAGGATTACTCAGCTGGAGGATTAGTTTACTACTTTTCAACATTTTACGGTGATTGGGTAGAGTTGACTTTTCTGTACATCCGCTTGGCCCACCTCCAATAAAAACGGTGTAAACAACGTCACCACAATCTAATCTTTTACTTTAATTAGAAGTGTGCACCCCTTTGGCCCCGTCCTGTATCAATCAGGGTTTGTTTCCGTAACGTGCGCGCGTTGCAAGTCGTAATCGGGTGACACAGTGTATACGCCCTCAACAGAGCACACAGTCGTGTATGTGTGTGTGTCTCAGCCGGATGACATCACACACACTTAAGGGCTTTAAAAGACACAGCAGCAGCTCATAAGTCAGAGCACACGCATCCAGACAGTCCCAGATGACGTCACAGCCAATAAGCAGGCAACACAGAGACGTCAGCGAGGGAAAATCAACTTTGAAATAACTATTTGAGGAATTCCAAACCATTAAACCACATGATGATGCCATTAGATGATGCTCCATTGTGTTTTTAACAAGTGCAGACAGCTTTTTCAATTTTGTTCTGACCATTTTTGATGCTCAGACAGTATTTCTTGCTAATACCTGGCAGATATTGAGCCAGATCCTGTGGCTGGCGCAATGACAGCGCAAGTTTGTAGTGATGTGGTTATTTTCCGAGTGGCGCTGCTGTTGTGCTATGTGCCTTCACCACTTCTTATAAAACGAGAGGACCGAGGCATGGTTGGCAATGTTCGTGTCTCGATAGAAAGAGATGTCGCCTACAGCCCGTCCTCGTTCGGTTTGGTCTCGATAAATGCGTTTCTGAGACCCAACTAAAAGCACATGTTCACCCCCCACAACCCCTCCTTCTCGCCCCTTCCTGGCCGAAGGGTCTGGTCCAGACTTGAGGAGGCTCTGCAGTAGCTAAAAACATCAATTGAAGAGAAAGGCCTTTGCAGTGCTTTCATTAACTTTATAGAAAAATGAAATTCGACTTCCAACAGCGCTTTAGTCGCCATGGTATTGGTCAAATGAGATGTCTATAGACCGGTCATCGGGACATCCCTACTCTAGACGTTTGGTAAGTTCTGAATACGTTTTTTGGTGATACATCTCAATACCAATGCTCAGGAATGGAAAGTAAACCTGAAACCTAAAAACATGACAGAATATTTAAATATTTCCAAATCCACGCACATGACAGACGGAAACATTTTATTATTTTTTATTATTTTGTATGCATGAAAATTCAGTATTACATCCCTTCAACCCTTAGAAAACCAGTGGAGAAATTTGTGTGGAGTTTACAGAGATTGACGTCGGGTCGCCCAGTCTGCTCGAGAAAAAGCCCTTATTTCAGCTGAGTAATCGACAGTTCACAGCAGACACGTGGTACCGCATACATATATACACAAGTAGTACACAGCAAACCCCAGGAGGCCTAGTGCCTCCGATACCAAATGATCATGAACAACACGTTTTGTCATTTTCAACAGATGCAGAAGCTGTACACATAACCTTCAACTCACCCTCCAGCTAAAGTGTTGGCAAAGCACTTTGTTACAATGCAGTATTTGAACATTAATACATGAGTGCGTATAAATAATATAACAGAACTTAGCATCACAAGCTCAAACACACTCGTGAAAATTGGGCCACAAGTCTAAAATCTGGAAGCATTTCAAATGTTCCATTGGTCGAATAAACTTTTATTTTTACAAGTGCACAATCTTTGAAAAACACAGTACAAAAACAGACAAAACAATTGAACATTACGCAGGTATCTATATTGCTAAGGATCATGGAGCCCAAGTATGTCTATCAGGTCGCATTCAGAATACCTGATAGCATACTTTAACTGTTTTATATAGAGGAAGTCTTACAAACAACAGTCAGGTAGCTCGAGGAAGAGCGAGTGCCGCCACAGTCTGTGATGAGAAGATATTTGTGGAAGTTTGTTTATTTGCATCCTGATTCAAGTGGATTGGTCCGCTGTTCTGCCACACTCTAATGTAGATAATGACAAACAACTATGAGAATATACTTTATCACCTATTGTACGATGGCCAGGAGAACTGGGAGAACCATCACAGACGTTAGGGGTTGACCTTTTTGGAGTTATTTACATAGTTTTGACCTGGGATTATATGCCATATTTGCAACTGTTGTGAGCCATGATTGAAGTCAAACTGTTTTATGGCACCCATTAAAAATCTACAGTGTATTATTGTGCCTCCAGAATATGTGACACTGGGGAAACACATCTTTAGCGCTGCCAACACAATGAATGCATATCATGTACATCCACATTGACAGAGTGAAGAGATACGGTATCTGCTCTGTGTGATGCTGATGATGTGAGCTGCTTTCATTTGGCCCGTAGCCTGTCTACAGGCCGGTTTCCTCCTCAAGGGTGTGTTGTTGACTGTCACTTCCCTGTTGTCCCAGTGTCACTTTTGACACTGTATTAAGGATTTACAGTTGCTTGTGCAAAACAAGGGAGACAAGTGAAATGATCATGTTTCCATCTCCAACCTGACAGACAATATATGCCCCGACAGTTAAAGGGAGGTATACGTAAAAACACTTTGGTTAACCTTACTCTTTTGTCTATATTTGTTGAATTATATTTATTGAATTGAATGACACATCGACTGTGTGAAGACCTGGGCTTATTGCTTAACAGTTGCATATTGCTCATGTCATCCCCGTTTTGAATTTGAGATGCGGAAACATTGTCTGAATGCTTTTAAGGAGCTGGGATAAATTCTCAAACATGCAATGTACACATTGATGCAATTCTTTCAACATTCCACTTTCTAAATGGCCTCTGTCGTACTTGTCTTTTAAAGAAGGTAAAGAGCAGGCGCCGCAGCAGCAAAGAAGCATTTTCTTTCATTAATGAAGTTGTTCGTTGAGAAGGGGAGTCTCTAACGCTGAGATGCATATATTTCTGTTTCTAGAAAGTCTTCCAAGTGCAACGCTGCCATTGCAAACTGACTGGGCTCATCTGAGGGAGGCAGATGGAAGCGGTAAATCTCCCGATGTGAATAATATATTGTGAAGCATCTGCCCATTCATGAGCCTGTGTTGTTGTATATGTGATTGGGAGCATGCTTTAGGAGGGATTGTCCACAGGGAGTTCTGCTTCTTATGCAGGAAGAGAGCACATCCATAAGATTACTCAGAGAATTGGCTATAGGCAAACCGTTATGGGCGCGTAAGGAGGACTGCGGTCAGGCATTATGGAGGTGGAAGTAGGAGGTAAAAGCACTAAATGGTGTGTGCTTGCGATAAACCCCGCTGTATGATTAGCTTCCACCACCTGTCTGCTGTCCTTTAGCGCTGGCCGAACATCAAGCATATGCACCGCAGCAGAGCTGCCGTGTGCAGGGAAACAAATGAAGGTGAGTTTAATCAGGGACTCAGCCTGGCTTTGGACCACTGTGCTGTTCAAGCCAAGCTCAGTTAGCTCTGTGCACCAGTGAAAACATGCACAGTTATACAAGAGAATGATCATATTGTGTAAAATGGAGCTGTTTGCACTTGTCTGTATGAAAGACTTTGTTATTGATGATGTGCTGTCTTTGCTGCTTTAAGGTACTCTGCTCTTGTTGGATTTGACTTCATAAGGGGTTGTAGTTTCTTTGTGTCATTGTGTTCTTTCTGTAAATAGTGCGCCTACACACATTATCTCTACAACACACACGCACTCTTATGTCTCTGTGATTGACAGCAGCCCTTTGGATGAAACAGAACCATCACCAGAGACTGAACAGCTTTTTGAGGGTTGTTACACCTGTCATATTTGGGCGAGGCTGTTCTACATGCACATCCTTCACACCAAACCTTCAATTTCTTTTTTTTTCTCAATATTTTTGTGTATTTAGACGTCTGGAAAAAATACTAATCTCTCTGATGATTGTAAATGTCGACACAGCACTGGCAGAACACACATTAAGTATGCTACAAAGTTGAAAAGATTACAAGTACAAATGCTGATGTACAAAGATGTTTTATGTCTATTAGATAGATATGGCCTCTACCACTCTGTAGAGCCTTGTATTGTGTCGTCTTTGTCGGGTCCTCTCTGGGCCCTGAAATGAGGTGAAGCCGCCCTCCAGTGTGTTCCAAAGTGCCAGTGTGATATCTCACTCCCGGAGCGCCCGGGGCCGGTGCAGCTGACTACACAATGGCACCGCCTCCTCCACAATCTGGAGGTGGCATCTGTGCTGATGAGCTGCGGCGCGGCCTGCCTGGGTAAATAGCGCTGCTGCAGATTGTCATTGAGGTGTGAGAAGGGGAGCGCAGCGCCACACTGTGAGCGGCCACTCAATTATTTAGCACAGCCCCTGGTTCAAAGAGTTATCCAGCTCTGGACCGCACCACACCTCACTCATGTTCACACAATGAGAATAGGATGATATTTACTCTGTATAAAAGACCTCTGTCCCCTACACAGTGACCTCTGTCTTGCTGTTGGTGGGCAGTCCTTTGTGCTTGGGGTGCATGAGTGGCGAGTGCCCGTAGCCCAGCGGCTGCGAGAAGAGCTCCGGCAGGGTCTCGATGCTGAACTGCCTCTTGGTGGAGTAAATCTGACGCCTGTTCTGCTGGTGCAGACTGTGGTGCTGCTGCGGGGGCATGGGGTGGTGCAGCAGTCCCATGTGGCTGTGCTGCTGCTGCTGTTGATGCGGTTGCTGGACGTGACTCTTGCTGGGGTCCCAGGCTTTGAAGGCCGAGCTGGAGGTGAGCGGATGGGTGTTGGTCTTGGAGATCTTGGGCCTGGGCATCTGCGAGGCGTTGATGGTGATGGCCAGCGGCGCGTGGATATCCGGGGGCGGCAGGAAGGGCTTGTCCTTGGGGTGGAAGTTGATGGGCTGGAAGGTGGGCGGGGACTGGCGGTGGGGATATTCCAGCATGGGGTAGCTTTTGTAGTAGTCTCTCGTAGTTGTGTCTGGGTGAAAGACAGAGACAGATGAAATGTTGTTAAATAGAGAGGGGTGAAAAAAACGTGTTTCGCTCTGTAGACTCAGGGGGTAATAAACTCTCAGTTGTTGTGAAAGCTAGAAGTTGAAGATGGCACTAAACAAACTATGAATTAAATAGCTGCTTGGCTTCCACAACAACGGCTGTCGCTGTCCGTTTGAGTGGCCCCCGCACATGTTGCCAGCCCGAGCACCTGACAACCCTGTCCTCTGCGCCTCTCCATTTCAACAACTCCCATCTGCCACAGTTTCCCCACCAACTTCTGCTACTTCATGTTGGCCATTCTTTTAAATGTCCTGTTTTATTCAGGCTGTTGACTCTGTAAATTATGAACATGTATGTAAAAACAATGTGGACCATCCCAACTTGGTAGGGGGAAGACGCAATAGCTGCTAACATGAGGCAAGAAATAATAGTGGCGGCGCTTTGAGTGCTGAAAGCAGAATGAGGCTGGTGAAGCTATTTAGACTTCATGTGCCAAAATAAATACCAAAGTATCACATGTATGTACCTGGGGTATGGATTTTTGGGGTCCGATACGATACCCATATGAAGGTGTTTGGATATACAGGCCGATATGGCTAGTGATTTAATTTTATGTATTTTTTATCTCCCAAATAGCCTATTTTGAAACATTTATTACTATAGTAAAAGTTTAAGTGATAGAAATAAAACTCACCACTTATGTAAAATAATTTCTTATCGGTTAGTTTGAAATGCATTTTTTTTATGTCCTATTGCAAAGCCACTTCTTTAGCTTTAGCTTTAAACCAAGTGCCTTTTGGCTCTAAGCATTTCGGCTTTTTGTACTTTCATTGTAATTTTCACTTGTATTAAACTTAGGGCAGGCTCTGGTCACTTTGGCGTTTATTCATAAACATTGCTGTCCAAGGTATTATTGCTAAACATTGTTTTTGTTCGCTTATTTAGTTGATTGAATATGCATAAAAATGTGCCCATTGCTTTCATTGATCTTTCACATAACAATGTTGGCCCAGTAAACATGAATACTGCCAGCAGCTCTTTGAGAGCATTAAAGTTATGCCCAAAAGTTTATATACTCTGGAAGAATTTAGATTTTTTTTACTCACATTTCAGAATGTGAAAGATAACGCAACAAAACGGAGTTTGCTCTGTTGAAATCATAATGAAAAAAGAAAGTACCAAAAATGACCCTTATCAAAAGTTTATGATCAAGCTACCACAAAAGACTCCAAGCTGTCATTGATGCTAAAGGGGGCAATACACAGAACTGGGATATGTACACTTTGGATCAGGGTAATTTTGGTACTTGGAGCAAACTAAACTAAACTAATTTCACAAGATTAAAAAATTCTGCCAGGGTATGTAAACTTTTGAGCACAACTGGAAATTATTTATATGTAGCTAGAGGATGAAAAAAACCTGCCGTTCATTGCACTTTATTTGCCATTATTACCATTAGTATACTTCTATAAACATTCAAGCCTGACCTAGGCTATGTGCCATTCGCATTTAACCTCACTATTTTGGCTTCAGTTTATAAAGACACTAATGAAACTCCATTCATTTCCCACCATGTTCAATGTAGACGCAGAACAAAATGGCAGCTGACCGGTGGACACTGGTGTTTATCTCGCATTGTTTGGAATTCATGAAGGATTGTGTAATGTGTGCAGGACAGTTCTGTAAAAGGAGCGAGGGGCTCGCTTTCCCAATGCAAATTCCCAATTTCTATCACTTTTCGTTTTCCGGATAATTGCAATATTTGTCGGCAAGATAATATCGGACATATCTGCAAAAATGTTGTCCGATATTCCTCTGGGTGCCCACATCGCCCACTAAAATCGGTCAGTCCCTATTATGTACTGCACTGAAGTTCAGCGCATAGTTTGCAAAGGGCTTTAGCTGCGTCATTTGGAAAGTTGTCTTCATTTGCTCATGCACGCGAGTCTACACAGGCTGTGTTATTGATTGCGTAGAGGACATGGAGAGGGCAGCAGGGTTTATGAAGGAGCGGTGTTGGCATAACTTCAGAACTGATTTGTTCATACTTCATCTTAAGCCTTGTGCATTTCATTAAGATTTTCCCCGCAGTGTGTTCCAGATGCCCGCTGCATTCGCCGGCGTTTCTGCCCCAACCTGATAGTGTGCCCTAGCCATGACTTTGTGGGCACAGTCAGGAGCGTTTGGACGGGGGTGCGTTATCGCCGAGCCAAGAGCTGCTCAAACCGTGTGAAAAGATGGATCGGGTTTTACAGTTGATAAAAAGCTGAAAACATTGCCCTAACTGTTTAAATTGCCACCCACCATTATTCTAAGATCACTGTCTACTGTACGCTCACATATCTCTATCTCATTCTGTCTGTCAGCAATGTTTAGTCGCTGGATGGTGCTCTTCTTCTCATACATCATCGTGCATAGAGCCCATGTGTCAGGCAGTCGCTCCTCATCACCGTCACTTTGTCATGTGTGTCTGCACTGATCACATGATGACATTCTCTGTTGTAGTTGTGAAATTGTAAACCTCCCCCCCCTTTTTTTTTACCCCCTCAGCATCACCAACCATGCAAGTCTCATGGACATGCTTTAACAGTACTGGTGCCTATGCTCAATGCGTTCATTATTTAAAACCATAATGCAGGATTTTGGCGGATCGGGCAAGTACCTGCAACAATACTCAAATGTTTCTGTAACTAAGAAGGTCATTTAGCAGGTTCTAAATAGCAAGAGCAAGCTCGAAATGTTCATGTGTTTGTTTTTTTAGGGCTCGTTGCACCAAATTCACCAAACGAGAGTAAAGAAAATGCACAAATGGCCCTGCTTGCTCATCCACTTGGTAAATGACCCCCCCTATATATGTTCCTGTAATAACATAACAGCCAGTTCTGCCATCAATTCCACTGGCTTCCGGTCCACCACCAGATTGAATAAAAGCCTTCACCTGTTAACCTTCAAAGCTCTCCATTACCTAGCCCCCCCCTCCACACACACACATCTCCAAGCTGATGCACCCCAGCACGCTCACTGCCCTCACCCTCCTTCAAACGGACCACTATGGATTAGGAACCCACTCCCTCTGCACCTCCGTACACTGACTGGCCCTATATCTTTTCAAATCCCATCTTAAAATGCCGCCTGTAAGGTGACTTTAGATGATAGGCTACCAACAAATCTAGTTTTATTAATATTCATTTTGGCCTGTTCCCCAAAACCAATGCACCAAAAGGTTTTCCTTAAACTACTGAAGGCAAAACCAGTATACTGCAATCTTATTTCTGTCTCTTGACCCTCCAGCTATTAGGAATATGTGTATCTTCATTGCTTTTTGGGGGTACTGTACACCCTTTGACTTTTCCCTACCCTGATAATCCGACTTGCAAGGGGGTAGAAAAGCTCTACAGAGGACTTCGAACTGCATATCATCTCGGTCATGCTCAGTGTAGTACACAGCCTACGAAACAAGTGACTTTAAACATGAGCCATGATAGGAGCCGGTCCGATGAGAGTCGCGCTCATAAAAAATCCATTACCTAAATGGGTGCTTGGCCCCGCTCCTGGGTGCTGCGGAGCATGTGCATTACTGTATTTTTTTAATCGCGCCCCTCCTGACTCAGGACTCCCCGTTCCGCACCGTGCCGTGCCGCGCTGCGTACTCACCCAGAGCTTTGAGCGGCGTGTACTTATTGAAGCCCATTCCCAGGTTGTTGTGAGGGTGAGACAAGGCCATGGCCGGGCCCAAGGGAGACAGGGAGGCGTTGTTCAAGTGGTTATGCTCTGCGGAGACAAGAGGACACGAGGGATTCACTAAAAGATCAGCAAACATAGTACCTGCAACATTGACAACACATCATTCGGGTCTTTCTGTTGCACAATATGAAGACATCTACACGGACTTTCAAAACACAGATGAACTCTTCGTGGAGCGTTTGAATATCCCGAGGAGAAGGCGGACTGAATACGCAGAAGTACATTATGATTAAAAGCTCAAGAAAGTTTTGTAAGGTAACTTTCGATCATAACCTCTTCCGACAGCTACGTTTTATATTGCTTTTCTATTCACCACTGCCGTTAACAAGTCTTCCCATTGTGAGAGACTCCGAGCGCTGGGAATGAAGTGAAGAGGAAGTAACAGAGGAGCAGCGAGCCGGAGATGTGACACCAGCTCTGACTGATGGAATTAGAAATGGATCTGCGCTTCCCCGTGTAATTGATATGTGACGATGACACGCCGAGGACCCCACAGAGCGAGGAGAGCCACCAGTGTGCGTTGTAATTGAACGCATCTCCCCTGTTCGCTCAGCCGACAACACCTCCAAAATACATATTCCAATGAATGACCTTCAACCGAGCTGTGAAAGATGAAATGACTTTTGAAAGAAAGCTCAGAGGCGCGGGGGTGCGTTTCGCAATGAGGCTGGATATGTAGTAGCTGATGAAAGATTCCACAGAATTCTTTCATGGTACCAGTCAGTGGGACCCTGTTTTGTGCCCCCCCCCCCCCCTCAAGCGTGTTCTGAGAATGGAGACCAATTAATTACTTTTCATATTCAGCATTTCCATTTCTTGGAATGGCGAGTGTTCTCTCCCAAGTGTGTCAGACCCCCAGCCTCGCAAACAAAACCACACGTTGCTCCTAAATTCATAAGTCTGGGACCTGGTGTTATCTCCGAGAAGTCCCCTGGGCAAAATTGACAGGGAGATTAAACCAATCAGAATAACGCATGGTCCATCAGAAGGAAGCAATGAAAAAGAACTCATACAAATCACACAATAACTGCGAAACTGTGTGATCTTCTGCCAAGTGCTGAACTTAATTACAGGTGAGAGAAGTTGTAAAATGAGTTAATGAGAACATCTTTCATACAGCAAATGCGCATCTGTGAGTGGATCGATGCCAAATTTATCAGAATGTCAGAATATCTGAATATCAGAATATCTGAATGATTCAATGTGCAAGCTGGATCCCGCGGTCCTGCTTTTGAAAAGTAGCTGGCCAGGCCCGCGTAAAACAAACAAAAAAACATTTACAATGACTTTACTTTATTGAATTTATGCTTTGGGTTTAAGCTCAGAGGAGATTCTCTCGTACAAAAAGTATCGCCGGCTTGCGTCATACATAGCGAAAGGAATATGCTGGAACAATCATCTGGAAGCACAACAGAGGAGGCTGGAGAAACTGTGCATGAGTGTTATAAATTCAGCTGGAATGTGCTTGATCTTAGTCTAAAGGGCTGTATTAGACCGGAGATGAAGAGGATGCTGCCTGTTTGTGTGCGCGCACTGTTTTTTTTCCCGCCTCTCCATGCCAGCTTGCATTTGTTGTGTTTGTGTTTGTGCCTGGGCTCTGTCTGTGCGAGTGTGCAGCAGCAGTTCCGCTGGTGATGTCCTAATTCAGCAGGGCTCAACATCAAAGAGGCAGACTGCAGCGAGTCTCAAGCCCTCTCTGCCGTCGCACACTCTGTTCTCTAAGTCAAGGAGAGAATGACACCTCTGGCCAGCGCTGGGCCTTATATTATGCTTCATTAACCTTGTTGTTGTTCAAATTAAAATAATTGAACTACTTTGAAATTTAGCTTCAAAAAATGCCACCAGAGGGCGCAACCCGAGTGATTAGAAATGTGGTCCAAATTGAAGTATTGATGTATTATGAAACAACTAACTTGTTTATCAGCACATGGAGGAGAGACTGTAAAAATAATGGAAACTCACTCACTCCTCCCCGTTTGCCATAATGACCACGTTCAAAAGGAAATCCATGCAGGATTTACAGACTCTTCCTTCCCCGCTTCGATCGGGCATGTTCCTAAAAAGGGCATAAGGGCATCTACACTGTAGACTCGGCCCTCGCAGGGCGTGTAGTTCGGTCGCACACCTTTAGATCTGATGCAAACGGCCTGTCAATGAAAACCTCATTAATATACAAGAATTCTAAAAAATATGAAAACCCGCCTGGTTTCTTTAATTGTAAGTCACCCAGTGTTATCACAGGAGGAATATCTAGCGGCAGAAAGTTGAAAAAAATTCAAAACCAGGCTTGACAGTTGTTTAAAACGTGTGTAAAGTGCAATGCTTTCTAATGGAAGATTAGTGTTTTCTGCCGCCCCTAGATGGAGGTATTACAGCAATGGTGGGCAATGGTCACGAAATGGTTGTGGTCCCGAAGCAGAGCAACCAGCGACCATTGGTTTAATCACAGAACAGGTTTCGTGAAAGTGTCTGTTCAGCGGAGCGTGATGAACTACTCTGAATGACGTTTACAGGAGTGTGTGCAGGCAGCACAGAGAAGATGGACTAAAGACAGACTAAATGTGCTTGATTTCTGAAACGTGAATGAAACAAACACCGATCCAAGTATGTTTGTGATGAGGATGAAAGAAGTTTGTGTGGGCAGTCTTCAGAAACATGGAGTAATTGGCTTCTATGTCTTCGTGCCTTTATGAATGTAACCCAAATGTGCGAGTAACACAGTAACAGCATTTTTGCCCTTCCTTGTCATAAAAGCTTCTGACATCTTTTTTGTAGTGCTCTCTGAGTGCCGAGAGTGTGACACTGGCGCTATAAACTTCCCCTGTTGACTCGCTGTGCGCTCAGGCAGATTGCTGTAAGTTTTTTTACTGGCTGTGTTTACAGACATATAAAGAGTCTGACAAAATGGCCGGGAGCAGGAGCTGATAATGCTGATTTTCTTTTCTGCGTTCAATGGAGTAGAAGGACTTGTTTCAATGCAGTGACTGGAGTCCACGCGAAGGGTAGACCGGGGCTTATCCCGGGATAACATCATTATTTCCAGCCTTTAGCTCAGCCTACCCGCTGCATTGTTTTCAGTCCACCACATTACATCATTCGGCAGACAGCTACACGTACACACTAGCACACTGAAGGCTGCCACTGTTTGGGCGGTACAACAGCCTTTCCATACTGCGAAATAGAACGATTTGGCGTTCATATTTGAGTCTTCTCCCTGGAGAAGACTGGACTGTGAACTAAATGCAAATCACAAATCCACTTGCATTTGCACCTCGTGAAATGGCCTTGATCATGATGATGCCGAGCTGCAGCTTTTCTCTGGCACTAGTAATGAATTTGTATTAGTTTGTATGCTCCTGCGTGTTATTTAATGCAGAAACAATATGCATAAATCTTTCCTCCCCATTATTCAATTTCATTATCTACCAACAGTTATTTTCCTTGACAGACTTTGAAGTCCCCTGGTCCCTTTCAAACCGACGGAGCCGCCGTGATTCATTTTCGTTGTCTCTTCTTTGTCTGTAATTGTTCTTAAGGGAACAACAAAACAGACCTCTGGACGCTGCCACTTTAACATTCCTGTTAATAGATACAGCCTTTCATAATAGCCCCGTCCTTTTGTAGGACAGTGCGGCACGTTTATCTTCATGGAAATAGCGCATGTACGTGAATATGCATGTTGCGTAACCCTTTGAGATGCAAAAACAATGAGAAGAGGAAGAAATCCGCCCGGAATGTGCCTTTGTACTCGTCATTATTTATGATTTTTTTTTTCTTAATGAGAAAACAAAGCCAAGAAAACCCAATGTGGGATAAAGATCACGAGGGCTGATTTGAAATTACAATATGAATGGTTGCTATTATATTGTCCTTTGTAGAGTACTAGATATTCTTTCTCCGTGCAGTTTTACAAAGCATAAATACAAGGATGTTCTGAAGTGCCAGTGTAGCAGTTTCAATCTTCCACTGGACATACAAGGTCATGCAGCTTTGGACTGAGCCTCGCCGTGAGACCAGCTACATCTACTTCCAGAAGGCTTGAGAGCGTTGCTAACAGGTAGCACTCCTTCTGTACTCCGACGGCTGCTGAATAATTGAAGGCATCTGAGTGTCGAACACAGACGATCATCACTGAGGCCAAGTGGGCCCCGGGGCTTTCCCTTTACAAATCTACGAAATCCCACCCAAACGCCGACAAACCCTTTTTACACTTCACTTCAGACTCATTCAATATTCAAGCGTTTGATGTGCACTTATTGCATGTTTACACAGTAGGTTTACAGGCTCTAAAGCTTTTAAATACAGAGTCTGGCTGCGTTTGAAAGCACCCACACGATACCGACTCCCGCGCGAGACACTGGCCTAATCTAGTTCAGGGTAAAAGGCTCTTTTCATTGAAACTTTGATATTGGCTTTACAACGCGTTACTTACTCACAGTCACTCGCTCATTGTTGCCACATTTGCCCTCTCAGAAACTGTAATGCAAGATCGATATATGGGACCTTTAACTAAGTCCTATTTTGCCTTGGTTTTCTTTGCGCTTCAAAGCTCAATAAATCAGGCCTGGAATATAAAAAAATCCTTCAAAAATAAAAAAGTAGTTTGGAGTTTGTAGGACTGACATAAATGGACATGTTGCAAGAAGAAAATGGACCCTAAAGTTTCGTAACATCTGCGCATGTGTGTAATTCTCCTTTAGCTGGGGCTGTCTCCCAAAAAGGAAATGCCCATATTTGGATTGCAGCCACATCTGGGTCAACTTTGGTGCTACTCGTGGATGCCAAGTCAATATTGGTAATAAATACGGACATGTGAAAGATGCGGGAATAAAATAAGCATCGCAAAGGGTGAGTTTGATCTTTTTTGTTTTATTAATTAATAGATTTTTTTTATTGTCAATATCCTTCTGAAAGGGTTTTGAAGTCATAGTAGCAGAGGTAAAATGATTTAATTATTGCAAGTAGTAGTATTGGTTAGGTTGCACTATATTTCACTGGTCTGTATTTCCGTTTCACTTTTACAATGTTATTCTCGTCCATGCCGGGCCTTAACCACTGGTCAGTGAGAAGAGCCGCTTCTTATCATGCTCAGAGCTGTGAAAAAAGAGAATCCGGCGGTGGCTTCATTATTTATGTATGCACGCAGATATGGAGAAAGGCCATGGGTTCTGCATATCGGCGCCTTTTTGAAATATAACTGAACAGACCTTTGATGCCGCCAAAGAAATGCAATAAAGGATGAAAGCGAGAAGGCATGTGCTGAGACGACTGGGAGAGAGAGAGTACTGGAGGTGGAGAGGGCCGGCAGAAAAGCACGAGATGGAGCGATACACCGCTGTTAGTGAGAAATAGCGATTTGAATTCGATTGCGCTTATTCTGGCGGCCATACTGCGGCGCGTACATGTACAGCGCAGGCCTCATTCCTATTCCTGAAGCGAGCGCACTAGAGCTCGATCACTGACGCGGTAGCACTATAAAACCTGCAGCCAGCCTCTCTGTCCTTCGCTCAACAGCCCCCATTACTGCGCTTGGCACGGGGGGGGGGGACCGATGGGGAATTTTAATAGTGCACCTATAGTGGGGAAGAAACGGCTTAAAATGGCCTCCACGTACAGTCAGAACAGAAGACGGTGTTTTTTTCTCCTTCAATCATATCCATCTTGGACATTTTCTCCATGTCATGTACGCCGCATTAAAGTTGAGTGAAATAGAGGTCGACCGGCATCTTTTATTGCATATAGTCTGTGTCAATGAATTTTTAAAATCCTGAGCCAATATTTTATCACAGACATGTAGGTCTTTGGGCATATATGAATTTTGAGCTACATTTTTTCAGTTGTCCATATGTGCCACAGTGGGTTTCTTTTCTTAATCCATACATCTGATCATTTCAGTCCTCAAATTGAGTATGTTTTCATAATTTAAAAATGTGTACTTAATTATGACGTTTTGTTTGCGAGAAAGCCAGAGATTTAATAACTACAATGTGATGATCCCTCGATATCCATGCGTCGTATGAAAGGCAGACCGAGATGACGCTGTAATCCAAATACGATCTTTTCCTATCAGGGGACATCCTATCTCAAAACTTAACACTTGCAACAATATCTCCACTTCAGTAGCACCTTCAGAGCCCAATCTTGTGTTTCTAAAGACTACAGTGTAACATTTTGCACTAGGAGTACACTTTCAGATCCTGCCACTCCAGATTTAGCGCTTTTAAGTGGGAAGTACGTGGGGTGGACGAACACTCATGACCCATGATGAATGTTATGTAGAAACAGACTTTTCCTCCAACCAGACTCCGCGGTCAGGGGGAGGGGTCGTGGGGGTGAACATGTGCTTTTGTTTTGGTCGCGTTAACACGTTATGGCTGAAAGAGTGCCGACCGGTGCCACAGCGGGACCAGCTGTTGGCTACATCTCTTTTTTTTCTCGGGACACGAACATTGTTTAGCTCACTGTGGTGGTAATAAAGTTCTTCGTTTGACCTGTGAGAACCTATAGTGCTTAAGGAAGAACATAAGGCAGTGTGATGTAAACGAGGAAATGAATGTGAGGCTGCCATCAGAGCACCGCTGTCAGTGCTGCATGTAATAAGCCACGCCTCAGTCCTCTCTCTTCTTATAAGCAACACCCTCTCGCTTGGTGCAGGCACATGACGCAACAGCTGCGCCTCAGGGAAGATAGCCATAGCGCTTGAAGTTTGCGCTGTCCTTGCGCCAGGCACAAGATTTGGCCAACAGACTCAGAACTTTCCAGTCTTGTATTTAACAAGTTTCCAGAGGGATTTTTTTTATATCTAATTCCCAGCCTGATTTATTTTGCTTTGAAGGGCAATAAACAACGCAAAATTTAAATTGTTACAAGAACTAAAAATCCCCTCTGACAAAATCTATATTTCAACAAAATAAAATAATGAATTTAAATCTGTCTATTAATTATTGAGATTTTGTAGCTGAAATTTTGGCAGTTTTGGCTTTCACTAAAACAAAAAAGTGACCATTCTTTCCCCTGTAAACCTGCAGGGTCTCGCCTTAAGGACCCAAACAAGACAAAAGTTTACCAAACCATAAGATTTGGAAGCTGCTTAACTTGTTTTACTGCTCGAGTCGCTTTTTGTACAGAGACTCTGAAGTGGACGTGCCTCAATTACACGGTCATGTGGGTTCCCCCGTGAGGACCGCTGCACCACTCTCGTACTCCATCTCCCGCTAACTCCTCTTCCTTTGTCTTGTTGATCCCGCGCCAGCCCGTCTCCCCTAAAGCGTGAATCTCCTGCCGCTGCGCCCGCCCGCCCATATCTAACGCTGATTGATGCTGGCCGTTCCCCCCCCCGTCATACAAGAGCTCGCAAACAAAAGCCTCTCTGAACGCACTGTGTTCTTTGACCTTCAAGCCACCCTTTTCCTGCGACAGCGACTGTACGGCACGCAACAGCCCACACAGAGTTTGCGGATCATTAATATGGTGTAGCCGGGGTCGGTCGCTCCCAGATCCACCTGGGACACAGAGTTGGAGGCGGTTACAATGTCCTGTACAGACTGCTAATTGGACACCGTCCTGCAGTGGAGGGGGAACAAAGGATCGAAAGGAAGGTATAGAGCAAGCGCTGATTTATTATTGCGGAACCGAGAGCATGTTCAGAAAATATAAAACAGATGGTGTGAAAGGAAGCTTGGGTGACATGAAAAGTTCCAAGCGCATCGCAAAGCAACTGCAACAAAACATGGCAACAAAAGTGAAGACCAGTGTCGACACAATGCCACAAACCAGACACCACCGAGGCATTGGACTTAGCTGGCCCAGATTGGGAAAAGTTCACTATGTGTTCCACTTTTTATACTGTATTGATCAGTCCTCCTCATGCGCTTCATGTCAAGTATCACCTTTCAAAATAACTTTTACAATGAACGCAATGAGGTCAATATCATGACGAACTTGCGCTAAATAAAGTCTTAGTTTTTCTCAAATCAACAGAAAAGTGACCATAAAATACTATACTGTTAAAATATAAACTTGGATGAAACCAGGACTGATGTTTTAACACTTTTATCCCCTACAGTAAATTATACACGCATTCCCAATGACGTCACACAATAGTGATGTTTATTATACGGCTCCATTGACTTGAATGGGATTTTCCAACGTTCTACCAGTCATTATTTTCTGATAGAGGACCTCTGAGAAAAATAATGACCACTGCCAATGGCAACGGAGGTCGTGCTTGTAATACAGGTCTTTCATATCACTCCGCATGTTGTAATAGAGGACACTATCTCTGTCCCTGTCCCTACGAGAGAAGATTAACGTGAGTCCGACATTCAACTTACCCAGAGATTCCTCCTCTCCAACTGCACCTTCAACTAAGTAGCTAGGCTAGCGATAAGAAGCTAGCCTAGCAAAAACGAATCACTTGCCAACGTGGATCAGGTGTTTTGATTCGTGATTCAGTGAGTCAGTCTAATGTAAATTTCAGTTTAAACCAATGAAAACATTACAGTGGGCGGGCAAATCACAGAGAAGCAAAAACTGTCGCTGACATACTGAATAACATCGTTCATTCGATTCATGTCAGTGCTTTCGATTGCATAGGACTTTGCGGTGCACTAGCTTTTGTTATGTACAGAAATATTCAAACTCTTAGTCTGGTGTAGGATCACTCTTAACGAAGGAGCAACTACTGTAATGTGAAAAAGGAAAAATAGGAAAATACTGGATAAATTGTGGTGTATCCAAATGAGTTAATAAAGCAGGTGAATCATGGCTCCTGATTCAGTAATGTGACTCGCGAGTTTTGAATGATTCATTCACAAATCGATTACTATCACGCATAGTTAAGGCCGCCATTTTGAAGATGGAGATTGAAGTGGACCATGCACTGTAACAATATCTCTACTCAGGATGAAAATGGACAACTGATTTACAGTAGCATTTTGTATGTAATCGTAACCATTGCTCAAAAGATAATCGTAAAAAGACATGTCCCAGAGAGCACATCTTTATCTAAACAAACCAGCATGGGGTTCTGTTTATATAAGCCAAATTTTGTTCAAAATCTGCTTCAACTCCCAAGTCTGAATGAACACATCAAAGAGGTAACAGAAAACCTTTCTTTATCAATGGGTCATGTCAGCAGAGCTTCAGTTTGTCAGTGTTTAAGCTGCTCAAGACGTTAGCAGGTAAGTGGTAGTATGCGAACAAAAAGAGACATCTTTTAAGGCAGGTTTTGTCGCCTGTCTGAAAGTTGTAAATTGTTCATATGAATTGATGCGTGTGAAGAAGCTGAAGAAGTGGAAGGGTGTGCGAGACCTAGATATGAGTTGGGGCTGCTGCTAACTGCCTGGTTTAAGAACGGCAGAGATTGGGTACTATAGCTTTAATGAACTAAATGTCTGAATTGCAAAAGACAGTGTATATTTTAAGAATAGATTTTTGAGAATCTCCATACTATCTTTCCCTGAATGTATTTTACTACATTGCTCCGCTTTAGCCCAGCCCCGAGTCAGACTTTATCCCATTTTTGTTCCCCCATGGCTGTGATTTGTGGATTCTGTCACATTCTGGCAGCTGGCTCCTCTGTCTGGGCCCTCCTCAGGAGAATAGAGCAGCAGACAGGAAGCGAGTGCAAACATAGAAAGAATGGAAGTACATAAAGGTCCAGCCACCTTTGAATAATCACAGCTCCCTCATCCGCTGTCATCTTCTCCGCGGTAGAATGTAGGCCAATTCTGAAAAATACTATTACGCAGGGACACGGCTTTTATGAATGGCTGCCCATTCTTAAGATGAATAAAGATGGCAATGCTAAAGTGTCACAAAAGTAATTTAAAAGCCTGAGTAATGTACATAGTGATAGTGCCAGCTGGCTACCGAACACAAAATCACAGTGCACAATAACTGAAGCAGGGGATTCCATTAATCACAAAGTGCCCAAGGTTTGTACAATCTTTGACATTTGCTCACCTGACTTGAGCTAACTCGTGTCGCAGTTAATTACACGCCGCCGCAGCTCCAGCGTGTCAAAAAGTGCAGTGACAAACGAGCCTCGTGTCTGTGCTCTTTGTCCAAACAATTAACCTTTGTAATTCATTTTGTTCTGTCCATTCACGGTCTTTTCTTTCAGCGCTGCCATGTCGTGCACCGCTCGCTGAATTTGGATGGAACTCATAAATTCTGCAAACCGGTGTTACTGGCAGAAAAATTCAAAGCAAATATACATTGTGTTGGTTTAAATGTCAGACCATGTGGATTCAGTTGAACAAACATAAGGCTGAGATGGAGGTTGCTGACAAGATTCTGATTGTTCTGCATCTTTCCTAACACTGTTCTGGTTTTCTGTGTTCAGCTGCTCACAGTAGATGTGCCTGCATGGATGATGATACTGGAAAAAGGCCGATTTTGTGTATCTCAGGAACTCAGGAGGGGGTTGGCCTAAATTTTCATAAATATACCTTCAATTGGGATATCAAAGACATATTATGTCAGCTATGGTTTTCTCTCTGAGCCTCCTCGTCTGAACCGTGGCCGTCCTCTCACGGTAATAATATACTCAATTGAATTGAGCTCCACAGAAGCGCCGTGTAAACGCACTGTTGGGAGCGTCTTATGAAGGCAGCGATGTGATTTCATATGCCAAGGTCATGGTGCTGACATTTGTAACATGTGATTCAGCTTGTTATTGATGGAGACGGGCGGGTGAAGTGTACCTCCTCAGGGCCTGTTATAAAACACTCACAGTGAGGAGGCTGTGCTGCACATCCACAGGGAGTGGGTTACTGTCTCTGATTAAAAAAAGTGCTCATTGACGATGTCTAATGGTTGGCTCTGCCTTGACTTACAAGGAGACATTATACTATGCTTGACATTTCTGTCACTGAGCAAACGGCAAATGTATTCTGTCCACTGACATTTTACACACCCTCTGACAAGAGATTAAATAAATACAAGGCTTCTCAAAGAGAAAAGAAAAGGCAGTGTACTCTCTTCATCTTTTTTCAATCCACTTGTTTTGTAATGCACAAGTATCTTTAGATTCTGTCAACACAACAGTATGTCTCTCATCTCACTTTGTTTAAATTCTGAACAGGAAAAGCCACCTATCACATCTGTCTGTCTTTGACAAGTGAGATGCCACAACATACAGTATATGATGTGCATGATCTAAAATCCTATTTAGCTGTGCTTCCTTCTCCTGTCTCTCCTCCGTTCCTCTCTGGCTCTTCTTGGCTCTCTGTTCCAGCATGGTGGCCCACTCTCTGGCCTCTCTTTGATCCCCCATAATGCATTGTGATAGCTGTGTCAGCGTTGGGCTGATCTCAGAGAAACCCGCTCAGATCAATAGCACAGTGTCATGAGGGGCGTTCTCTCTGGTGGCCGGCTCCTCTCTCATCCCCCTGTGATCTCATCCTCTCTACTCTGCGTCTTCTTACTCCTTAAAGGCCACATGGAGCTTTCTCTCACTTTGTCTTATTTTATTAGGCTCTCCTCTTTATGCGCGCTAATAAATTATAGTTCAAGTCACGTATGCCTCGCATGAAATAGGTTTGTGTTCCAATACTATAGGACTTGTTTGGAGTTGGACACATTGATACATTGTTGATGTTGCAGACATGACAGTTTCTAGATTATAATGAGCAGTTTAGCGCATTATGATCTGTTGATCTGTTGAATTAATATCATCATTAGTTCATTAACAGTATGTCGTTTATTAGAAAATCCACTCATTTACTCAACAGGCCCTTTGCTTAACATGATTCCACAGATGAGACTGAACAGTGATAATATCCTCTATCAGCTCTGGTTGCAGATGATGTAAAATGGAGGAATCGACCTGTGACATTTTCCACAACAGTTTTGACATTCCCGACAGTTTGCAGATGTAGATTGCACGTTGGCGTCTGGTTTGTCCTTGTTCTGTGGATGTGTACTTGGCAGAGAAGGGGCCGCAGCAATGTGTCTGGACATATGGTGTGTGTGTGTGCGAGTGTGAAACATGACAGTGTGTGGGCAGGAAGCATCTGACTGACGTCCAACATGAGATTCAATTAATGTTTCATTATTCAATCAAACCCTGCTCGGTTGTGACAGCAGAGTGGGGGGAGCGTCTGAGGAAGTGGGGCTCAGGGAAAGGCGACTCCACAACAACAAACACGCCAACTATAGTTTACAGACTTTTTTTTATTGCTTTTTACCATGTTACACTGTTCTCTAATTAAAAACGTTCCCGCTGGAGCTGTGTTTCAACCCACTCGCACATCTTTGAGTAATCTTTGGACTTTCCCCACTGGGTGTTCTTGGCATCACGGCGACAGCTCCCAATAAGCTCCTCCTGAGGTCAAGAGCATCCAGGAATCTTGCTAAGCTTAACCCGCCCATCGCCGAGTAGAAACACCACAGTTTCACTACAGCCATACGAGCGGAGGATCAAAAAGTGAAACTATTCGACATTTTTGTTTGAGCAGTTTTAGCTCGATACAGCAGTTTCGAACCAACAAACTGTAAGATGGTGATAAAGATGTGTTGGACATCATCACCAAATACCTGCAAAAAGCATAATACCCCTCTTTAAGTTTTCCTCAGTTTTTGCTTTCTTTACTTGAATTAATTAATAAATTACAATTTGGCCAAAATATTGTTTGCAGCTCTATTTGTCTGTCTAGATCCCAGACCTTAGACAGCTCCTTACACATGAGATCTCCAACCAGTAGTTTGCTCTTTCAAGGTCGCCAAAGGTTTTCTACATTTCTGCATTTTCTTCATCACCTTGAAGACAATCCGCAATCATTTAGGCGAATGTTGTTCTCAGTTAAAGGGAATTAAGAAACAAAGGCTCAATTCCCTTTAAATATGCTTAAATATCACCTTGGCTGAAGGTGAATGGCTGAATCCCTCATAAGTCGCTTAGTTGCAAGTGTCGTCAAAGCATGAGTAGCTCTCTGACGTTTTTCTCACGTTGAACAAAGTAGCTCACTGGTCTGGCTTTAGTGACACAACTACTTGTTGGCAAATTTGAAAACCTGCATAATCACCACACTGACGCACAATTATCCATTTTCCAGTGGGTTCAAGGTAAAGGGATCAATGGGACCTCGTCAGGATGAAGTTTCATCGGCAACAGGGCAACAAAAAAGGTCTTGGTTCCAGATGCTTATAGTCACTTTCCAATTTTCATGCATTATTCATATGTAGCTGCCCTGGGGTAGACTGGCAGAAGCAAGGCTGCCAATTGGCGACATCGGCCACTCCGACGGCCACCAACCACTTACACAGTCTCACAAACTACATGCAACCAGGCTTCCTGGTGTTCCCTGGTGGTCTCCCATTGAGACACCAACCGGGCCCTACCTGCTTTGTTTCCGAAATCTGGCAGGATCGAGCATAGTAAAGGCGTTAATCATTGTCTCGTTGGTAAGGCTTCTCTTCAAACTCTTTGCCCCCTGTCACCCTATACTTTCTTGTGCAACAAACAAGTGATAACATAAAAATAAAACATACATACACAAAACAAAGTCCATCCATCCATCCATCCATCCATCCATCCATCCATCCATCCATCCATTCTTTTTCTTCCACTTGTCCGTTTCCGGGTCGTGGGGGCAGCTGTTGGAGCTGCCCAAATCACATTGCACCAGCCCCTTATGGCTTCTCCTGCAGGGGGTTGGGCCACAGAAGGACGGCCTCATGATTCAAACCGGGCCTGTTGGTCTCTCATAAGGGGCTTCTGAACCGCTCTTTGTCTGACCCGTCACCCAGGACCTGTTTGCCATGGGAGACCCTACCAGGGGCACGAAGCCCCGACAACAGAGCTCCAGGATCATTCGGGTGCTCAAACCCCTCCACCACGTTAAGGTGGCGGGTCCAGGGGGGGCAAAACAAAGTCAGATAGCGCATCTTGAAATATGGGTATAGCAATCTAAAATCCAAGTCATTTAGTGAGTTAAGGGTTTCAGCATTGATCCAGACCATGACAATATGAAAACTTGACGCCGTGACCTTCTAATCAGCAGCATGGACGCGTACAGTAGGCCTGCACTGTACTGTTAAAGTGTGCGTGCTGCCTAGTGTGTAGTTGGATGAGTGCGGTCAGTGGTCTCCGGAGCCTGCAGCCGTCACACAGCACATGGGCTGTCATAACAGACTCCTCGGAGGATCATGCATGGCTGAGTGGGATTAGGTCGTACACGCTCTGGGAATGACGTGATGCGTGGTGGCAATGTGGCTGAGCATATAGGCGAATATTTTTGTGTACCAGGATATTTTGAGTGGCTCTAAAAATGTCGATTGGTGTAAAGGTGTGTGTGGTGTTTGGAAGCGTCTGAGGTTTGATGGGAGCACATATTACTATATATACTATACTAAAAATCATGTTTGTTCAAATTATTTTCCATGCAATCAGGGAAGAAGAAACCCATTGATGGAATAACCTGGTCATTCAGGATGTTCAGGTCGTCAGCTGATCTCATTCTTTAGGCACATAGTGTTGCTGAACCTAGACCTGACCAACTGCAGCAACCCCAGATCAGAACAGTTAGTTAAATCCAGGTCGTGCCTAATTTATTGAGAAAGCTTTGAAAAAGAAGCATGTACAACAGAGGAGCTGAAATGTCTTTATTCACAAAGTCACAAACTGTAACGTTGACACACTTAACTCTAAAAGCCTGAACTCTCCCATACCTATTCCACATTGATCAGGTGAGAGACGTATTTGTTCTGAGACAAAGCAAAGTCTTCCGTTGCAAAACTACTGTTTCTCTGACGCCATTCCTACGTGCGACTTCTGCTCGTCATCAGCGCACATTGAGGGGGTAAAAAAAAAAAAAAGAACTTCAGAAATTTCGGGGGGGGAAGCATTCTGTCGTGAGAGAAAGTGTGAAATGCCATTCTATTCATAATCAAATGTGTTGCGCAGCTCGCTTCTTCTGGCATATTTTTGTCCTACTTTTTGCTTTTCTCCAAACGCCCCCTCAGTTCCCTGTCATCCGGCTTCCCGCAAGTCAGCAGCATTGGCGTTAACCAGTAAACTCGTACACGGCGGCGCGGAGCACGGCTCATTATGGGAGAATTAAAGGGAGTTCGAATCGAGCGTCCCAGTCACTTCGTAATAGTAACACTTGGAGAAAGCCCGCGGCGGTTCAGGCTAATCCGGGCCATTAAATGTATAGCCACGCACCTCTCTCACTCAGGAGGTTACGCTCATATCAGACTCCACACACACACACACACACACACACACACACACCAACGCTCACTTTGGGTTCACTTTTGTCACGCCACTTTCCCTCCATGATGTCCCTATCCCCACGCCTCGGACGGCCTCAAAGCCACTTCCGTGAACTCGCTGGTAATAAAGCCTTAAAGCCAATCCACGCCATTATTGTCGTATTTGAGGGAAACTGTTTTATCGCGTCGCTCGGAATGAAAGGGGAATTGAAAGCCGTGTAGTTCCTTGCTCTGCTATCATCACGCGTTTCGAATTTAATTGATTCACTGGCTATGCTGGCTTAAGGTCATATTATAAGTAGACAAGGAGAAAAACAAAAAGAAGTAGTGAGGTTCCACATTGTTGAGTTTCTTTTTGAGGCCATCTATTCATTAGAAACTTGTTTTTTGGTGTTTGTTTTGATGAATTGGTTCAGTTCATTTTTCACTAAATAATACAAGAAGGAAGGCAGAAATAGCGTTGTCCTTTTTTTCATGAGAAATTTTAGCTGCTGACTCTAATTGTACACATATCATCAATATGCGTCACAAGAGGCGCTACAGGGAACAAAAAAGGGATACATGAGGAGGTATCTATCTCTACTATTGTTGTGACTAATGTCCATTCACTGGAGAAAAAGATGGATTATGTTTGTCTGCTACGCTCTTCCCAGAAAATGGTGAAAGACTGTTGTGGAGCGGAGGGAGCTGCGCAGGAGGAAGAGGAGGGAAGGGTAGGAGCTGACCTGTGCTCTGAGATGGGGACAGATCCAGAAGGTGGTGCACCCTTTCAGAGGAGCACTGAAGGCAGTACTCCGGTCCTAGCCTGATAAACCACACCCACCTTCTTTCTGCGCGAAAGAAGGTGGGTGTGGCCACACACGGTAAATAAGTTGTTGATTAAAGGACAAGGTTACGTCACTCTCTGCACCACTATGTTGTTAGTTCAATTAACATTAACATTAGCCAAAACTAATCATGGATGAAGTAGTCGAGGATTTTGCCTCGCGTTCTCCGCGTGAGTTCATATTCACTTCATTTAAAAAAAAATGGACTACAGCTGTCGTCACGTCCGCTAATTGCTAATTGGTTTATTTAACTGACAATCTGTGCGCGTTAGGCCCGCCCCTTCAAACTGCTCCAATTGCTCCGTGACCAGACTAATTCCCTGGAATGGACAGGGAAGAGTATGGCAACTCGTCTGACCTCCAAAATCATACTGGTCAAGTTGGCCCACAATGGCGGCGCGCTCAGTCACAGCGGCTCAGGACTAACCCAACACCTGAACACAAGTTCGTTGTATAATGAAGCACTTACAGCTTGAACATCCCGGCATTCAACAGTTGAGCACTTTTTAAACAGGATTACTGCATTTGCATGTGTAGTAACGTTGACAATGTAGACAGCTACATGGAGCCGTCTGATTTTCTGACAAGTGAAATATCAAAATGACTTGCTTTCTTTTCCAGAATGACAAGTTTCTTGCCAAAACTCTTATATGAGAATCAATGGATTTGACACTGGTGCAGTGTCAACCTCTAAGTTATGGTAACTATTTGAACTAAAGCATCTTTATGAAATCAAAAGATATATGTAATATTTCTTGATACATTGGTTATTGGTTTCAACTCCTCTGTTTGTGATATTGGTATCAGCTTTCAGCCCCCAAAATTCCATATAGATCGGCCTCTATTTCCCATCACACTCAGAAACTTTCTAAACAACACAGCTATTTTCTGAGGCCAAGTTAATGAAATGTGTCAATCCATATCGGCTGGATAACTGCAGGCAAGGACGCAGCAGCCACAACACAACCACCCAGGGCTTCTCTTCTTCTCTTTCTCACCCCTACCCCACGCATACGAGTGCATATACATGTACCGATCACCACTCCCAGTGCTCTCCCAGAGACGCTCCTCCTGTCACTGCCCGGGCTTGCCGTCATTTGTCTTCATTGAGCTCAGTGAATTGTCCGTCCGCACTTTTTCTATTGACGGCTGATGCTGCTGTATGCCAGAGTGAGCGTGTTTTTGAGCGTAGACATAGGCTCTTGATATGGAATACAATGGTGTCACGTGAACGTAGCTTATGGACTAATTATGCACAAGTACTGTTTCAGAAAAGCCCGGAGATTACGAGCCTCCCTCATATGCATAAATTTGCACTAGAAAAGAAGCTGGTATTATTCCATTCAAAACAGGCGGTGACCTTGTCCTTGGTGTCCACGTTTTCTCCATCCTTTGATCGATAAGTCATTGGTTAACCCTGGCTGCTGACCTGCAGCGCTGCAAAACACTACTAATTACCCAATATTTCCAATCACGCGGTCGACCCCCTGCCTGCTTCTCAGTCATTCCCATTCATTTGTGGGTCATCAAAGCTGCGATCTGCCTCTGTTCCGGATTATTAAAAAAGACGAATCTATCCTCAACTCCAATACACCACTCTGTTACCATATACAATTGTTAAGTTTTATTACAATGACTTGATTTAATTTCTTCATTTGAGCTTTGTTGGATGAACCGAAATTAGCATCAGTGATTCACAACCAGTTAAAAATAACTATTATATATTATATAAATCCTTTAAGAAAAGAAATCTTCTCTTGTTAAAACGAAAAAATCGACATAACCATGTGTCTCTCATATTTGCAAAAAGATTTATTGCTGCCTTTTGGTAATTGTTACGCTTAAGTCACAGAACAAGGTTCAGACAGCACAGATTTGAAGCGGGCGGAAGAGGAGCGGGGAAAACAGGAGGGGAGGGGACACCGAGATGACAGCAGAAGGGAGACAGAAAGACACCTCAAGGGAAGCCAGGCTGTGAGACAGAAAGAGGCCAGAGCAGAAGAGAGAGTGGCTAATGAGAGGAGCTCCTCAGAAGAAGACAGTGGCTCCGGTGCTAACGCTTGTGATGTGCCTCAAAATTACCACCGTGAGTTACACCTGATTCCCCCATTTCAGAAAGCCTACACTGTTGGGCTCTCTTTCAGGCACTTTCTGAGCTGCTCTGTGCTGAGCTCACTGCATGTAATGGTTTCAAAAACATGAGTCGCGTCCTATTTCTGCAGATCCTTTTTTTCTCAAGTAAAAGATGAAACACAAACAAAGGCGCACAGCAGCTTGTCTTAACAGTGGTTAAGGCTGCTGCACATTTACATAGAACACTTTTCCACCCTCAGCGTGAGTCTTAAGTCCCGGCACCAACACTTTGCTGAATGTCTCTCCCCACTCTTCGCCCCTTTTGACCCTCAGTTGTCCTGTCTCATAAAGCCCATAGGCCAAAACATCCTTATGCAAAGACTGGGAAAGGGGAGAATAAAGTTATAATGAGAGCGAGAGGAAAAAGTTTTATTCTTGTAAATTCCAAGTAGTAAAACTGTTTGTGAGCAATGTTGACCATTTGTCCTGTTCTTATGGATAGAGGGCAGCTGTAAGTGGGTCTAATGAAACAGTCCTTAGCACAAGCAGCCCCTAAAGCGGTGGCAGAGCTCCTTTGCTTTTACTCTGGCACACTGCCAGCTCTCCTTGTTTTCACTTACATTAAGGCATTCAAAGTGCTGGCATTTGTGCTGATGTATTGCAGCTGCCATGTTTAGTTAAACATGTTTGTATGATAACAAATGTGTATTGTTTCAGCGTTAGAAAGTCACCCAGAGGCTGTTGAGAGTGAGGTCTTAGTCGGCCGTTTGGGATTCACATGTGAACAATGATGCACATTGTTTTAATATATAGCCTCATATAGAACAACCTGCTGCTTTCCACCATTCATTTACATTCAGTCTTTATTAAGGACACAAGTGTGAACACATGATCCACAGCTACGTTCAAAATAAAGAGAATGTGCTCTTCAGTGAATATAGCTGCTGTGAGAGACAAGTGGGCCACCTGACTGCACAGGCAGCAGCTCACGCCTCAGTGGATGTGTTCAACATACCACATGCACAGTCATATGCTCACATATAAAGCATACAGTTCACTTTCACTGTCTGTGCCATCCTCACTCAGATATAATTGGCATTGGCCCCATGTGGCCTCGCTGTGACAGCGAAGGCTGTGTGCACATGTAAACAAACACTTAGTCTCTCGCAGATGCCCCCCCTCATGCCTATAGTGCTTCTTTTCACTTAACACCATCCTGCAGGCTCCCATGGCACTCATTTCCTTGTTTTCATTTCAATGTCACACCAATTCTATCTCGCCTCCAAACCCTCGTTCTCCTGATGCAGTCCTCTTCCCTTCTGTCTCTACTTCTCTACAGCCCCTTCCCCCTTTACTCACATGTTTTTAGTTCTGCATCTTACTGTTGCAGGCCAACAACATGCAAATTATGCCCCACAAATGCAAATCCCCTCCTATCTCACAGGAGACCCCCCGGTGGAGAATAGAACCAGCACAGCACCGAAACACCGGCCGCTTATCCTTTTGTGGCAGGAGAGCCTATTGTTTGAAGGTTACCTGTGAGAACTGCTGAATAAACAGGAAAAATGGTCATGCATGAAATGGTTCAAAGCTTCATATGGAACCGATAATCTTCAATATATTCAGTCTTAACCTCATTCTGTAATGGCTCCTGCTGTAATTTTTTTCTCGCCTCATTAAAACATGCCATTTATGGAGAACAGTGTACAAACATATTACTGGGTTTGCCTGTTGGATTATGTAATTCAGGGAAATCCTTTCAAATCCAGCAGCACAAAAACCTTAAAAGTGTGCTGTTTTTATGTGCGTTATCCGTGGTGCTGAAATGCGCTGACGGCAGAGAATGGCTGCAGGTTTGCATGGCTCAGCTGCAAGTGTGTCTTTGTATCCTCCTTTCCCCGACCATCTGCTCCTCACCCTCAAACATTTTAGCTCTGTGTTTACAACCCTTGCATGTCATAGATTTATTATTGTGCATCCAGCAGACCATGTTTTTACGTGTTTTGCTGCTGTAACGCTTTGGACACTTGTTTAAAGAGTGTGTATTGAAGTGTGTTTTTGGCCCACTTGTACAGTGTGCATGTGTAGTGTGTGTGTTTTCTCCACTTGCGTAGTGTGTGTCTTGTCCACTTGTTTGTCGAGTGTGCATGTGCAGTGTGCGTTTTGTCCACTTGTTTGTTGAGTGTGCATGTGCAGTGTGCGTTTTGTCCACTTGTTTGTCGAGTGTGCATGTGCAGTGTGTGTTTTGTCCACTTGTTTGTTGAGTGTGCATGTGCAGTGTGTGTTTTGTCCACTTGTTTGTCGAGTGTGCATGTGCAGTGTGTGTTTTGTCCACTTGTTTGTTGAGTGTGCATGTGCAGTGTGTGTTTTGTCCACTTGTTTGTCGAGTGTGCATGTGCAGTGTGCGTTTTGTCCACTTGTTTGTCGAGTGTGCATGTGCAGTGTGTGTTTTGTCCACTTGTTTGTTGAGTGTGCATGTGCAGTGTGTGTTTTGTTCACTTGTTTGTCGAGTGTGCATGTGCAGTGTGTGTTTTGTCCACTTGTTTGTTGAGTGTGCATGTGCAGTGTGTGTTTTGTCCACTTGTTTGTTGAGTGTGCATGTGCAGTGTGTGTTTTGTCCACTCGTTTGTCGAGTGTGCATGTGCAGTGTGTGTTTTGTCCACTTGTTTGTCGAGTGTGCATGTGCAGTGTGTGTTTTGTCCACTTGTTTGAGTGTGTATCATGTGCAGTGTGTGTTTTGTTCACTTGTTTGTTGAGTGTGCATGTGCAGTGTGTGTTTTGTTCACTTGTTTGTTGAGTGTGCATGTGCAGTGTGTGTTTTGTCCACTTGTTTGAGTGTGTATCATGTGCAGTGTGTGTTTTGTTCACTTGTTTGTTGAGTGTGCATGTGCAGTGTGCCCCTGTCCTCGGGGCGCTTGTCCACACCAGAGCAGAGCAGTGGCTGACCAGCTGTCCCCCCTCGCAGCAAGCAGCATGTTCTCTCAGCTTTCCCTATTTCTATGCATCGACTTCATTCATTATATATTTTTTATAGAAAATCTGTTTGACCTTTTCACACACTTAGAATGCGACAATTAAATGCATTTCAGAACATTCATGTAGAATTCTTTCAGGCAAATAAAGATTTATAGTTGTTTGCAGAGGCCTTTTTTTTTTTAATCTTTCAAACCAGTCAAGTTGATTTACATGAATATTACTGCTCTTTATTTATAGAGAAAATAAATAGCAAGTGCACCATACATTTTCAAATACACTAAATAACTTTGTACCACACACATTTTAAGTGGTTTGTTTTGCTTTCCCATTAAAACAAAAACAGCTGAAACTTGTCTTATTCTTATATTGAGCCCTAGCCAGTAAACTGAATACCACAGTTGAGAGACCTGAGGTGTGAGGTTAGTCTTCCAGGGCGGGACAAAGCAGAGACAAGTGGAGGTTATACAACGGCTACGATGAGTTGAAGCCGCTAAGAGCTTCTGCGGCTTTACACATGAGAAGAAAAGGCATGTCACAATGAGAGGGGTCAGGAGAGAACAAGTGCCAAAGTCAGAGGAGTCGCTGACGGTGGGGCGGAGAGCTGGATTAGATGAGGTTAAAAGAGACATTGTACTTTAATGGAGGCGCCAGAGGAATGACAAGACATGGAGAAGACCAGGGCCAATCAAAGCGGGAGCGATGAAGGCGAAGGGTCACGAGGAGACAGGAGGGTATCGTTTTCATTCTAGTCACGTGTAAACTAAGCGATGTGGATTACCATGCCGTCTTGGATTTACTTTCGCTTTTCATTTTGATGTAGTTTGCAGCCATCGCCGACACTATGAAGAGCCCAGACTCTGATGAAGCTTCATTTCAATATAAGTGACAGATCTTTGTGATTGATCCCAAAGGCCGGAGCAAATGTAAACATACTTTTCTCCACCTTTTATTTATTGACTTTCCTCTTTTAGACGTCTTCTCTCGATTTGAGTTGTATATCGATTATGGTGTCATATGCAAACCCTCCATACAAGATTGTTAATGTTGCCCTGTGACCATAAAATACATACAATATCAGGTCAGCAAAGCCTTGCACGATGCAACTTTTGGCACTCAGAACTCAGAACGTTCATATTATTTAGGAGAGTCATATCAATTCATTGGGGACTCATAAGTCTGCTGAGCTGATACAGTATGACCTGAAATGCACCAGAATGCAGGTGCAGGAATACAGGAATTGTCAGGTGTTCAGTTAAAATTTTCCTCAAGGCACCCCTCCTGGTAAATGTCCTTTATGGCTCCCCTCCCGGTAAATATAATACACTTGTGTGTGTGACTTATGAATAAAGCCTACTTGCCTACCATCAGCACTTTCCGTTTCCTGTCATTTCAAATAATAGGCTAAGTCTTCTGTACAACTGGGGGTGTAATTAGAGATGCACAGGCTATGAGATCACATTAATATTAACAGCGCAAATAAAGTGATCTGATCATTATAACTTGTGCATTATAAATAGCCTATGTTACATCAGTTATTCTTTAATGAACTAAAATGCAAACACTTGGCCACTCCAGCAGTGGCTACTTTATTTGATTATGTTTTCCAATCATGATTTCTGTCCCAGCTTTGATTTTAACGTATTAACATTCTGCCGCTAGCATTAGCATACTGTTGCTATAGCCGCGGGATTTTGCAAGGGGAATCACAAATACATTTGCTGGGGTTAAAACTAAGAGTGATTGAATTCTCCTAGTTCTTTGCTTCGTAATGGCATATCGCATGCCCATATTGCTGGTCAGGAGGGCCAGCTCCGTCCTGGGCTGCCCCCTGGACTCTGTGGAGGAGGTGAGGGACAGGAGGGTGTTAGCCAAGCTCACCTCCATCATGGACAACACCTCCCACCCACTGCACGGGACTGTAGAAGAGCTGAGCAGCTCTCTCAGTGGCAGACTGAGACACCCTCAGTGCAGGACGGAGCGCTACCGCAAAGCCTTCATCCCCACTGCTGTCAGACTGTACAATAAAACTGTAAAGTAACATGTGCAATAATCTCTGTATCAGCTGCACTTTATTAACTCTGAGGGATCTTCTTGAACGCCGACTGTAACAAGTGAATTTCTCCTTTGTGAGATGAATAAAGGATTATCTTATATTCTCTGATATTTAAACGGTGAAAGTTGTGTTTTTAAAGCTGTGAGAGCCAAAACAGGTATCGGTTCAGTATTGGATATTTGTAGCCAATACCCAATATCGTTTTTTTCCCAGTATCTGCTTCGATATCCCATACCAGTATCGGATACCGTGCACAACCAGGTGTAATGATTGTTATTGTTTCCCCTTTTAACCTCAAACTACTCTGACCTTTCACCTCTGATCTCTGGCAATCAACAAGACACATTTCAACTAGTCTCTGTATTGTGTCAATCCTAACTCGTATTTTGGAACCACTAATTTGCCGTCATCTTAAATTAATTACAGAAATGCTGTAAAAAGCGTTCCTTGTGTCCCACTGAGCCTCCTCATATCCTCCAGTACTCTGTGTGCCGTCTTGTGTCTAATTATCCTCCAGGGTTAAATATATGTTTAATTGAGAGCTCGTATAACGCATCCAAAACCCTGGCCTTTTCAAAACTGCTTCGGCACTTTCTGCGTTTCTATTTTTATGCACAGCTTCTTTTCTTTAAGAGCCAAGAAAAAAGACAAAAGTGAGGAAGACAAACGGCCTCAGTTTTACGGCAGGACTGCAGCTTATCAGCGCCGTTTGGGGGTGAAAAGCGGGACACCGGCTTGTTTGTTGTAATTGCAGGGGGATGAAAGCATTGCCTTTTGTCTCTCGCGAGCGGGTGGTAGCAGTGTGAGAGCTGAACAAACTCAAGGCAGTAATAATTAATGTACGAAATAACCCATATATGAATCAGCTCACAGCTTTTATGTTTGTCCAAATGACCTCCTTCGAGAGTCCTGTTTATTTGTCACGTGGAGCTGTGTGACCACTTCTGCTGTTTACAAAGTTAGCATCAAGCCAAGGCCCACTACTGTTACTCTATATGAGAGTAGTGAAAATAATCGACCCGTTAGGGCCTATTAATTCCATGTTATGTGTCACGTACAGTTGGAGATGCTACACGAGTACTGATGAAGATGCCGAAAGAGTCAAAGACAGAAGTAAAATTACAACTTTGCACTGAAATATCTATAGAAAGCCTCGTTTATGACGAGGATGGACTTTAACTTAAAGAGGAGGTATTAAGCTTTTTGTATGTATTTGGTATTGATCCCATCTTTGTTGACATTGATCTAAAACAGCTGAAACAAAACATCCTGTTGTCCTCTTTCTCCCCTTTGCTGTGCAGCTGTTTGGAGTGAGCTTGGCTTTATTGAAGCTATGGCGAGATTTTTACTGCTTTGTGAAAGGATTAAGCTTAGCAAGATATCGAGTAGTGAGGAATGCATTTCCTGGATGCGTTTCCTGCCACTGCAGTGCCAAGAATTGCCACTGGGGAAGATTCAAAAATTACTCAAAAATGCATGACTGGCTGTGCTCAGTTCTCACCATGCTGTTTATGAATTCCGCAGTCAATTATTGGTTTTCATGTTCTTTATTATTATTCCTCTTCCATCTTTTTCCCGATTTTCTCCAGCTTTCAGCACCTTCATGCTTTGTGCAATTTATGCAAGTTATGCATCAAAATGTTCCGCATGTTGAGGAGAAGGGTGCTATTACTTTTGGGCCAAAATGTTGGAGATTTTTCCAGCACTTTCAACAGTTTGACCAGTTTATGGAATATAAAAGTTTATGCAATATTAACAATTTATGCAAATTAACCACTTTATGCATTTTAAACCGTTTATGCAACTTAAGAGTTTATGCCATTTAGGATTTATGAATTTTAAAGAGTTTATGCAATTTACATAATTTATGCAAATTAACCAATTCATGCATTTTACCACTTTATGCAGTTTATACAGTTTATGCAACATGACATTTTATGCATTTTACCAGTTTATGCAAATTATATTATGCAAATTAAGCAATTTATGCAATTTGAACAGTTTATGCAATTTCTGCATTCGCTTCCCGCAATTCCGCAGTCAATCGGAATTCCGCAGACCATTTCTAGTTCCTCTTCCATCTTTTTCCTGATTTTCTAGAGCTTTCAGCACCTTCATGCTTTGTGCAATTTATGCAAGTTATGCATCAAAATGTTCCGCATGTTGAGGAGAAGGGTGCTATTACTTTTGGGACTTCTGCAATTTACGTTTTTTCCGCAATCGGACAAAATGTCGGAGATTTTTCCCATTGACTTATAATGTGGCTTCCGCAAATCCATGCTTTTCTGCACTTTTTTCTGCATTTTCTGCAATTTCTGCACTTTGTGCATGTTCAGCTTATGCAACTTGTGGGTTTTGAGAAAAAATTGGCCTTCTGCAGATTTCCAGTTTTTTTTATTTTAAAGCGTTTATGCAATTTACATAATTTATGTGAATTATCCCATTCATGCATTTTACCACTTTATGCAGTTTATACAGTTTATGCAAATTTGATTATGCAATTTGAAGAGTTTATGCAATTTCTGCATTCGCTTCCCGCATTTCCGCAGTCAATCGCAATGGCGCAGTTATTATTATTATTTACCTTTATTTAACCAGGATAGTCCCACTGAGATTAAGAATCTCTTTTTCAGTGGAGTCCTGGCCCCAGAGGGGAATCTATTGTACATGTTTTTAGTGGTAGGGGAAGCCGGAGTACCCGGAGGAAACCTACGCAGACACGGGGAGAACATGCAAACTCCACACAGAAAGGCCCCGTCCAGGTGGGAATCGAACCCAGGACCTTCTTGCTGTGAGGCGTGAGCACTAACCGCTGCGCCACCGTGCCGCCGTTTAATTTTAACAAAAGTATTTCACAGGAAAACCCAATCGTATCCACTGTAAAGACTCAGATCTGTCTGTTTTTATAATGAACTATTAGCCCTAAGTGAAATGTAGAACTGATGCAAGCCTCTGGTGTTATGTAAAATTGAGACTTAATCTTCATTGACGCAAGAAGGGCATGCATTTAGTCGACCAATAAAAACCTGGACCACATCGACTTAACGACCAAAAGGGGGCAGCCCTAAACTCCAGATATGTTTTGGATGAGTGAACAACAGCGTAACACGATTAAAAGCTCTAAAAAGTCAATTCTTCAAACCACTATGACTGTTGTAAATATTGTTAAGAGCTGTTTAAAGATGTAGCAGCTTCTTATTTTGTGAAAAAGTAATAATAAGCCTTAAAAGTTTTGCTGTTGGCAAATGCATAATCCGCCCACTCACGGCACCTGATTAGCACCAACTGCTCCACCATCGAACGGAATCTACCACAAACAAATCCACGGGCGCCTGACGAGATGGATTTTTGTAAGTTTGTGAACTCAAACAATTACACGAGATGATTTGTAAGCAGGAGTTGACTGATCTAGCATCTTAGCGTCCTACTGTTCAGTGGCTTGAAGTCGATAATGTGTTTTTATCCTAAAGACTTGGCTCCTGTCACAAACGGATGAAGGCAGTGCAGCCTGAGCCTCCGAGGACACAGAGGGTTATATTAGGAGCGCTGTAAGTGTGTGAGGAGACAGATGGGTCACAGAGCTCCCTCAGTGGGGCCAGAGCTGGAGCAGGGCTAATTACATCTTAATTAAATACAAGCGGCCCGTCCCGTGTGTACAGCCACTGCATGTGTAACAGTGTGAGTAACCGTGCGAGTGTGAAGGACTGACCGTTGTTGGAGCGCAGAGCCCGCGCCGAGATGCCGTTAGTGCCGATCGGGTGATGAACCCCGGCTCCGTCCAGCACGCCCGCCTCCCCCGGCTGCTTTAGCAGCTCAGTCAGGGTCCTGTCAGGAGTCAGAAACAACACATTTATCACCAACTTTAGCACACAATCTAACAACAAATCAAGAAAAGCTGATACCGAGATGGAGAAGCACAGGCTGAGGAAGATGATGAATATGAAAATGAAAACGCGCGAATCCACACAGCCCTGACATGGTTAGAAGCAGATGGTTCGTGTGTATAAACTGAAAACGCTCTGAATTCATTTCAAAAAGCCGGCACAAAGGGACCGTCTGGAGGTTTGCCAAGTCGCTTCGTCAATCATTTACAAAACGTCATCCATCTTTTTTATTATTATTTGACGCATTTGAACAAGTCGCACAAAGCTGTACCAAAGGCTGGAAGAGACGAAGCCTAATAGGACACTCTTATTGAAAAATAACCAAATCAACCAGAACACTCAGTTCCTATCTTCCTGTAGCATAACTTCTACCATCTATAAACATGATGACGGCTATGACTCACGACAGTTCAGTTAAATTTGATGGTAGAAACGAATTTAGAGTCTCTTGGCACGACTATCATGCTCAATACCTTACACTTAATACCTCTTTCACATCATAACATTTATCTCTCACTGACGACTTGCGAGCGACTTGCGAGCTGTCACGTTTGCATACATCCCTTGCTTTACGTGCAGCGTGAAGTTTAAAAAGCCCCGGACTTATTTCATCCATTTTGCGATTCTTGTTTTTTTTTTTTTACAACACTGCAGATCAGGGAGGGGTTTTGCATCATTCCAAATCTACGCCCAATCGTTATCTCCCCAACAACTAGCATTTGTCATATTAACAAGGCCTCCAAGCCGCGAGCTGCTGTTTTCCCCGCATTCGCCGGGACATTTAGAACCAGCCAGTCAACAAATCAGACCTCAGAGCTATATACGACTATCGGGAGAGAGAGAGAGAGAGAGGGAGAGAGACGTGGATATTTCCTTCCCCGTTAATCTCGCTGTTGAGGCCTTTTAAAATACACCACAGCGATTGTCTTTTTATTAGCCCGCTGCGTAACGACGGCCATGAGAGCGCCGAGCGTGAAAAACCTGCGCCGATAAAAATGAACTCAACCCATTAAATCTCGGGCTATTTTTAAGCCCCCTGCTTTGGCGAGGAAACGGCGGCTAATGGGCGCCGCAGCCACTTCGCCGCCGTTACATATGCTATTGTGTAAGGCGTAATTAGAATTTAAATGATTACAATGGGGCGAATGGAAATGATCAAATCTCTACAGCCCACTTTTGGAAAAAGGACGGCCAAGGACATCACTGCGCTGCACACGTATATTGTGTTTATCCTTTTGGTATAGTTGCTCTCATTAAAAAGCCCGGCTTGTTTCCCCGACAGCCAATAGGGCTCATCATTCTTCCTCCCGCTTACCCCTCCAGAATGCTTAAGAGCGCTAACGTCCCGGCCTCGGCATGTTATCTGGGCGCACTATCTCCCAGAAAACATCTCTTTTTCCTAATCCGTTCTGTCTAATCGGCTTGACTTCACGCATCCCGCTCTCTTGTTGTTGCTGGTAGGCGTATAAATATCTCTTTCTCTCTCTCTCTCCCCCCTTCAACTTGTTATCCTCGTGATCTGCTCTTATTTGCGCTCCCGGACCGCTCGCCCTTTGGTGCCCATTTCCTGTTTGTTTACATCTCTGAGCAGCAGCAGCCTTATTCACAGTCAATCCTCTCGTTTTGGCTCGTCCTCCCCGGGGTCCCTGTCACATAAACTCACCAACTTGGGGATATAGGCGCGCTTGAAATGATCCGTTGTGATAGGAGGGGATGCGCAAAGTGTAGTGGCGTGGTTACGGAAAGATTCATTCTGAGATCACGACAGGATGTTAAGATGTCAAATAGTACGATACAACCACTTTGTCTCTATTCTAGAAACGGAACTGCCTCCTGATCGACAGATGGAGTAAGAGAAACAAATGGTTGTGAGCCATTTCCTAAAAAAAAAAAAACATGGTGGCTGGGACAAATCATCAATATTTTTTGCATGGCTGTTCTCACAACTGAATAATTTGCTCACTATTTGATGGTCATGAGACAGTTATTATTTTAAATGCATAGATAGTAGGCAGTCTTTTGATGTGCCCCGGATTACTTCCTCATTTCTTGCCCACTAAGCATGTGCACTGCAGCCCTAAACAAAGTTATTTATTAGGCAATTGAAAGTGCATAAGACACATAGTTCACACCATTATATTTAAGAATTTGCTATAAAATGTACCCAGTTTTCTTTAGTTGGACCATTTTTGTGATGTTTTTTAGGTTCACTTCCTTATTGGACACTGGCAGGAAGTGACATGAATAGAGGCAAACGATTTCAAACTGTTGCCGTGCCGACCATGTTATGTCAATGGGAAATGAGTGAGTCGAACGGCTATGGAGCTTTACCTCTATACAGACGGCATTGCGTCATAGAGTAGAGTACAGTATTTTGGGAACGTTTTTTCACTCTTTTCTGGCGGAATAGAAACTTATTTATCTGATACAAATAAAGTGAAGTCTAAATTGGGTTCATATGGATAGTTATTCACAGCAGGTGGTTCAGTAGGAGCGAAAAAACGGCAGTCGTAGCTAGCGATAGCATTAGCACAATGCTAACATGACGCATTTATTTATGCATTTATGGGCTGTTGAACCACTTTGCACTTCTCCATGTCTTTGTATTTTAATTTAGTAGAAAACTATATTCATAATTCAGCATTTGTTAAAGTAGTTTTTGAATAGAGAATAGAGAATAGAGAAAGTTTAGATTTTTCTCCAAATTGTTTTCCCCCATAACAAGTATTCAAACATGACCATATATTCCAGCGTTGCCGTCTGATGGAATCTGCAAACTGGTTCAACAGCCCATAAATACATAAATCAGGAGAATCGGAGAATGCTAACATGATGCGTCATGTTAGCATTGTGCTAATGCTCATGGCTAGCTAGCGAGAGCTGCGTTTGCCGTTTTTTCACTTTTTCTGAACAATCTGCTGTGAGAAAATATCCATATAGGCCCGCTTTACACTTTACTTTATATTTGTTTGGTAAACAGGTTCATATTCCACCAGAAAATGGCTAAAAAGAGTGGAAAATTCTGTTTCCCAAAAGATGGAAATGATAATATTTTGTGTGCTCATGCAGCTCAGGCCTCAAAGAACAGGGAGCGCATGCGAAGGCCAGTTGCAAGAAACCGCATCAATGTCATGTTGGCAACTTTTGGTAAAGCACCGTGTCAGAAATCAAGTTGACTTAATTACACAGTGGATTGAGAACAGATTTAAATAGAAACAACAGGTGACAAAAGACAGTACTAGAAACCAGAAGTGAAAAAGCTCTCCCTGTTGAGTGATATGGGTTTGCCTTTGTGCAATGGAATAACCCATGGCTCTAAAGCTCTAAAACAAAAGCTGGAGTGTCTGCCCAGGCGAGTGTAAACCATCCATCGTGCATTGACAAATTAAAGTGCAAAAACACATTTGGGGGAATTGGGATATAAAATGATTTACTTGATACGCCTAATATCACTATAGTGCTCTGTATCTTTGCCTTTCTCACAAAGATTAAGCTCAAATGAGCCCTTCAGACTGAATGCAGATCGAGATAAGCGCTGACAGAGTAATTCATCGTGCATAATGAATGTATTCTTCCCAAATTTGACAAATGTAATTGGAAGCACTCGCACACAGCAGCCCCGCCTGACACAGCCTATTTAACAGTATGATCTAAAACCAGGGCTAAATGTTCACTTGACAGAGCCCTGGGCCATGCACTTATGAGCAGTCACTTTTACAATGTTAGGATCATGCCGGATCTCATGTTTGCAATACTGAGATCTTTTTATTATACAGGCTTGTTTGTGCAATTGCATCCACCACAGTTCACATTCCACAGCCAGACGTTTGCTCATTTTGTTCTGTGTCAGCGTACACAATGGCGATAATGAAACCCCTCTGCCTGTTCGCTTTAATCCTGTTTAGGTTACCGCTTTGCCCCCCCGATGTGGTTTATTTCACATCAACTGCCCCACAGTCGTTAAATCAGACAATACATTTTAGCATTGTTCCACCGAAACCGTATCCCAACTCGCTTCCTCTTTGGGGAGTTCGGAGGCTGAATCACTCCTCACTGTCACAGCAGGTTAGTGTATATTACAAGACCCCCGACAGATAATTCCAGGGGCCCGGGGCCGAGCATGGATCCGAGCAGGAGCGCAAACCCACTCATTTGACATGACGATGCTGGAAAACTGTTATTCCGCCTCCCACATGGAGCGCTGTGTCTCTGGCCTACGCGGCAGACTCATGAACATGCAGGAATGAAGGCTATAGGGACCAAAGCTCTGAAGTAAACTCTAGATAGGACATGGACATAGTATACATTGGATCGAATGGCAATTCTGGCGGCCATCTTGTGATTGGCTCCTCCTAACCCAGTGCAATGGAATCAAATGGGGAACACACCTTGTTATATATAACTTTTTTCCTTGATACTGTTTTGATCTATTTTTAGTTTCTTCATGACTCCAAATCTAAACGCTTCTCAACTGGAGAGCAACAGTGTCATGCTTCATTTGAAAGCTAAGACCTACAAAACTGATCCTAGCTTTTTTGTCACGTTGTCGCCGCGTTTTTGTCACATTTTTGAAGCGTCTCTTTTTTGTCATGTTTTTTTTTGTTTTTTCATTGCTTTTTGTTGCTTTTTTGCTGTGTCTTGGTCACATTTTTGTCACGTTTTAGTCTCTTTTTTGTCAAGTTTTTGTGGCTTTTTCATCGCGTTTTTGTCATGTTTTTGTCCCTCTTTTGGTGCTTTTTTGTTGCTTTTTCATTCCTTTTTTTGTCATGCTTTCACCATATTTTGGTCATGTTTTCGTCACATTTTTGTCACGTTTTCATTCTATCCTAAGCGCTATTTTGATGCTTTTTTTTAAGCTTTTAGATTTGGGTAAAGTCAAACTGGAGAACATGTATTTCTGTACTTTTTAACATGGGACAGTCTTACAATGAATGCTACCCACTGAACCCTGGGAGTGAATGGAGAAAACAATGCTAATATGGCTAAACACCACCACTAAAAAAAAAAAGACATTTTAAAGAAATTTCATCCTGAGACTGAGATACCTTAAACTTAAGTTATACAACCAATCACAAACAATCAGTGTATCTCACATTCTGTCCTTTAATCAAAGAAAATGCTCCTGATTTTGTATTAGTTACTATAGGGGTTAGCCACAAGCCACGTCAACAAGCGTCATGTCCGATCTAGAGTTTTATTAAATATCTTTGGTAGAACTAAGTAACTTGTTTACCATAATAAATATTTTCTGTAGTCCCTCTGGGGTTAGTACAACTGTTAATGGGATGATTGGGGGGTCTTTCAGTGTCTCCGGCCAGATAACCACAATTGTAACTTCCCTGCACTGGGTCGGAGGCCCCAATACGCACTAATAGAATCACAAAGAAGAAGCTTTAGAAGAAGTGCTTTACAGATTAAAAGCAAAGCGTAGCAAATATAGCGTAGTATTTACTCTCACGGACAATTAATGAGTAAAAAACCATAACATGCTACGACACCTGCAGTGCTGCTTATGGCCTCTAGGGGCATGATTTACTTAGTACTACTTTAAGACAAAGGGGCCTTTCTGTGTGGAGTTTTGAATCCATTTGCTTAATTTTTTGTCCACTTCCACAAGACCAACTCCAAAAGTGTCCCGAACACAACAGAGAGTATTCATTTCGGTCTGCATTTGCCCGCTACTATCACAGTGAACCCCTGTGCCACATTTGACTCAGATTTCCCTACACTCTGCATTCATTCACTGTCGGAGAGGGGCCTCAGCACTGCAGCCCCCCCTCACAGAACATCACACATATACATTATCTGCCAGAAAGTGCACCCTGGTAGGCTTGGTCTGCAGCCCGAGTCTGTCTCCCACCCTGCTTTACTCCTATTAGAGCTGACAGCTGCCAAATAATGTCCCTTGGCGTGGCTGAGCACTCGCCATGCCAGGCCCTGTCTGTGCAGAGCTACTCAAGAATGTGTGTTTGCATGCCCATTAGAAGAAACTCTAAAAAGAGGAGCAGAGGCCTCATTCTCGACAACAACCTTTTTCCTCAGACTTTATCGTAACACCTCCTTGAACCGTAAACAAAAACATATAAACAAAATCTTGTTACTTTTTTGAGGGGCAAGAAAGGGGCAATTAAGAGACTGGACACATTTCACTTAATTAAATTAAGTAAGTATATGTGGTTGATAACATTATCTGAGTGGGCGGCTAGGACAATAAATCAATGAATGAAAAAGTACTATCAGTGTTTAAACTGTGTTGCATTTATCATTATCATCCTTATAACAAGTTGTTTTTTATGTGTAAACCCCTCCCACACGATCGTCTCTTCCCACTTAGTGGCCCGGATTCAAACAAATCAGCAGAAGCTGCACAACGAGTTTGTGAATCTTGCAACAAATCAATTCAGTTTGCAGGGAGAGGTTACCAAAACACCAAAAACCTCAACACAGATGCCAAAACAAAGACCAGATTTATTGACTTTTCTTGTTTTATCCCCTCAGGCTACAATCATTCAGCTGGTAGGGGACTCCTCTGCCAGTCAGCTCCAGGGCAGTTGTGGCCACAGGAATCGTTTAGCACCACAGAGTATCAGTAAACGAATAATAAAATGTAACTTTCAGTGTAGAAAACAACAACTCTTTAACCTCTTAACCCCTGACATAACCAAGTGCATTTTCTGCAGTTCAGCTTTACCCAGATCTAAAATGTTTCATCCTATAGGCCAAAGTTACGCCTCATTTGAAGACTTGCAAAACTCATCTCAACGGATCTTTTGCTTTTTTTGTTGCGTTGTCGTGGCTTTTTCATCCTCGTTTTCGTCGCAGCTTTGATGCTTTTTTCAAGAAGCTTTCAGATTTGGGTAAAGCCAAACTGGAGGAAATGTGCTCGGTTCAGGCAGAGTTTAAGAGGTTCAACTGATCATGACCGGTTACCAACACCGTACCTCACATCCCTTTCACACTATTGTACAATGCCATTAAATACAGTTCAGAATTGAAGTAATAAAACCCAGTTCTGCAGAGGACCCTGAGCTCCACCTGAAGACGACCACACGCCGCAGTTTTCGGAATTGCCACTTCGTTCTATATCAGCGTCAGTGAGTGGTGGAAAGCGAGCAATAGCTTCATTCCATGTGCATCCTGCAGCCTGAATGTGTCCTGGCAGGATGTGCTTGGTAAAGATGATGTCACACACCGCACCATATGTCGCCTGTGAGTCACCGTCTGCGCTCATTATTTGGTCTTTATTTTAGAAAGCACAAAACCGCGCGCTCCCCTCTCCTCCAGGGATGTCTTGTCAAGCGTTCATCGGTGTGACGCACTCATAACCCACGCTTCAGTACGTCGGCACACACACTCTGTCAGTCTGTCACCGGGCCGGTCCTATATGCGCTATTGACGGCACAAATGTACGCAGCAGGCTACAATCATTACTTCATCAATCACCTGACTGCGATAGACAAGGCTGTATCGATCAGATATTAGCACAAATCCATATGTGTGTAAACGGCTTTTTAATGATGGAAATGCTCGAAAGTGAGGTGTGTTGTTGTAGTGTGGAGAATGTGTTTCGCTTTTTGCTCGTAACATCGCATTAAATCAATTCCATATTTTGTGAATAGACCATGGCCACTAGTGGGAAATTTGTCCTCTGTGTTTGACCGATCCTTCAACCAGTGCTTCAGGGTGACCTGTCAGAAGCAGGGGGCGACCGCAGTGCAGCGCCTGGGGACTGTTCTCCAGATTTGAGCAACGTTCATGGTCAGGATTACCGAGCTGGAAGATTTGCCTGCTGTGCATGGTCCGGATTGATGAGGGGAACCGTAAAGCTCAGAGGAAACCATACACACAAACATGGGAGAGCATTTGCATGCTCCACACAGGAAGTTGACTAGGACTTTCCTGTCATGAGGTGATATTTTTCTCTCCGTAGAATCTTTGTAGCAGCAATATCTAAAAAACATTTTTTTTTTTTTTTTTTTTTTTTTTTTTAATACAATGCTAGTGTATTGTATTTGGGCATTTTCACACTTGCCCTGTTTGATTCAAACCTTTGGACTATTCTTTTGGTTTGGTCTTAAGTCCCAAATATGAATACTCCCTTTGGTCCAGGATCAAGAGGTGGTATTGACCAAGGTTTGATTCTGTGTAGTGTGAAAACTAAAGATTTTTGGGTAAAACCCACTAAGTGACATACATTAGAGTGTGCATATACGAGAGGAGAGAGAGAGAGAGGTTAAAATACAGTAAACTCGTGGATTGTGCTGACTTCCTCCTGCTCAGAAGCCCCTTGGTTTAGCACAGAGAGAGCACAACACAGGAGAATATTAATGTCTCTTCTGTATCTCCATAAAAATTCCGTTCTTTCTCTCTTTTTTTCTCAGCTTTTGTTGCAGACTGGGGTAGTATTGTAAAAAAAAATTAAAAAATAATAATATTGTATTTTATAGTTAAAGGGACTTGCTGCAAGTTGGTCATTTTATACTCACTACTGCCACCTCAGGTCTTACGCGGAACTGCAGCTTACAGAGTTGATATGTAACTGTCTGTTTTTTGTGCGTGCCCTCAGTCACGCGAAATGACCAAAGATGTTGTTAGCATTTGGCCTCTTCCATTGTATTCCTATAGCTCCAAACGGGGGTGAAGTTGGAAGCTACCACGCTCTTCCACGGGCACACACAAAAAACAGACAGGTACGTATCAACTTGTCTAAGCTCAGTTAAGAATATATCACAGTATGGAAGAACTGTGTGCTCTCGGTCACTCAAAAAAGTCCAAAGACGTTGTTAGCATTTGGCCTCTCCCAGTATATTCCTATAGCTCAAAACAGGGGGGAGGTTGGAGGCGACCAAGCCCTCCTATGGGCACACACACAGACCAGACAGGTACGTATCAACTCGTCTAAGCGCAGGTAAGAACAGTATGGAAAAACGGTGGCCTGTTCCTTTAAGCTTGTGCATGACAGCATGAATCAACACCTTTTTGAGTGACAGTGCAGGATTTTAGAGGCAGTTGTGGTGAATAGGTCTGAGCTCATACACATTAGGACATTGCTGGAACATGTAGGGGAAGGAAAATACTTAATTTAATTTTTTTAAACTCCGTATAGTCCCTTTAAGAAGTTGAATAGTTAATAGTTTACAGTTTCTTCGTTTTTATTTTTTGCTCCTCAGGATTTAAATCATTGTGACGATTACAAAAGAAATTCCCATTCTATCAATTCTGAAACACTTTAGAAGATGTGACTTTATTTGTTCAGTAAAAAGTAGTGCGACTCCCCCCCCCCCGACACAGACAAAGACATCAGCTCAGTTGGTTACAGACAGTTGACCTGAACCCCATACACCTTAGCTCTTGTCACATAAACATGTCACGGTCACGGCTGCGCTGATGAAGAAGCAGTGCCACAGCCGTCTGTCATCTGCGCTCCCCCCCTGCCAACACAGAGGTGGGCCGTGAAGTCGGGTGACCTTGAGAGGGGCGACAGGCGAGCCGCACATGCCACTGATATGGACAGCACATGGGTGGGGGTTAGTTGCAGGAGGGAGGGCACCTATAAGTCCCCTCGCTTATTCCTGAAAGGTGCAAAGATGGAGGGGCAGACGACACGGAGATTGATGGCAAGATGACGGGCCGTGTTTTGCAAATGTGACAGCCTCGTCTTGATGGGCGCTATTTATGGCCAAGGGGCTGCAGCTGGACCCGTGCGGTCCTATCAGAGATCATGCCAACCACTTGATTAGACGCTAACGGATGACTCACTTGTCTACGATGCTTATAAATATGAGCAATGCCAACTCTGTTAATAATCCCTTACTTTTACTACTTAAAGTGGACGTATCATGCAAAATCGACTTCACTACAGTGGCATTTCACTACATTGACGCAGTTTTGTGCAATCCTCGGTTAATCCTGTTTAATTTTGTTGTTCCTCCTACTGTGTTCTGCACTTTGTTCTGTACTTCCTGGATTCAATTCAGTCACATTGTTAAAAACTGTAGAATCTGTCCTCCACAACTTAAAAGCCAACAATCCAACATTGTATTGGTTTGATTATGGGCAAAGTGTGTTTATCACGACGTGCTGAAGCTGTAAACCACGCTGTAAATTGAAACAAAAAGATTGTTTTTTTAAAATATGTTATTCCTACAGCTGCCAGCAGGAGGAGCCTCAAGTCTTCACCAGCTCCAGTGATTGCATTTCATTGTTACTATTTGATTCAGACTGAGAATGTCTATTTTTAAGCCCCATCTGAATGATATGTCCACTTTAAGTCCGGTACAAACTGGTGACGTCACCAAAGATCAAAGAGCAAACAACTCTGCGCCACTGCTGCCCCCAATCAATTTATAAAAGGGGCTTAATTTTTGATTCAGTCTTGCACAGCGCAAAGACTGATCTATTGTCTGGATGACAGAGAACCCCGGTCTAGCCTCGGGATACTCTTTGTCAAATCTAAATGAATATTTTCTCTATTTCTGTCATGATGTTTCAGATCATTGTTTCTCCACTAGAACAAATGGACCGAAGCGGCTCTATTTGATCTATTAATTCCATTTGAAGCCGGTACAATATACTGCAACACAAAGCAACAGTTCAGAGGGCTTCACAGCACTGGCAGTCAACCTCTGTTTAGCTCATAGTTCAGCCTCGCGCGTCCACATCAGAGACACAATATGGAGTTTGTCAGCTCCCAGCACTCACCGGTCTACAGCGTAGAGCTTGAGAGCACTCCTGTCGTGTACTCAGATGCAATACTTCACAAAATTAAAGCCACTCAGACGCCTGTTCATGCGATAAGTCCGCTGTAGAGTTCTCCTCAGAGTGATGGAGTAGACGCCTTCTGTAAGGGTCACCCCAATGACTCTAATTCATCAAGCTGTCCCTGCTGACCACCCTTTCCATCCAACACATGCATCAAGCTTTACCTTCACAAATCTACGTTCTTTCACCATTTATACGTGGATGGCTAATGGATAAAAACAACATTTTTCTTAAATAGAAAAATAGTAAATACTGCTAAAGTGGCGCTAGCCCGCAGTTAGCTTTGCCCGTTAGCCTGTTAGCTTCTTCTTTGTGATTCTGTTGGTGTGTATTGGGGCCTCCAACCCGGAGGCAGGGAAGTTGCTGGGTTGATTTTCTGGACAGAAAATTTTATTTTGTTAATTCTCTAATGTTAGCCGTTGGTCAAGAAATGTCCAGGTGGCTGTTTGAGCGTTTAATTCAATCTGGATTTGGGCAGTGTTTGCCTGGTGACTGCTGGTGTCACCAGCGCTTTGCCATCCTGTGGGAATGCAGTTGAAAACGTTGGCTCTGAAGGAGGGCTTTGTTTAATCTCAAATAGTAAGCCGTTTGCCAAGAAATGTCCAGCTGTATCGGTTTATCACACTCTGATCATGCACTTTATAACACTTTATGTTACAGGAGCAAAAAATTGGCATGCATTTTGCATAGTCGCCCCAAAAATCCAATATGAAGAGGATTTCCAATTAAGACTATACTGTGAACAGGCCAAATGTCAGACCCCTCGTAATTCTTAGTTCGCTCAGATAGTCATCCTGCTATGAAAGTGCAACACTCCTTCCTCTTGGACAACGAGTATTTCATAGGAGGACAAACCCCTGAATAGAAAATCATATTCTGGTAGACTTGTGTCCCCATTGGGACATTTTGTTCTCTGCGTGACCAGTCCTTCTAATGCCACTGGGACGACCTGTCTGGAGCTACAGGCCACTCTGTATTGGCTTTTTTGTGCCTGATTTAACGTTGATGGGTAATGCTGATTGGAAAGTTAACAATTTTACTTGTCTGTAATTAAAAATGTTTTACTATTCCTCTGCTTCTGCTTACAGGGAACTATCACCCACAAAATGAAACCTGTGTGCCTCCTTAATGACTCTCTGACTCTTTCTCTCACACTTCATCTCTCACGTCGGCCAACACCCTCCTTGATTTCACACACTGCCTTGTCCTCCCGTTTACCGTTGGTAGCTACTACTTATCTGTGCTACCTCGGCGAGTTACGTGTGCTGTTTAGCCGCGCTTAGCTTCACCTGTCAGCTCGGATCAGGCCTGTGGAGCGGCACATGACAAACTGCCCTCTGATTCACTCGCACACACATGCAGTGGCACACACACTTGCAACGTCTCCACAACTGTCCCGCCTCTCCCACTGGCTTTGTGTTCCAGTGGTGGTGCTAAAGGCAGGGCTGGCACAGACGTGGCCGTGGTGCCCTCGGTCTTTGATGTGGAAACTTCAGTATTTAGGTGTGTCTGCAAAGGATTTCTCGCAGTTGTAGGTGAATTCCCAAGAAAAAGTATGTGCTTGTCAGTTTTAGGAAACTAGATGGATTATCTGCTCTGTTGTTTGTTTTCCCAATGCTCCGAGACTTTGATGTGTGGGGCACTTTGCATTATGTTGATAACAAGTCAAGCGGCTCATGCATTACACAGTTGCAGCGGCAATCATTCATATGATGGACAGGGTTTCCGTAGGGCATTAAAAAGCATGAAAAGTCCTTAAATGGATTTGGCCAAAATCAAGGCCTTAAAGGGACTAGATGCAAGTTGTCATTTTTATACTCACTACTGCCACCTCAGGTCTTATGCATAACTGCAGTTTCTATGTTAAGCTTGCATGATGGCACTTAAACAATTAACAACTTTGACAGTTCAGGATCTGTGCAGTTGTGGTGAACAGGTCTGGGCTCATTCTACACCTTAGGACATTGCTGGAGCCAGTAGGGGGTAGAAAATACATCATTTAAACATGTTTAAACTCTGTCTAGTCCCTTTAATGTCATTGAAAAGCAATAAATTGGATTAAAACTGTCATTAAATCTAAATATATTGGAAAATTATGTCAACAATTTTTGCTGCATAAATTCATCGAAATTATTATGCTCAACATGTTCAGCTGCAGTTTGGGCTGAAATTGACCAGATTTGTTTTTGCTTAAATGTTGCCCGTTTTGTCCAATTATCTTTCCTCTGTTTGATGAATTGTTTGCAAATTCAAAGAGATTAGTTATGCGTTTTTTTATTAAAAAGCTTTTAATTTGACTTGCTTCTGTATAAACCCTGGATGGATAAAGCACACTTCACTGAATAGTGTTAGTTGTTCTTGGTTCTCATTCAAAGTGTCAAGTCAGGTGTTGTTCAGGTAAAAAGTGAAAATGAGTTTCAAGTCTAAGTGTAATTGCAGTGATGGTGACACATTGCGCAGTAGCATGTACGTGCAGTTTGTGTATTCAGTGTGAATTCTTTTTACTAAATGGAGGCCTAGAGTTAACTGAAATTCTAAAATGTCTGGCCTCATACTGCACCTTCTCAAATGAGTCCATTTTCCACAATAGCACGCGTACTGCATGGCCATCCATATTTATTGTATGTATTATGCAGACACGCCGTGTCAGGCCCAGTGGAATTGAGGTCATTTTATTCTCCTGGCTCTGCTGCAAGCTGGCATTTTGAAAGAAATGGTCCAAGAGTGTGTAAATCAGGTTTGACGGCTTTATTGTTTTGGAATAAAGCGCAGTAATTATCATTTTAAACCTTTTGCCACTTCCATTTAGTGACATGGTTGCAGTCCTGCAGTACTTCTGCTAAAATGGCCGTCAATGGGAGTAAACTGTGCTGCACAAAAGTTGTGTACCAACACAAAGGAAAGAGAAGCACTGATTCGACTTGGCTTGCTATAGCTCTCTGAGAAGAACGCCATAAATCCACTTAATGACTGGAGATATTAGCATGGGCTAAGCTGAGATGCTCATCACTTAATGGGGAAGACAGAGGGAGAGATGGATGGACAAAGGCAGACAAACATCCAGCTGGGAGGCAGTGCAAGAAAACACAAAAATATGGCAGAATTTCCCACAAAAATAACAATTCATAACATGACAGCGAAACTCATGTTTCAAATGAGCAGTGTTTAGAAGCTGCATGCCTCCACTGGCTGTAGCGTTTGGCTCTTAGAAGTGCTGGATGGAGTCTACACAGAGGAAGTCCTTTGAAGTGCAGTGTTTGAGCGCGTCTATTGCCACAGAGAAAGAAGAGCGAGGGGTAAACAGCCAGTCGGTTGACAGCTCAGGCTATTCCCCAATAGGCTCAGGCTTATCAGTAATTACCTCTAAAAACATGCCCGAGTTTTTGCTTAACTTTACCCACAGTCCCAGAGCCAAAACACGCACCATTCACTGTTGTTTTCTGAATAAATGGCGAACACAGCTTGAGTGGATGCAGTCACTCTGTATTCAGAAGGCAGTCCACAGCAGGATTTATCACCCGCGTTTGTACCAAGAGTTAGAGATGGAACACAAGGCTCTATGGACAGAATAGAAATGCTTTTACGCAGCGACACCAAGGCACTCAAAAGAACTGAAAAAGGTGTTTGTTACTGTAAAAGCAATTTTATGTTTCCAGATTGGATATATTATTAATGCCAATTGGCATAAAAGCTTCACTGCTGTATAATGTTTTCTGAGATATTTGAAACAAATGTATTATTCTTCCTTTTGCTGACGTCTCTACCTGCCGGGGTCTAAGCGCCAAACTGTTGAAAGGCCCTTTACATGACTTTTTCCCATTCTAAATAAGAGAGAAAGAAAAATATCTACTCCTTCTTCATCTGCAATGAATAGTTTAGCCTGATTGTGATGCTGAAGGATGTGTTGAGGTTTGTTGATGATGCCGCTGTGTCAGTGGACAAAAATATATTTTTACTGGTTAAAGCAGTACTAAGTAACTCTTGCCCCTAGAGGCCAGAAGCGCAACTGCAGTTGTCGTAGCAAGTTGCGATTTTTTGACTTATTAATTGTCTTGGAGAGTAAATACTACATTGACAGAAAAGATGAAGGGAGAGAGGGATATTGTGCATCCAATTATACAATGGAATTTCTTTTTTTTTCACTCAAACTTGGCTGTAAATACCGTTTAAAGTGACGCTAGCCCGCAGTTAGCTTTGCCCGTTAGCCTGTTAGCTTCTTCTTCGTGATTCTATTAGTGTGTATTGCTTGCTCCGGTCCGGTGGCAGTCAAGTTGCAAGCATGGTTTCATCAGGGGGAGATGAAAGACTCTCCAATCATCCCATAAACACTTGTATTAACCCCACAGGGACTACGAAAAGGATTTATTAAGGTAAACACGTTACTTAGTACTGCTTTAAACAGCTTTGGAAAGTTATTCAAAATGTTTTTCCCAACCTCAAATATCGTGAGAGTGATCAAGACATCAGCCAGGAAGTTAAAGCTTGGGCGCAGATGGGTCTTCCAAATGACCCAAACATACCGCCAAACTGGTTACAAAGTGGCTTAAGGATAACAAAGTCAATGTTTTGAAGTGGTCATCACAAAGACCTGATCTCAGTCCAGCTGAAGATGTATGGGCAGAGCTGAAAAGGCATGTGCACACAAGGCAGCCTAAACATTTGGCTCAGTTAGCCTACATCAGTTCAAAATTCCTGCCAACTATTCTGAGAAGCTTTTGGAAGGATATCCAAAAGGTTTGACCCAAATTATACAGTTTAAAGGCAATGCTACCAGATATTGATGAAATGTATGTAAACTTTTGGTTTTGTAAAAAGAAACAAAACCGTGGAGGAAATTCCATCTCTCATTCTTCTGGCATTTAGCAAATAGAAATAATTTTGAAAATTCTAAATGTCCAAAAAAAGTAAAAGTTAATTCTGGTTTCATGTAAAAAAAAATCATACATAATGGTTCCTACTATATGTCTTCTTTTTTCACTTTTTAATTCATGCAGTCCATATATTTGAAGAGTTTAGTTTTATTTTATTTATTTCTCCTTCATTTATCCAGGATAAAACTCAATGAGATTAAAAATCTCTTTTTTAAGAGTGGCGCTCGGCTAGTGCATGTCTATGGTAACTAGTAGTATCCTGCATTAAAAACCTCTTAAAAATCATGGGGTCGTCCTCCAAACGTTGCCATATCTGATTTGTAGAAAGATCCTTTGTGAATTCCACGTGTAGTAATGCCGGCCGCATTCAGGTGCACTGTGCTTGGGTCAGACTGTTTTTAATGCAGGCTACAGGTTACCATAGACATGCACTAGCCTAGCACTAGCCAAGCGCCACTAAACTCTTCGAATATAAGGACTGCGTGAATTAAAAACTAAAAAATCTTCAGAAATAAACAACACTCTGGATAACATGAGGCCCTATGTCCAAAATCCTGAAATATCCCTTTAACATGGTTTAAAGCTCAAAAAAGTTAACACTTTAAGGGAAGGAGATTGAGAAGGTGAGGCGGCTGATGGTTTCTGCTGCTGTGTTGAAGATGAGATGGTGGAGTGAGTGTTGCCGTACACGGCCGGAATAGATAGTGTCAATATGACGCTCTCAGAGGTCAAGACAGTAGGAAGCGCCATGCGTCATTGTCTGAAACACTGTTTATTCAAATTAATAAGGTTTAGGCTTTGTTTTACATCATTCACGTCAGAAAGAACTGACTCGAAAACACCACAGTGATGTGTTGATTTGAAGAAGCACCTTTGAAATAATTTAAAAATTAACAAGTGGCTTCTGTGGTTAGCGCCTCTCATTCACTCAGTCACACTCACCTTCTATGAGGAAAATAACAAAGAAAAATGAAACAGATCCATGTGTTGATTACAGTTCACCTCTCACCAAATGTGTAGTTTATTCTTTATTTCACTTCTTACTGTCGTAAAACATATCTGCTATGTGGCTATTAGGATGTTTACAGTTGGTTCTTCAAATGATCTCAATGGATACTATCCTGGAGGGAAGATGGAGGGGTTTGGTTGAGACACAGTGGTAGCAGCAGGCAAGAAGACAGGAGCAAGTTGAATTTAAACATAGCAGTTGCTTAAAACTATTGGAAGTATACAGATCTTCTTTTTTGTATTTGGCTCTTGACTGTCCCCAAAGCTTCTCCCCCGATCACTCCCTCCCTCTCTCCCTCTCGCTCTCTCGCACTCATCCCTCGTCTTGCGTTATGTAACAGTGTTTGCGTCTTCATGCTCCACTTTCCGAAAGAGTGAAGTCTCCCGTTATCTGTTAACCGCCTGCCTCTCTAGGATACTTTTGTTTTATTATCCATGTAACAATGCACAATAAGATCAGGTTTTCGACAGCCGTCTGGATTCTCATGGCACCACAGCACAATAACAGCACGTTTAGGATCTTTGTAAATTGGTCTCAATGGAGAAGCTCGTGTGCACATTTGAAGTCTATACAGTTATTTTACATCAAAGGCCATGTTATAATGCTGTTCCTCACCAAAAAGCATGGAGATTGTGCCTTGAGTTTTATTCTCCATCAAATCAAATAAAGCCAGAGAACATGAATAGAATTAAAGTAAAAGTAAAGAGGGTAAACTACCTTCAGCTAAATAGAACTGTTTTCAAAAGTTGCATCTGTGTCATATTGGCCCTTTAGATAAATACAGTATATATTTCCCGACAACACGATGGTGGGTTTTGCACAGTGAGACAGATTACACAGGGGCGAGGAGAGGGGCAAGGGGATATTGTGTAAAACGGGGCAGGAACGGTGATGGATGGACAAAGCGATTGCACGGGAAAGGGGAGGAGTGGCCGCATCAGCCGAGTTGTATTTCGACCATCACGGCTGTCACTCCGGAATGAGAAATCCCACTTCCCCTGTCATTTTCCATTCGCCCTGTGTTATTTCACGGGCTGCCCGCGGGGGAGTATTACGGTATATTGTTTTTCGGTGCAGCTCAAGGGCACCCGCTTTATACCTTTTGGGGCTGCATGCGTTCACGACGTGCAAGGATCTGATGTCATGCTTTCACACGGACAGCACCAGGGTCCTTTGCCGTAAAAACCCGCTCCAAAACGACATTAAACTATCGGCTCTTTGTGAGTGCAGCCTATAAAATCTGCTTTTCGCCAGATCACCCTCGCATTCCCGGTTCTCATGTTAAGCGTAAATGTTATGTCACTGACTTGGAAGCGTTGGTGCAGGCGTTGGTATAATTAGGCTGCCCATATTGACTGTTGTTCCGTTGCCAATTGTGACCGCTCGCATAAAGAGAGTGGCTAAACTTCCCTCTAAATTATTAGGTCGCATGCAGAAATTCGAATTCAATTTTTATGCTCGCCCATTTTGAAATTTCCACCGTATAGAATCACTCCACTTTGCCAAACTGCATTCAAACCTGGGTTGCACGCACAGTCCACGCCATAGAAAATAATTGTGAGCAGCTGACGGAGATAAACATTGGAAAGAGTTGACAGTGGGGTATTAGAGAGCCGGGCATGTTTCCAGTCCCCATCTGAGGCGTCCAAACTTTTTAGGTAGCGGCTGCACAGTGCTGGCTCTTTGAGGGCCGTCGGTAAATATGTGGCGTCGGACTGTGACCGTACGACATGGGGTTTAGCTCATTCATGAAAACATTCTGGACCATGCTCTTTTTGTACACGAGCGGCACACTCGCACCTCCCGGTCCTCTTTAGTGCAGTGACGTTAAACAAACATAAGGAAGCCGACCAACCACCCGCCCCAAGAGATTGTTTGTTTCAAGTACAGGTCGGTGATCCTCGTTCATTCAAAATAAATGCATTGTGGAAGGGACGGTTTGGTGCGGAGCTTTTTGTCAGACTTTATGCCTCCAGGTTGACAATGCTTATCTTTAACAGTGTTCACTTTCTTGATCCTTTAACAACACAACAATGTGCTCGTTAAAACGTAAAAGCAAAAGCGTGTGTATCTACAAACTGCCAAAATTACACCATCTTGTCTAAAACTATTAATTATAGTACTATTACGTTTTATTCAGGCGCTTTTGGACAGTTTTTGTCTAGTATAACATTTGGAATTAGAATATGTATATTCTTCTCAATGAACTCCATCTTCATCCATACAAATCATTTAATTTTTTCCCTTTCCCCCTGATCTCCCAGTGAGGGGACTTAAACTGGCCTGCGTACTTGCCTCATTTAGCCCCAGTGATTATTACCTGTCTCACAGTTTTTTGTTTCATTGTCAAAAAAGGAAGTTCTCACACCCCACCCTTTTTATTGGAGTCTCAACAAAGATTTTTAGTGTAAAGTATGGTGTACATCAGGGGTCTCCAACCTTTTGTACCCGGTGAGCTACTTTTACATCACAAAACCATTGGAGAGCTACTTAAGCTTCGAAGACACAAATATAATTATGTGACTTAAAGGGGCTGGAAGCAAGTTCGCCATTTTACACTCACTACTGCCACCTCAGGCCATATGTGTAACTGCACCTTCTATATTGAGCTCGTGCATGACGGCAATTCGGGCCGAAGTGACACATTTTTGAGTGACCGTACAGGATTTTAGAGGCAGTTGTGGTGAACAGGTCTGGGCTCATTCTACACATTAGGACATGGCTGGAACATGTAGGGGGAGGAAAATACTTAATTTTAACATTTTTAAACTCCTTATAGTCCCTTTAAAGGTGCATTATGTAACTTTTCATGGAAACAAACCACTTTTTTAGTTGTGCGTAATTGACCTTTTTGTAAACCGATGGCTGTATGGGTCACACCTTTACTTTTGATCATGATGGTCTCAACAACGCTCCACGATCAATTGTTTTTTTTCTGGTGAGAGGGTCCGTCAGCAGTGAAAACCTACCAGAAACTCTAAAACTAATTGATCCTGGAGCATCACAGATGCCACCATGATCGAAATGAAAGGTCAAATGCTAACCACTAGGTCACTAACACACAGAAATTACTTTAATTTTATCCTTTTACGTGACTTTAGTTACCTAATTGTATTGCAGGTTCAGTTTAAAAATATTCAGGACAAATACAAAATGCTTCTAAAATAACAAATGAAGCGCGAAAAGAAATGTAGAAAGCCATTGGCGAGCTACCAAGGAAGGGCTGGAGAGCTACTGGTAGCTCCCGAGCCACTGGTTGGAGATCCCTGCTGTAAATGAAACAAAATGACACTTGAGGTTTTTTTTTAATAAGGATATACATTACAACATGGTCAGAAGTTGATTTTCCACAACACTGTCCTCTACTGTCTCCTTAACTTCTAGCCGCCTCCTGCTTTCCTTTTGTTGTACCTGACAGTGTTTCTGTCGAATATGGCCCTGTGTGTGAGCGGAGAAAGGCTGATGAGAGTTGAGGAAAAAAAGAGAGAGTGTTTTATCGACTGTGTAGCCCCCGAAGCCCTGAGGTCTCATCAATCATATTACGCCGCCAACACCGCAGCCAAAGCGCCAATTAGTTGTAGCCAAACACACTTTTTTTTCCAGGCAAAAGAACACACCTCTTGTCCATCTACCCATTCTATATGTATTGCACTACACTGTGACTTGATAATAGGGATGAAGATTGAATAAGAGAGATTTTATCTTTGATTATGCTGCAAAATTATACAAATATGGCTGCTGGGTAATTTGTCTTAAAGATGTATTATTGTACAATCTTGCATATAAGTTATCATTGTCATATCTCTATTCTATTGCCCTTCTCACACATCAATATAGTATCTTGGGGCAATCTCAAGTGTACAAACATGAATAAAATGGATTGAATCACTGACCCTAGGGTCAATGGGCTGCTAACACAACCTCTATAGACATTGCAACCCACACAACATTGTAAAAGCGTTGTAAAAGATTTCAATAAGGTGTGGTGTTTCATAAGACAGGCACAGAGTCTACATTGGAATAGATCTTACTGCTGTAGATTTGCTATTAACCTGTCTCTGAAATTAAGACTCCCATGTGATACACCATCAATAGTCAAATTACCTTCACCAACCAAACATTTTTGATGCAAGGAGCTATTATTTTGTTCAGCCTCATTTTAACTATTTAAGGGGAAAGGCTTTTTATGTGTTTTTAAGACATGCATTGTATTAAAGTGGTAGTCTTTGAATGTTTTACAAATTGAGTGTGATGAACCGCCTGGGCCTGCACTTATCTATTTGACATTTTATTTGACATTTGTCATCTGTAGTCCCTGGGCAGGTTTGTACAGTGGCCAATGAGCATCTTACTTTAGAGTCCATTCACAATTCACAACAATTCACAACTTGACCAAACATGTTTTTGAATAATTACTCTTTTACTAAAGTCCATCACTTTGCTGATCTCAGCAGCTAATCAGAATCCCCGGTGCCATAACTTTGACCAATGAGACGAGCTTTCCAGTGAACTGGCCTGTCAGGAGGGGAGGGGGAGGGGGACGGAGCGTGATCGTTTACTTTGGAAATCTCTTTATCTCTCTCCTCATTTTGTAAACCAGGAGTGGCTTTCAGGTCCAATCAGGAGGGGAATTGATTGTTTACTTTTGAGATCTGTCTCCTCATTTTGCAATCTTACAGACTGTCACTTTAAGAAGCCAATTCTGCACCAGTGCTTGTGTAAGCTCTTAGTCACCTATGGATTTTCCATTCTGGATAAAATGGTCTCTGTGCACAGAATGTTTTTGCAACTTCTTCTTGTCCACATTTTAACGTAAATTAAAAATGAATTTTCAATGAATGTGTCAATGAGATTATGTTTCATTAAAGGTAGTTCAGATGGTGGTGCTCTTTTACCTTTTGTTAGCGTCAGATGATTGTTAGCATTTATCACAATGCCCCCGATGAAGCCCCGCCCACCACCTCCAATGCTTACAAGCAATGAAAGGATCTATAGAGAAATCTTCATGGATCACAGTCCAAATGTCAAATTGTCCATTGTGATTTTTGAAAATGTTTCCATTTCAGCTATGCTAGATATGAGAAAGATATACAAATGCTAAAGTGCCCAAAAATAGTTGAAAGTAATGCATAGTATAGGACCTGTGGATTGAATACAACCATGTTGGATGGCATTGATCTATCACTGTATGCAGAACTTTAAACACCAAACTTCTGATATTGTAGTTTTTATAAGTTCTAACCTTTGTCTCATCTTCCCTCCAGAGCTCCGGGGAGAAGACGAATTACCCAACTCCCCAACACCAAAAGGTGAGACGCTCCCGACAAGTTTTTCTCTCAACATGAAAAAGGATCTGCTTTGTGCAACCTGCCACAGCAACTTTGTCCGCGTTTCTATTGTTTTGTACAACTTTAAAAGGCCGGTTCATGTCACAAAACATCAAAGCTGCTCTGAAGCTGATAAATGAGTAAAACAGTTCTTAACTTTCAAGCTTTCAAATTAGGGATCCCAGCCCTATGCTTTCGAAATTTCTGAAAGTTTGAGTGATTATTTTTTGAAGGAAAGGACTGATGAAAAAAGAGGATAACACATTATGGCGGTTGGTAAAATGGGTGTGGGGTGAGATAAATGGAATAGAGATAGCTGTTTCCCTGTTTAATGGCTGAGTGTGGCTGCTGCTTTAGATATGATGTTTGGAGATAAAGTAAAACATGAACAAACACCCTGTGGATAGACATATGAGATAGTTAAGGGAAAATAGTTGAGAATATGTTATTCTTTCCCCCCGCAGCTTTTGTCATTTGGTGGTTTTGTAAACCCAGCATAAGCCGCTATCCCAGTTCTTTTACTCTTTTTTTTTGCCACCTTTAAAGTGTTATAGAATCCGCTCTTCTTACATCGACAAAAGCAACTGTCAGTGCTTTTTGAGCATGCACAGTGGAGAAAGTTTGTTTCTGCTATCGCCTGACACTTTTCAAACTTTTTGAAAGCTTGCCATCATGTTAGTCCACAGTTAGTTTCGTACATGAAATATCTATACTGTTACTGCAAGTGTCAGAACTACACAACATGCAAGAAGACATTTTAAAAAGAGCAACATTTATAATCATTTTAGCCAAAATGAAAAGACATTATAAGCTTTCAAGTTGTTTTTTGTGGCAAATAACGGCCACTGGGTATTCTTCTTCACCGTGTTTTGTTTTTCTTCCACCCATCTTGACAGTGACGGCTTTCTCCAGTGAAAGGTCAGTTCTTGTTTATTGGGCTGTTGTTTGGTGTCTTTTCGTTGGTAAAGATGTCCGAACTGTGTCTGAAAGCTTTCAATGCCAAATGCCAAAAACAACGGCTGTACTGCTAATGGTTAGTGGTAAAAGTTTGACGGTGAAAAGGGGCAGGCTTGTCGGTTGACTGCTCCGTCTGACAGAGATACATTGAAGAAATGAAGCAACCAGGAGGCGGGACGGGCGGGTTGCAAAGAAATGGGGGGAAATATAGAAAAATCAGCAATGAATACAAATGAAGCCCAGAATCTGACTGATAAAAATGCGCGTATACGAGGGCTGAGCCGAGGACGGCGGCCCGGCCCACAGCGCAGCGACTGAGATAGCGCCTGCCACTGAGCGCGCTCCAGCAAACAGCTACATATAAGCAGTTGATTTTCTGTCAGAGCGACTTGGGGTTCGCGTCAATCTTCGCATGGGACAAGACCATTACCAGGATCAGTGGAGTGAGAATGCAGCCCCTGTTGGACGGCATGTTCCCAAAGCCACTGTGCACAGACACTGTCCAAAGTGCACAGTTTAAGGCCGTGCCACCACTACGCCCGGGCGCGCACCGCGAGAAAGCACACAAGTTTGATAGTGACACTTTTACTGAGAGTCCTGAAATGACCCTGGATTACAACAGTAAGAACAGGCAACAGAGCTGGCTATTAGTGAACACAGTCATAGGATTGACTCATTTAATGTAACGTCCTTTTAAATGTACTTCCTTTATAGATAAAAATACAATTTCCAGAAGTCAAGCCTGGGGTCAGACTAGTTTTAGATTACTTAGATGAAAATGTGATGGCTGTTGCTTACAGTGTGCTGATCTTCCAGCTCGGTACTTGGGTTTCTTCAGAGATGGACCCTTGGGTGCAGCTTGGCATTTAGGCAACTGCAAAAGTTGCTCAGAGCAGGGTTGCCAGGTCTGCGGTAATCTCGTGAAATTGGGCGGCTTTTGAAGTTTTTCCCATGGGTGAAAAAAAAGGAGGTCCGCAGGTTTTTTACCATGCTGTTTTACCATGTATAATTAACTATATTTACCTTATTAAGAATTTAATTAAAAATGCATAATTGCTTGTTACATTACAGTGTTGTTTTCTTCTTCCTTTCAAGATTCAGAGTTCACAATGGTTGCATTTGACCTGACATTAGGAGATCCACTGATTGTTCTTCTTATATATGTCTAGATATCAGTTTATTATTATTGCTATTTTTAGTTTGCCCTCTGTAGCACCGTCCGCATGGGAGCAGCTCATGGGGTAAGACATTTCACTCTCAACGCAGACCCCGTTCCATTAGATCTGAGAGATTGTGTTCATTAAATAAAAAAAAAGAGCCGTTTGATCCGACTCTTGTCATCTTAATGTGAAAGAGGATCATTTAATTGAGTGTTACCGCTTGGAAACAGTTCATCTGAGTAAGTTTAACTGTCTCTTTTAGCGCGCTCGCTGTAATGAAATGTGAGAAGCTGAAAATATTTTGACGGAACCAAGTGAAGTGGGACGATGAGGGGGAAGCATGACTAGTTTTTCAGGATGTTTTGCTCGGAACGATTTAAATGAGAGTGGGCATTAGATGATGTAAGCGCAAGATGGAAAATGGTTTATGGGAAGCAGAATTAGAATTACTAATGTGGAACACGGATATTAAGATTCCAACTTCTGAACTTGTTGCCATTTCCTAAACCCAGACAATGACATTTATCTTTTGTAGTTCATTGCCTTTTGGTGGCTGTCGTGTAGCGGAAATTGACAGTGACAGAGGCCCTATCTGATTTGATAACAAACAATGAAAGAGGAAACCACTGAATTAAAATGTTAGCTGTGGTCTCCACTCATTCCTGACTTTCCCAACGTATTTGTAGAATCCCATTTCTTCACAGGAACGAGCTGATTTCACAACATTTCTCATCACTTTTCAGGGTCACTTTCACAGAATTGCTGGAACAATAACCTGAATCTTCATACAAATGCTTACAATTAGTTTACAATATATGAAAGTAGGACAAAATTAATTTCATTCCACTTCTAGAAGGAAAAAAAAAAAGAGGTATAGTCCCTTTAAGTTTAGCTGCTCAGTCCAAATCGCTTTAGATTAAGGTGTTCTCATTAAGTAATAAGTATTGTAATCATTTTAGGCTTAGGGTAAGGGTTAAGGTCAGGGTTAGGTTAAGGGTTGGCTATGAATAAGCGTATTATTGATGGCCTATTAGTATGTTAACAGATAAAAGTATAATAAGAAGTTTGTGAATACTTTGCAAGCATATTATTAATGCTTATTAATACTTAACGGCACACCTTAATGTAAAGCGTTATCCAAATGCATTCCTAACTTTTGGAACACAATCCGAGCATCACATTTTGTTTGCGTGTTAGTTTTATAAGAACTATTGTGCACAGCTCTTTAAAGGCACACTGTGTAACATTTTGGATTCTACAGTTCCCGATTCACACGTGCTCCCACTGACCAGCTCGACACAAAAAAGTACATGTTTGCACTGAAAGAACAGATGGTGAAGAGAACTTCTTTAAATCTCATATTTGGCATCAACATCTCCATGGAGACGAGCTGGAGACGTCCCCGCTCCCAGTAAAATAAGGTTTTAGAAGAGGTTGAGCCGCCCACAGCAAACACGGAGAGTATTTGTTTGTCAATTTTGAGTTATTTTTCAGCAGTAATAAGATAAATGCTCACCTTTTACTCCCCTTCTCAGATTAAATGTTACGCAGAGTGCCTTTAAAATCGGACATTTTCCCTTAATCAGGACACTTTTAAATGAGTGCAGCCTAAAATCGAGAGGTTAGGGCAACGATTTTTGCCACTCACTTCCAAGGGTTGCTAATGAAGGAGGCTCTGGGGGCGCGGGCACTGCAGCAACAGTTGAACGGAGGAACTTTGGGGCTGCAGCGATCCGTCTTTGTTGTCTCTGCTGCACTGAGGCGTGGTGTGGGGTTATAATGGTACAGCCACCACAGGGCGTTGGGACACTACCGACCTAGCTAAAACCGCTAAGAAGACAAACCCAAGCCAATTGATGCAAGACATTAATACCTCTGCATCTTGTTATCCCTATTTTTAAAAACGCGCGCGGCTTAATGAAAGACTGAAATGATTGCTGCGTTTTGGAATCCCAGCATCACAGAGCATGTTTTGATTTCAGATTAGGTGCGGGGGATGAAGTTAATGCTGTTTTGCTTTAAAAAAAATAATGATAATAATGTGCCTGATTGCGTGAGCTTATTGCGTTGTAATGTGCTGACACAAAAAGGCCGCAAGAAAGTCCTTGATACGCTAAATCAAGGCCACTCAAATTAAGATAAATAAATGAAATGTACAGGCCTTTGTTAAATTGTTGGAAAATCAGAGAGTCCTCAGTTTGAAAGTCCAAAACAATGGGTGTTCAAATAAACAAATGTTTAGTATGACGTTTATTATTACCCTTAATGGTGCTGCACTTCTTGGCCTCTCTATTCCATCGAGTCCTCCCTCCCCATAAGGCGTCACGCTTTCACAAAAGGATTCCTCAATGTCGACTACAAAGCTCTCACCGCTAACCCACTCTGTCTTTTGGCTTTCATTTGCAGCGGTTTCCACAAGCTGCCCGTGTGCCCGCGCGGCCTCTAAACACCTGTCAGAGGCCGTGATGAAAGGCGCAACTATGGCCCGACAAATAAAGCAAATGGTAAACGCACAATACAGTAAAAGGAATAGAGCGGCGAATGAAAGCGGCTGTAGCGATCCCCAGTGGGTCATTCAATCTGCTGTGCCCTTGAACACATGGCTGCTTAGCGGAATAACTTATGATAAGTGCTACAACAGTGCAATAGGGACTGATCGGGCGACGGTGTGAGAAAGAGTTCAGTTGGTTGTTGATGTTTATCTGCAACAAGAAGGTTACGCCTCCGCTGCATTGTTGTGCGCCCGTCCCTGAGCAAGATAACGGTCAGAGAAGTGATTTAAGTCTCAGGACCTTGTGAGAAGTTGTATTGTTTCTGGTGTTAGAAGGAACACCCATCAAAATGCCAGCCAACACACTGATATACATCACACAGAGGAATCCATGAAGTTGCGTCAGATTTTTAGATCACATTGGGAGAGACGTGGGGATTGAAAATGACGGCCTGCGCTCGTTTCAAAGAGAGGATCGCAGAGTTTTTCGTAGCGAATTTCAGGCTCCCGTCGCAGTCTGAGGCGAGTGCCACATGCTAGCGGTGTTTGTTTCCACGGAAAAGTGCAACGTTCATGCCTGGGCTCTGTTGCTCGTGACTGGCACTGTGCTGATGTTGTATTTTGTTGACGAGACACTTGACGGAGATCCTTGCAACGAGAGGATGGCTCACTCTGGGACTTGAGCTTGCTTGCTGATTGCTCTCATTGTTGTTACTTTCAGTTTAAGCTGCTTACTGCGTCCATAGGAGTGGGTTTGCATGCTCGACTGTTGTTTTATTCCGACCTCCGCTTCCTTTTGCTTCCCGAAAATGTTTTCTGCTCAAATTTGATGGAAAGTAGACTGATTTATGTAAAATGTCCATTGTTCATTTGCACCAACAAGCCGAGACAGCACTGTTTCTCTACACATCCTGAAAACGGCTTTGTGTCCGTGTAGACCTGATTTTCTCTTGACGTCTCCAGTCCTTTGTAAACTAATACGAGTGAAGGGATGGGCACAATTCATGGCAGCGCCCACACAAACTTCCAGAATGAGGTGAATACAACTACATTTTATAACATCTTTAGTCCTGGGAGTATTTTTTGGTCTCAAACATTATTTGAAAAATAAACTACAAAAAATATCAAGGCTAAGGGGTCCAAAAGTAGTGTTTGATCTGTAAGGCCTAAGCTTCTCTTCAAAACACTGTGGTAGCACTGACCGCTCCAGTCTGGCTATGCTTCCATCGCAGGGATTTATATAACCTAAGATGACACAGGTCTTTGGGTCATCCACAAAGAAATGTCAACAAGGACGCGACTGGAGGTGGCCTTGTGTGAAGGGAATGGAAAATTCCCCAACAGGGATCAGATTAGCGCACGGTGGAATGTTTTTAGGTTGAATGTGGAGCGGAAGGAGGAAACTCACCGAAACACAGGGAGAACATGCGACTTAGTTCACACAGACAGATCCCGCACGGTCTGACTTACAAGACTCTCTTTTCCAGAGCCATGGGAGCTTATTTTGGTTAGGGGGTGCTGATGGACAAGATTGCCCCGAAACTGTTTTGTTCTGTGCTCATTTTCTATTTAATAATATTGCTTGTGACACACAAACCATTCACCAGGGGGTGCTGCAGCACCCTCAGCACCTCAGGTTCCCACAGCTCTTTTCAGACCTTAAGCTGTGGGTTTTGCCAGGACTTTACCCCTGAACTGAAAGACTGTTTTGTCTCCCTTTTGAGTTAGTTAAGCTCAAAGCAGTCCTATTACTGTCTGCATGCGGCAGTGGGAACAATTTGCTGTAGAATGTAATTCATGCTTTGGCACTTGACGTCTTGTTTGTTTATGCTGCCGGCTACATATTGTTTTATTGCCTTTGAATTAAAACGCTTTGTACTGTGTGGTATTGAATGCCTTTTATAAAAAGCTGAGTAGATCGTCTTACGTTATTTATAATGATGTACCCTGAATAATCACAGAAAGCAGCATTGTACTTCTTTCTATATAATCCTTTCTTCAAGTTTAATGCCGGTGATTTTTAACGAGTGCCGCTTTTTTCTTCCTTCGCGCTCCTCTTTCCACATCATTAGAGCTACACACCGCGTGTCATTACGAGTTCAAGACGTATTAATTAAACCGGCTAATTCCCCGCACTGAATCATGTATCAAAGACCGGTATAAATTTTTCATTTTTTTCGTTGCGGTGGATTTCAGGCAGCAGCGGCAGACAGGCGGAGAGGAAAAACAAAAACAGGAGCGGCCTCGTGGGAGCGGAGGAGCAGAGCAGGGCTATAATGAGAGGTATGTGCGTGTGCACGCAACGATTGTGTCTTTTGCGTTTGTGCGACCCCCGTGGTTACACAACATTACCACCTAAATGCCCAAGTGGGTTTATTTATTTGGAGCGCGAATACGAGGCTTCACGTGACCGCACACTGTCCCGCTCACTTACAGGCCAGAACGACGGCCCATTGTGTTAGATAACCTCTTTCTTGGATTTTATTAAAGAGGGGGTATTATGCTTTTTTCAGCCACATAGCACCAGTCTATGGCACACTACAATGATGACGAAACCTTCTGCTGGTCTGTAAATGCAGTAAATTAGAATAACTGCCTTGTATAAAATTGCTCTTTCAAAATGGCGGTAGCGAAAGACTTGAAATAGGCCCCTGTCTCTTTAAGAACCTCTGACCCTTTCCGACACGCCCCCTCCACACGCTGTCTGTGGCATCACAACACTGCGCTCGTCGTCTCAACAGTATTGAAACTACGATCGGTGCATTTTAATTTTTATTGTTGGAAAGGAGCTACTGTTTATCACTTTGTGAACAATGGCCACACAGGATATTATTTGGAGACAAACCTTCCACACCGGACGCTTGGAAGGGGCTCTTGCCTGAAAAATAACTGCTGTTTGGAGGCTATCTCTTTGCATCTGCCATGCCCTATGGATCTCTAACTATACCCCCATGGACGACACCAGGATCTGCAGACCATACGATTCAAAGACGGACATTATCTGTGCAGGTGGACAGTGGTTTTTCGAGGTTACCCGTTAGCTTGTTATAATCGACTACAGCTCATTGTTGATGAAAAGTCTGCAATAAACCACAAATGTGTAAAGCCAGGCTCATTGTGTGATCATCGTAAAGGCTGCTTCAAGTAGTTGCCTGCTTTATTGACGTTATTTGTGCATAATATGCTGCCTGTTTTCAATGAATGTTGTGAAGGTGAAGGTTGTTAGCTTGTCGTGGCTAATAGTGCCTTAGCTCCGGGAGAAAACCACTCGGCTACGACTCACTGTAGATGAAAAGTGAGCAATAAACTACAAAATCAACAAGCCAGGCTCCGTGTGTGATCATCATAAAGGCTGCTTCAAGCAGTTGCCTGTTTTAGTGACGTTTTCAATGCATAATATGCTGCTTGTATTCAGTGAATTTTCCCGTTAGCTTATCGCGGCTAGCTTGTTAGCTCCGGGAGAAAGCCACTCTATGCTATGACCCATTGTAGATGAAATGTGAGCAATAAACTTCCAAATCAACAAGCCTGGCTCCGTGTGTGATCATTGTTAAACGGTTCTTTATGTGTGTGGTGGTTTTATTGACTTTATGTGTGCATATTTCTCGTTTTCACGTGATGACTCGAGGTTTAGCTTAGCATTAGCTTTCTCCGGAGGCTCTGTGCATCATCAAGGCCCAGCGCAGAACCAGACACTGAAATAAGTGTTCTTGTCACCGGTTTTAATCCTGGGTGTTTCGGTAACAGAAACACTGATGTGTGTCTTTGTAAAAGTCTGCTGTGGCTCCGGTTCACAACACATGAAGCTAATCCTCCATGATGACTCTGTTTACATCTTCGGGCTAGACACTGCGGGGAGGGGGTTCTGCTGAGGGGCAGTGGTTGGTTACTCGGCTGGTGACGAAAGGTCGGAGGCGTATCCTGGAGGTCGGAGGCGTTTCCTGAAGGAATCAGGCGTTTTATCCCTAAAATGGCTGCCATCGGAGTTTTTACAGATTACTCGAAAATACGTGAATGTGCTAAGGCAACACTTCAGGCATGTTTTTAATGAGGGAATGACTTAATAACATGATGTAAAGCTTGAAAAAGTCGATTTTGCATAATACCCCCCCTTTAAGGCAAACACTGTGAGTCATTTTTTTGCAATAAAGCTATTTAAAGCTAGTTTTATTTCCAATAAAAGTAATTCAACCTGTCAGTGAGGGAAATGATGCAATTAGAATTTTATGCTCCTGAGACAGCAGTTTGGGGCTAAGTTTTGGTTTGTGTTATATGGATGTAAACAGTAAACAGTCCTCTAGGGGCAGCACTATTACAATATGCACGGAACAGATTTATGCACAGTTTTCATGACCTGTGAACACATCATTGTGAGGACTAGAGCTGAAATGACTGCTGAGCACTGACGAACCCTGGTATTCTCATACTCCTATTGCCAGTGGGTAAGTGACGATAGTTGAACAGTTAGAATATGTTTTTGTCTGAGGAATGTGACGTTTGTTTATAAATATAGAGCAAGAATTGCTTGATATAATATGTGGTCGTTGTCATGTGTGGGAAACTAACTATGGATATATTTGCTCAGCTTCTTCTCAACTTACACACTATGGTTTTATTTTGTTGACATACTAGGAACAAATATTTTTTCAGAGGGGATTTCAGATATCTTAAAGTGACCAGATGTAAGTTGGTCATTTTATGCTCACTACTGCCACCTCAGGTTTTATCTGTAACTGCAGTCTCTAACTAAGCTTGTGCATGACGGCACTTCGGACCCAAATTAACTTTCTGAGTGACATTGCAGGATTTTAGAGGCAGATGTGGTGAACAGGTCTGGGTTCTGGAACATGTAGGGGGAGGAAAACACTTCGTTTTAACATCTTTAAACACTGTATAGTCCCTTTGATATCTATAACTTATCTAATCATGAGTGAAAAAATCTGTAAAAAAAAAAAAAAAAAAGGCACATTTCGGCACATTTCTCCGCTCTTCCGTACCGAGCGTCTCGCAGAAGGGAAAATACCATATTTGGATTATAGTGGGACGCGTGGATGTTAAATCTGTCAAAATTTGTGAGGGAAAGACAGCTTTGCGAAGCGACATAGTTGCTACTCCGGGATATCAACCATCAAAAAAATCTATATTTTCACTTGCCGTGTCTCGCCTTAAAGTGATAGTCGGTAAGTTTGCAAAGTGAGGAAAGAGACAGTGAAATTTGAAAGCAAACAATAAAATTCCTCCCCTCTTTAACCAGAAAGCCCTTCTTAGTTTGCAAAATGAGGAGAGCAGGAACAGAATTCTTAAAAGTAAAAGTCATGAAATAAATTTTGCCAAAATCAAGGCCTTAAATGTTATTAAAATGGAATTACTTATATAATTATTGGAAAATGTTGACATTGCTCAACACTTTTTGCTGTATAAGTTCATCGAAAATACCAAAATTTGACCGTTTTGCCTAATTCTCTTTCCCCAGTTTGATGAAATGTTTGCAAATCTTAAACAATGAAACATATACAGATGTTTTCCTGTGTTTGTGGCATTCAAAACGGCATTAAACACTGGACTTGCTGCTGCCTGTGTAAACCCTTAATAAAACAGTTGAGATTTATTTCTGTTCACTTACTGAGCATCATGTCGTATATACACTCCGCGTCAATGGGTCAATCCTGCGTGTATCGTAACATCACAGCAACTGAAAGTGGACTAAAAATAACAAAAATCTCAAGTAGAATACGACACTGACCCTGTGATGGCAGCTACCTGCATCATTGTCACAAAACCTTGCCCTTCCTCCCGCGCCCCTCACGCTCCATCAGCCTTGTCCTTTATCACCTCACCACCGGGCTCATGTGTCACGTCTGCGCGGCCTGTCTCGGTCTCACGTGAGCTTTCACCTCAGCTCTGACGCAAGCGGGCCAGCCTTTAACAGCACTCCTCGATCTCTGCGGACCACGGCTGCGGTGTCTTATTTATACACACCTGATGAAACGTCCCGGGAGGTCAGAGTTAATGGTCAAACATGTAGTGGCTGGCTTTGTGACGCAGAAGAGGTGGTCTCTGTCTGTCGGCTTCCAGACAGAAAATCTCGTTAGGGCCGATGTTGCAGTCAAAATAATCTGACAATAATGTAAACAACAGGCGACTTCTGACATGTCCAGGGTGTGGGGAGGCGGGGCCTATGGACAGACGCACATGTTGAAGCAGGAAGAAAGGCCAAGGGTAAGTTTGAATAAGACGTTTTAGATCAATATATCGTTTTCTAACAAAGTGTGAGATACTGAGCAACATGTGGTTGAAATTATTATCATATACCATAATAATCTCTCTAATCTCTTGTTATCCATCATTAACACTGCCCAAAAAACCTAACTTAAAGGAACAGGCCACCGTTTGCACATACTGAGATACCTGAGCTTTGATGAGTTGATTCATATCTGTCTGGTCTTTGTGTGTGTGCTCAGTCACGCAAAACGACCAAAGATGTTGTTAGCTTTTGGCCTCTCCCAGCATATTCCTATAGCTCCAAACGGGGGTGAAGATGGAAGTTACCACGCTCTTCCACGGGCACGCACAAAGACCAGACGGGTACATATCAACTCGTCTAAGCTCAGGTAAGAACATATCACAGTATGGTAAAACGGTGGCCTGTTTCTTTAAATCAAATAATGCAATATTAAATCATATTGCTTCCACTCCACTTCCAGTCGCCTTTTTAGACTTTATTGATCTGCACAGAGATTCCTTTCTAAACATTGGAAACCAATAGGATTACTTTAAAAAGTACCTAAATGCTTTGGGAACCTCCTCATTGTTAAGTTGCCAGTTTAAAGTCACCCATATTGCTGTAATAATCCCTTAATCATCTACAACTAAGTGCAAGCAACCAACATTAAATCCATATAGTAACATTTCGTTCACAAAATACAAACATATAACATTAATTAAGCTTTTGGATAATGTCAAACCAAGCAGCTTGATGCTTCATCATTCTAATATTGAAAACAGCCAAAGGGGGGGTCGAGCACCTGCCTTTGAATATTTTCTCTTCTCTTCTTCGCCTGGCTGACCTCTGCACAATCTCGTGCGGCAGCTCAGTGTCTGACTTCACAGACATTATCACCTCTCTGTGATTCATGAGCGATCCTTTGCCCCTGTGGTGACCCCTTATCACATCGTTATGGAGAAGTACGCACAGGCAGGGGAGTAGCCACACGCAAACAGGTGGGAGAGCGCCAACACCGTGGACTCGAATAGACAAAAGCAGTAGTTATGAGAAAAGAAATGCTGGACGTATTCAATCAAGTTTTAAGTGTATATTCTCCCAAGTCGCTCCACCAACTAAATCTCTCAGAAAGTGACCCAAACATGAGATATAAAGGCCAGGTGCTTCTTACCTGGAGTTGGTCATGTCTGTCTGTCCTCCCTGGCTCTTCTCCAGGCCCAGCTTGGTGAATATTCCCACCAGGACCATGATGGCCACTACGCCACAGATGATGTAGACGATCATGTGCGTGCGGTCGCGGTAGGGCTCCTCGGGCACCTCGGTGACTGCAGCCACAGGGCCCTTGGTGTTGGCCCACACGGGAGTGTCGTAGTTGGAGCAGGACGTCTGGTCCAGGCTGTGCACTTTGAACTGGCAGCAGAAGCGGTAGAAGCAGGAGCCGCAGCAGAAGCTGTAGATGCCCGAGTTACAGTTAAAAGGGGGGTCCCACTGGCCCATGACGTCGTAGTAGCCCCAGCAGCGGTTGGTGCTGGTGGGGGCTGTTTGGTCCTCAGTGTCTCCACTGGGTGTGGGCAGGGCAGTGTCTGTGAGCCGTGATGCCTCTGTTTGGTTATTGGGCATGGCCTGTGCCAGTGCCCCTCTGGACCGCTGTACCAGCCCCCCTAGAGAGGTCAACCCCAGCACAATGGCCAAACTGAGGCAAACCACGACAGAACTCACTGTAGGGGCCATGCTGGGCTTCATTTAGCACAGTACTTTAGCTCTGTGTGGATGCAACTTAAACGTCAAAGTAAAAGCCACTGACTGCCTTGGCTTGACACCTTACTAGTACAAAATGACTACTGTGTCATTCATGAGGGAAAGGGGCGGTTCTTTTCATTATCCTCTTAACGTGCCTGCAGAAAACAGAGCAGTCCTTTGCCATTGAAGGTGCTCTCACTGCACACAGTAACTGTCATCAGGAAGCAGACAAATGGTAAAAAAATCAATCTCACTCTCAGCATGTTCTTAACAAGAAGAAATGTGTCCCCAGGGAGCAGCTCTCACATGCACTGATACGCAGCAGTCACGGCCAGTATGTGCAGGCTGTAAACAAATAGTGTGATATTGAGAAAGTGTCACCTTTTATAAAGCCATATGTCATTCACAGACGGCAGAGTACACAGGCAAAGCCAAAACCAGAGCCTTGGAGCAAATCCACTTTTAGAGGGCGGGTTACCTATGAATGAACTTGCCTCTGGCACATCCACTGTAGTAAACCCCCCCACTGAGTGGAACAATCCGTAAACAAAACAACTGTGGATTCCTTGTGAATTCCGGTCAGCATTAGTAAAAAAACAAACCACATTAGAGTCCTGTCTTTGCTCCACAAGTTAGTAGTTATTATTTCCAGAAAAAAAGTGTTCAGTTCAACTTGCTCCTCTCATCCTCCAGCTCTCAGTGGTACTGCTCACAGGAAGCTCTTTCAGTTTTGATGTGGACATCTTTTCACTTCCTCCTCCTGATCAAAAAAAATCGTCCCAGATTCTTTAGTTGTTATAAAGTCCACTCTGTCAGACAGGTGTCATCAGTCCAGTCTCCGTGCGGCTGTGGTCAGGACGTGCTCCTACAGAGATGGCAGTGTCAGTGGCTCTCGTGCACTCTCTCCTCCTGTGCCCTGTGCTGCTGCTCTGTTAGAGTCTCTGTTGCTCCTGACTCTCCACAGCTGTCCTGCCTGCAGATCTGAGCGGCCCAGGACCAGTGCTCGGTCACTCACTCTGCCCTACAAGTGCTACAGCGGGACGGGGGCTGCTGGGGCTACAGCGCGGGATGGGGGGGCTGCTGCTGCTGCTGAGGGGAGGCTCTGATCTCTCTGCCTGTGCACACTCACTTTAGCAGAGTGGAGTGTCCTACATAACGGATCTTTGGCGTCTTTTTCTTTTTTTTACCACTTGCTTTCCTTTTGTCTCCAGTTTGTTTACTATTCCCTTTTTGCCTCTGAACTTACCTCACGGAGATTTCAGAGTGAGGTCAAAAGCTCGTGGGCTCTATACATCTGCACTACTCCCAGCTCATTTGGACGACAAAGACAAGTGGAGATGCGACAGCGCAGCGGCGCACTGGGGAAATATCCTGTTTTCAAAAGAAGCCCCTCTGGAAATAAAGGACTGCAGCAAGCCTGAGCTTTTTTTTTTCTCAGATTTTTTTGGCCCCCCAAAATGACAAATAAATTTCTCTGGTCAAGTCTTTCTTTGATTCTTTTCTTAAAAGCAGAAATAACAAAAAAAGACTAATTAATATGCAACAGTTTCAGGGAACTGCTGCATATTAAACCCCCATATTTTTTCAAGCGGTCAATTTGGTTTTGCTGACAGTTAGTCCTTGTCCGGCTGCAGCTTCTCTGAAAACAGGCATAATTTGATATATATGTATAGGAGTTTTATATATATATCATATGTATGTGTTTTCACTGGTGCTCTGCTTGTGGATGTCCAAACAGAAGTCAGTGAGATGCAGCTATTCCGTCAGCGCGCTGTTGCTGTTGTTGTTGTTGTTCCTTGAGTATATCCAGTATTGGCTCCGTGTGCGTCCGACTCCTGTCCGCTCCTCTCACTGCTGCTGCTGCTGCTGCTGCTCTTCTGTGGCAGGACTCAATGGCAGTGTCTCGCGCACACATCCACCGAGGCGCGCTTTCACTCCTCCCCTCCGCCGCTCACTCCCCTCCCCTCACTCTCTCTCACGCTCTCTCTCTCTCTCTCTCACCTTCAGCAAAATGAGCGCTTCTCTACCTCATATGTCACTTCTTTTACAGCGTTGGTTCATTTTTACAATCCTTCCTTTTACAGCCTGTATGTGTCTACTTTAGTTCTGACAAACGTGTTTCTTTTTTTTTTCTTTATTCCTCCAACTGTTGAGAATAATTACCAGCACCCTGTATGCAAATTCCCTCTCCCGTCGCAGGCTCCCTTCGCGGGGATTGCTTCTGCCGCACTTCGACAACATGCGTGCCACTGCAGTCTGAGCGCTTTGATTTAGATGGAACCAAAGCGCGGGGAAAGAGACGCAGGCGAAAGGCAGGCTGTGATAAACTCGGCAAGACAGGAAGGAAGAGAGGAGACAGAGAGAGAGAGAGAGAGGAATTAGGAAACGAGGGGAAAGGATTAAGGAGAAAGAGACATACGAGGTGGGGATACAGGTATAGCACTGGCAAACTGATTTTTATTCATTTTTCTTACTGCGTGAGACAAAGCAAAGTCGAAATGTCCCCCCCCCTCCCTCCGAACGTTTCAAAAATGCTATAAATTTTAGATAACGTGAACTAGATTTAACTGCAAATTCCACTGGGTATTAGCGCGAACTGGGGACGTGCAGCCCCGAAACCGCTCGCCATGAATAGGGGGAACTTAATATTGGATTCCCTTTTTTCAGGAGGGTATCAAAACATTCGGCTGCTTTGGCATGAAATGTTGCAGCATAGTTTCCAGTCCCCAGCCGTCCCCAATTTTTAAGCCGTCTTTTGTCCTCCCACTTTATATCACTGTGTTGTTGTTATGTCTGCGAGCGCCCCGGCTCATCTCTCTCTTCATCCAGCGCTCTCTTGGCCTAAATTTGCTCCAAATCTCTGGCAAAGTGCATCACGCGTTCTGTCAAGAAAAAGAAAAAAAAAACTCTAAGAAATACATTTTTTCTTTTTCTTTTTTGCCTTCTCTTGCATGCAAACACGCCCTGCCGTGACTTCACAATATCGGCACGCACCGCAAATCGGCTAATCCTCTTCCCGACCCCGTACAGTCGGACATTAAAGAGTCCTCAGCGACATATTTGGCGGTTGTGTGTGTGTGTGAGTGTTAAATTGGAAGAAGAAAAAAAGAAAAAGAAAGAAATGAAAGTTGTGTGGTGCAATTCAGCCAGGCCTCAGCTTGAGATAAACACGTCACTGTCACAGCGAGAGCGGACAGCTTGAGAGAGAGAGAGAGAGAGAGAGAGAGGAAGATGATGGAGAAGGGGGAGTGTTCTCGGGGAGAGATAGAAGGAAGACAGGAGGAAATTGGATATCAGTTTAAATCATTTGACTGAATTTCTGTCTGGAGAATACGCCAGACCTTTTTACTGCTCAATCTGGGCATTTCCGCAGGAGGAGCAGAGGGATGCATAATGTAGGAGTGAAGCCAACAGTTCAGAATATTGATTTTTTTTTTTTTTTTTTTTCCCTCGATGGAGTTTTCAATGGAAGTACCTTGCAAATGCGCCTACCTCACTGGAAAATGGTAAATGGTCTCAACTTATGTAACTTCATTTGGCCTAAAGCGGTTTACGGCAAGGAACCAGTCGCCCATTCACACTCTCATGCACGCACACACCGGAGGCAAGGAGGGTGGAGTGTCTTGCCCGAGGACACAACAACAGCGGGCAACTTGCAATCATGAGACGACCCGTTCTACCAACTGTGCCACTGTCCACTGTAATAATGGGTTCAATGTAAATCCAATACAAAAAGTGGCAAAAGGAGTGACATGGGTGGAATGGGTTTTCAATCGATGTCAAATGAATCAAAATAGTTCATTCTCTGGTCCTTTTTGTGGAGCAGGGGGTGGAGAGAAAGGGGTGGAAGCAAAGGGAGGGCAGGGAAGAGAGGGAGTGCAGCTTCCCGATGGCCTGGTGTGTGAAACTGTTCTTCAGTCGACTGGACCTGGCCCGTGGATTCCTTCCTCCCTGAAGGCACTACCTTGAAGCGTAGGGTTCCTGGTGATTCTGACGGCTTTGCGGGTGAGACGGGTGGAGTGCCTGTCCTTAATGGAGGGGAGAGGGGCCTGTACGTAATACAATTAATAATCTCACACTGGTATGAAGGTACAGATTATCTGATTCAGACATTGCGTGAGACCACTTTAGGAAAGATTTGCGGCACATGAGGCGCCCAAAAGAGTCACATGATCAAAAGTGATGCCAGTTTCAAAACAAAACTCCAGAATCAGAATAGTTCACATTAAACTTGCTGCTGCTCTTACGTTGCTGATAGATCCTCTTATGAAGGCTGCTTTCCCCAATGTACTGCTCTTTGCACTTTTCATTGCAGTGAATGGAATACACATATTTCTGTGGAGTCACTAGACTATCTCACTAAATACAAAATATATATTTATGCTGCCTAAGAAACCGATTTTCCCCTATCCCAGACACATATGGGATAGCCACACCTTTTGGCTCTTTGAGCATTTTGAACTGGTACAGTGTCATCTTGGCTAGGAACAGATTGAAAGAACTTCCAGGATGTTCTTTTGCCTCTTCTCTTTAAGGACCTTGTTGAACTCTGTGTTAAGGAGTTCTAATTCTAATTACTCAAGTTAGGGTGTGGTTTCATTGGTAGTTTACTGAAACAACAATCTACATTTCACATAAAAATCATTCTGTGTTTTAAGCTACACACTGCTTGAACACATTTCTGTCTTATGAAATATGCACAAGTAAAGGCATAGTGAAAGAAGAAAAAAAAGGAATTGAAACTTATGAAGATGAACTTAACCACGCGTGTTATTAAGAGACAACTTTGTTCTTGAAGGCAGCACATCAGACTGTAGTTTCACACAGCCCCCTGCTGCTCCTTTCTTTAAAGTGCCAGTTTCATTTGATGAATCCCCCCTGTGCAGAGGGCTGCCTCTAATTCCCATTTGTGGCCCATGTGCTGTAGTGTGATCCCTCACTGTCGGTGACCTGCTCGGCTTTCAGCTTTTCTTCTGTCAAAGACAGTGGAGCAAAAGTGCGTCTTCCTCATGTGACACTAAAACAAATGAATACAGCAGTGAAAGGGGAGCTCCAGTGTAACCTCACTGTGAGACAATGTAGGTCAGTCTGAAACTCAAAGACAAAAATCTTTCTTCGGTTTCCTGTTGTGAATTGATCCGGTTATTATTAGTTCCTGGTAATAGTGTATATTCATTCATGTGTATCAGGTGTCCATGTGCAAATGGTATAAATAGCAGGCCCTCTTTTCATTATAGGTAATGGGATCACCTGAGTTTATACTGATCAGCTGACATGAGTTAGTTTCTTAGTTAGTCAAACAGTTAAAATTTAGTTCAATAGTACATAGATGCAAAACAGGTGGGTTTGGCTCTAGCCTCCTGCAGAAAAAGGAAAAAAAATCCATACAAAATACGTTGAAGCTTAAATAGTTTGCATTGACTATCACACGCATTGATTGCTTCTGCTGAAGGATCTAATTGCAAAATCAAATTTAAGTACGGACCTAAGCTAATGAACTCTTGCTACTGCATGCGCTACGGTGAAAGCTCTGAGATATTTCAGAGGCGTCAGGTGAAGATCTGCTGAATCAGTTGCTTCCCTTGTGCTCTAAAACACTTTGCAAATAAACTGTATGGCCAAAAGTACACCAACGGAGCACCCACCCCTCACCCATTCATCTAAAAACATGCACTATTGGCTGATTTATTGGTTTATTTGGTGTCGGGACGGTGCATGATAATGAGCACACCGGATTGTAGTCATGTGCTAATTTGCATCTGTCCCACATTCACACACTCAAACACGCTCTCATTCATCCTGGCCTAATGTACATGTTGCTTTTAGTTCTGCTTGGTTAAGGCGAGACACAGCAGGTCAACAGGGATTTTTTTTTTTAGCTTCTTCGTCGTGATTCCATTAGAGTGTATTGCGCCTCCGGGTCGGAGCAGCGAAATTGCAATTGTGGTTTTCTGGCCAGAGTCACCAGGGGGAGACCCTCCAATCATCCCATTAACACTTGTATTGCCCCCAGAGGGACTACGGAAAGGAAAGAAGTTACTTAGTACTGCTTTAAAACATCCATCCATCCTTTTTCCGTTGCCGGGTCGTGGGGGCAGCTGTTGGGGCTGCCCAAATCACATTGCACCAACCCCCCTATGGCTCCTCCTGCAGATGGTGGGTCCACGGAAGGTCGACCTCATGGTTCTAACTGGGCCTGTTGGTCTCTCATAAGGGGCTTCTGAGCCGCTCTTTGTCTGACCCACCAACTAGGGCCTGTGTGCCATGGGACAACATCGCTCTCAGCATCATTTGGGCGCTCAAACCCCTCCACCACGTTAAGGTGGCGGTTCAAGGAGGGGTGCTTTAAAACATCCCTCTGAAAAACCCTTCAAAATATTGTTAAGTTCAAGACGGGAACGTTTGGGGTCTACTAGACTGTGCACATGTATATCCCTCATTACCATATTACAGCGCCATCTCGGTCGGATAACAAACATGTGCATGAATACACAAGGGAAAAACAAAGGATCGCCGAGCTTGTGTCACGATTCTCTGAAGCGACACTCAAGAAACTTATAAAATAAGCATCGTAAAAGGGTGAATCTAAGATGTTCAGGGAGAAAAGTAAAAAATCTCGCCGCATGTGAAGTGTTTGTTGTCACCTGCAGTGTCTCGCTTTAAATCCTGCCTCCATTTATTCTACCATTATCGGTATCACAAAAGACACACAACCGCTAACCGATAATGCATGTGCGCCCAGAGATGAGGATCAGCCGGCGTCTATTGGAACAAGTAAGCAGTTAACCAGTCACGCTGTCAGCCCGGCACGTCGCGGTGGATTATGCGATTTCAGCGCGCCGGGGGAGGCCTGTGTCTTCATTAGACGGCGGTCTCAGTTTCATCTGCACCTCGGCCCGGGTCCCCTGCAAAGCCATTTGTGTGCTCGCCGTGTGTCACCGGGACTAAAGCGGCAGTAAGTCACACGGTCGGTCAGAGATGGAATCTGTCCGCGCCGCTGCTGCTGAGGGAGGGATGTGTATAGTGTAGATGGATCGGGTCATTCTGCAGAGGTCAGGTAGAGGTGAACCAAGACATGTGCCAAAGGTTTGAAATGAAAGCGGCCGTATTAGGATGAACTGACCTTTAGCCGTTTACAGGTCAGGAATGGATCGGATACAAAGTCACACTAAGAAGACAAATACATCCAGTAAAAAATAAATAATTGTTATAAAATCGAAAGGCAACCAGTCCCAAAATGTTCACAAATATCACTCCGCCAAGATGTTGGTACTTTTGTCTTCATATCGGTCGATAAACATATGGTGTGTGCTGAGCCGCTGCAGTGTGAGACCTGTTCCCTCTCTCTCTTCTGCTGTTAAAGTTCTGTGACACAAAGCGGATTTGTACAATCCACTCGACTCATTGCGGCTCAGCGACGTAGACACTCGGAGCGAGGTGTAAAGCCCCTAAATGAACATGTTTAATAATCTGTGCAGCGGCTGTCTATAATCCACATATGCATTAGCTCATGTAATAGTCCTTAATGAAGCCACTGTTCCGTCTCAGTGCCGTTCGAAGACCTTCAAGACTTTTTTTTTTTATTACTCTTCCACTTTTTAAAACCAAAGATTTGAATAGAAGAATATGTTCTGGCTCTGCAGTTTGTCTTTCGCTCGCAACAGAAGTGGAGCGTTTCAAAATGAACCTGTAGCAGCAAAACGATTGTCAGCATGATGCTAATGGTGCGCAGTGAAGGCAGTTTAAGCACCGAAAGGATGAGAAGGGAACGTGAAGGTGCTTGGACCTTAGAAGCATTTTCTGTGTACCATCTGTTCAGAAGATGGTTTTAACAGCATCAAGTAGAGCTGCAACGATTATTTTGGTAATCGATTAATCTACCGATTATTTTTTACGATTAATCGATTAATCACTTGGCCGTGAATGACATATAAAAAAATTATTTTTTCATTCTTTTAATCACATAAAGCTTAAGCGCCGCCCATGGAGGATGTGTTGATGGAGTAAACTTAAAGTGAATGTTTGTTGGAGACTCTTAGAGCAAATGCTGATTTCTGATTGGACGAGACACAGACAGCTATTTATGAAATTTTCAATGTACAAAACTCTACATACCCTAACTTTAAAAACAAAGTAGGTTTCCATCAAAAATTAAAAAAAATATGAATGTCATTTTTTCTCTATTGAAGTTTGTGTTTACTAGAAAATGATTAATCAATTACTAAAATAGTTGACAACTATTTCAATAATCAATTAGTAGTCAATTATTAGTCGATTAATCGAGATACATTTAAACCATAAAAATAATGACACTGAAATGGCACTTACGTACACATACAGTTGGCAAACTCTATATAGTTTTTCTTCAGTTAGCCATAGGCAAAACCTAGCCTAATAAACCACACTTCTTTGTGAGCGAACTACTTCATCCATGATTAGTCAAAAGTAATCATGGATGAAGTAGTCGAGGATTTTGACTCCGCGTTCTCCGTGTGAGTTTATATTCAGTTCATATTTTTTGTGAGTTGGACTACAGCTAAATGCTAATTGGTTTATTTCACTGACAATCTGTGCATGTTAGGCCCGCCCCTTCAAACTGCTCCAGTTGCTCTGTGGCCAGACTAATTTCCTGCGTGGAATGGACAGGGAATAGTATGGCAGAGCCAGGCAAAGCAAAACCCATGTTCTTGGCTGTTGGCAACTCCTCAACTACGTTTGCCGGATGTTAAAGCCTGGATAGAAATCACATCACTGAGTGCAGAGATCTTTACACTGCGACGTGATAATATCATATAGATACACATCTAGTGGTGACTATGATCTCCTCTTTTACCATGTTCATGATGGCGAAACCACATGAATCACATATAAATGTTTTGAAATCAGCATTTTATAAAGGGGGCGGTTTAAACATTTATTTGCATGTGTAGATAACCTGGATTTGATCTGGCTAATAACTGCTTCTATGTCTATTGACTGGACTATATCTACTTCAGTAAATGACTAACAGGTCAAAGCAAGGACTATGTGAAGTCCAAAATATGAATACAGTGGAAGATAGCGAGAAATAACTGAAAAGAAGATAAAATACCAGAGAACCAATAGTTAAGGTTGAATTTATCACGATTTCACCTTTTTTTTTTAACTCAGCCTGTTCAATGTTTGTGACTCATATTCTACCCATATTTGGCGCTGACTTCACCGCCCTCTCCCCCGAGGCGCTTCATACACCTCTATATTTATCACCTCATCACACTCACAGAGGCATCATGTGCAGCCGATAACCTACATAGCACCTTTTGGCTTTCGCGAAGAGCTCCGTATCATCTGAAGAAATCCCCCCCCCACACCCGACTTTGTAAATACGTGGCACATATTGGAAAGCAAATTGCCTGGGGGGGGCGAGCATTTTTCCTGATCTAATCGAAAAACATTCATGCTGAGATCGCACTATCAAAGTCTAGCCCTCCTTTTTAATTTGATGCTTGAAACTTCTTCAAAGAGAAATTGGAGTCAAGGAGGCTTATGGCGATGCTGGAGTTAGTAAATCCCCATTTTAACCGGAAAGAAGAGGGAGTGTGCAATCTCTAAAGGCTGGCTTTTTAAATCCAAAGCTGAAATATTTAAAATTAGCCAAAATTATTCATTCTTATCCATTCAAATATTTATCCAGACTGGCCTGACATCTTTCATTAAAAAAAAAAAAAAAAGCTTTAAGATTCAGACATTGCATATGAAAGGTAGCTGAAAGATTTGTGGTAGTATTACGTAATACTCAGACATCTGTATTTTGACATGCAGACAGTACTTTGACCTTTCAGCTGGGGCAATAACCAGAGTGCAACTCTATCTAAAGAGCTTTAAGGAAGTGTCTGGGGAAGATTCATGCACCTAAGTAAGTAAGTAGTGTAGACTTGGAATGATACAGTAACTATAGTACTTTGATATACAGTATACACAGCCCAACAAAAAATAAAGTGGCCACCTGGATTTAACTGTTATGATCTGATGTCCCTGCAGTTGGTTTGGTCTAGGCTCAGCAACAACACTTTGAATGAGATCAGCTGACAACATCCTGAATGACCAGGTTATTCCATCACAGGATTTCTTCTTCATATTCTTCATATTCCACAACCTTTTTGAAATGTAAAATATTCCACTTTTCTTTTGTCCCTGCATGGTGTCAACCATCGTCAGGGGACTAGACTCCAAATCTGTTTTAAATCCACCAAAATCGCTCTTAATTCAGTATTTTACTTTAAACTGTAAAACACAGTGGAAATAGCTTTGTGGAGGACTAGGGGCAAACGTGTATTTATCCTTTATTTACACAGGTCCCCAATGACACAGGTTCAAACATATGCATGAAAAACAGGACACATAAACCAAGATACCAAGATAATACTGATTTAGAGTCTATGTATTAGTTTGAGTTATTCATAACAATATGTTTCAATGTATTTGTTTTGCGCATAATAGCAAACAATTAAAACAATAAAATATAGCAGTACAAGTGCAGGGAGGGGTGATATAGGTTATATATACATATTTATTTACAGTGTTCACCATTAAGTCTGTGGTACATCTGTGAAATCTGGTATTACAATGTTGAAAATATCATCGCCTGCCACTGCAGTCTTTTCCTCGACCAGTTCCCCTCACGACGTCAGCCATTTGTACCTGGATTAAAACCACCGGAGACAGACCTTGTCACAACACCAGGAAGTAGAGTACAATTAAGTGAGCTATTTAAGCAGCCTATGCTCTGAAAATTACACGAGTCTGTGCTCATCAGTGTCAGACAGTATTTAATGAAGCAGCTTATTCTTCAGATGTCTGTGCTGCTGTCCATCATTCGTAGAAAGCTATCATTTTAAGTATGTGCTATATTTAGCCCGCTCATAATTTTGCAAATAAATGGACTGGGTCAACGTTTCACTGCTTTACAGCTAGGGAACCCAGTCATGTTTGTGTTTTGGATATCCATTGTCACAGAAATTAATCAAAAAGCGCATTTCTTACAAAAACATTGTGACATAAAGTGCTTTACAGAGTCAAAAATATTTCTTCAAAACACTCCCTGGTCTTCGTCAGGACGCAGGCTGCAGAAAGACTCTTTTTGGGAAGATCAGAAAGCAGGTCATTACGGTGGTCAATACGACTGGTGAGCAAAGCGATCTCCGTGTTGGCCCGAGAGAGATAAAGGCGGACTCCAGCTATGTTTTTTAGATGGTAAAAACTATCTTTGTGTTGTTCTGTTTAAGTGAAATTAAAGTCAGTTCACAGTTCAAACACCTGGGAGGATTAAAAGGCAGTGATTGTAGTTTTGGCAAAAGTTTCTCTCTCTGGACCTCAGGAATTGATATCTAATATGCAGTTAAACAGTGCATCCATTGACCTTGTATCATCAGGAGACATTGAGATGTACAATGTGTATCACGAGCCATGAGCGTATAAGTCAGTCGACTTATACGCTCATGTCTCCTGATAACACTGCCAAGAGGGAGCATAAAGATTATAAAGTATTGGGGCCTAAAATCGAACCCTGTGGCACACCACCTGTTTGTGAGGTAGGATGTAAACCATTTGTGAACAGCACCACAGTGGCCAATGTTGTTTAAGCGTGGAGGACATCTCACCTCAAGCAACTCATCAGCAACTTGAAATAATTTGAGGCGTATTAATACAGATCTATGGAGGTGTTACTTTGTTAGCAGGCCTATCCATCTTTGACAGAACCATAAACAGCCAAAAACAACATAAAGATGGGTTGTAATTGGTTACATTAATCTGTCTCACTTCACACTGACATAACTGATTGAAATGTCACTTTCGGGTTCACCTAATAATTTTACAGAAGCATAAGCCAGGGCTCATCTGTGGGACAAGGTCCAGACGCAGATGTTCGTCTGGGAATAGAGCTCCCAGTGGAGTTCTCTGCAGACACCATGCATTCAGTAAACACCATGTTATCAGCCCTGTGAGGCGACTTCTGTTGTGATATTGGGCTATACAAAACCATTAAACTTGAAACTTGAAACGTATCCTCATCAGAGCCTTCGATATTCATAGCACTGTCATAGAAAGTCAGAAACTGTTTTATAGTTGACTGACCATATGGTAAAATTTCCTAGATTTGAAATGACTTCCTAAATTTAACATTACCGTCAAGGTTTATCTTGGCGCTAATCAATAGTGTATGACTTCCATTATCTTTGTCCTGTAATATAATCACATTGTAGCCCCGCAGGAGAGTAGCGCAATCCTTTATCATCGTAATCATCCTGGTAATTGTTATTGATGTAAGCGCAGGGATATTTAAAGCACACACTAGAAGATAATTTAGTTGGCTGATCTGCTACGAGAGCCATCACACCTCAATTACATGGGCCAACAGAGTACCGCTGTGGAGCAGGGCTAATCTGATATAGGGCTGTGTGCAGAGTAACTAAAAGGAGTGGCAGCACAAATTATACAGGTATAGTCAATGTGAATGACAATTGTATACATTCATCTATATTTCCACTATCCCCAATGAGTAGACACAATATCCTGATCACTTTGACTTTATCAGTCAGTTTCATTACTATGGAAGCTGTAGGTGGAGCCTGGTGAGACATGCCCTGAAAACCCCAGGGAGTTGAAAACATTTGGAAAATATGCCCGAGCCCAGTCACCTAGTAGCCTGGCCAGTCAGCCACTCCTGCTTTTTGTTTCTGTTTCTGTTTGGCCAAAACAACATAGATCCTTCACATTCATTCTTCACATATCCGGCTATTTTCTGATTGGATAATATGCTTGTCATTCATACCCCAGACTAAACATCTTTGTAAAGAATCGGAAAAGCATGTAGTCTGGCTGGCCAGGCTACTCAACTGGCTCTTCTCGATGTGAACGATTAGCAGCTCCACTCTAAGCTCCTCGATGGTTAATCTCACCCTGTTTGAAAGCACAATGACCGGTATTGTTGTTTTGATCTTAGCGCCTTCTTCACCGCAGTTGACCAATAGTACTGTCACTTACTGTCACATACTATCCACTTGAGACATAAAAGCCAACAACCAACAAAGAAATAAAGTCGAAAAAAGTGAGATCTTGCATTTCAGAAGACATCATACAGTAGTTAGTGACTTACTGTCAAAAGAAAGTGGCAACTTTGAAACTTCAATAAAAAGCGTTTCTCATTCTCGCATGTGAAGCTTGGACTGTCCCGCTCATGAAACCACTGCTCCATGTGGGGGCTTTAAGGCCTTGGACAAATTGACATGCGATATATTTTCATGACAAGGCCGTTATGGGGAGTTCGGGAGGGCACTGGTGCACACGGAGAGCTCATGTTGTGCTGGGCTCATCCAAGCGAGGCCAGAAGCACACAGCCCGGTCATTCATCAGCCCCATGTCTAATGAGGGGGCATATGGCAACCGTGCATCAAGGACCACGGGCGCACACAAGGGGGAAAAAAAAGACACGGCACTCAAACGGCCTCCTCTTCTCATGGAACTGCTGGAAGTTTGAACGCAAGCTAAAGTGAAGCTCCAGCCGAGAAGACCTACATTGCTTTGCTTGCAAGCCAAACACAGCCTGCAATCCCTTCATCTCTCAAACAAATACCTTCACCTTCTTCACCTTCCAGGCTTCTTCCCTCAACCACTACCACTGCCCAGACCCAAGGAAGAGACATTTTCCCAAACAATGTATCCATGTATGTACAACACTTTCCAAATGTAGCGCCTTGTAAAACCCTCGCTCATGAGATCCCAATGAAACTACACTGTAACTGCCTCGTCTTCATAAACGCGACTGTCATTGCGCGCAGTCGAAGACACGTGGCGCGGAGTGCGGCGTCGGGGGTTTTGAGCGATTGCATTTGACATCCCGCAAACAATTCCCTGTCGGCGGAAGCATTTAAAGGTACAAATACCAAGATGTTTTGCTTTTTGCTCGGGGCGCGCGACACAATAATAGCATCAGCTGTCAACCGTGAAGAGCCCGAGCGGCGGAGAGCTGCCACACACCAGTGGAGGAGCCGTCGAATCAAACAGCTGCACGAGACTCGAGCGGGGGACACACCAGGCTGGTTCGAAGAAGGTGCCTTTCGCTTTAATTAGCGACGGTAAATTAATTAGCCGCATGATGTGAATTATCAATGTTGCGACGACACCGGCGATAGAAGACACTATACGGGTCCCACACGGCTTTCCACTCAGTTTCAGCCCAGACGTTCATCCTGTTAATTAAATGCCTCTCCAGTTGCCCCGTTCTATCAATCTTTTCTCCCTTGTCTTAAGTAAATAAGCTGTGTGCTGCTGTACCTCAGAGAGTCTGTAAAGACTTGCCCCCGCTGCAAATCCTGACTGCTCTAGCATCAGCGTGTCTCAAAATCTCGCTCGTTTGCTAATTAGGTCCCGCTTCCTGTTAATCCTCGAGGCTTCTTTTCAAGAACACGTGAAGTTCATGTAGGAATTACCAAAGCAGGCAAGAAAAGGAGCGTGCATTTATATACTGTAAGGGCACGCTGGATTTTGCAAAAGATTGTGCAGACGAAGGGGTTGTGTTGTTGAAAAATAAAAGCTGATGCAGTGACGGTAAATCATAGTCACACTTTTCACTCTTGACCCGCGACGGTGAAAGGAGGATGTGCCAAGCTGAGTCGCGGTGTTGATGTCTTTTTTCTTTCTTTTTTTTCCGGTGGTCCTCTGCGCTCGCGGTGCCAGATTTTAATGCGTAACGGGATCGATTTTGTGTCATGCGCTGAAAAGTGCAGGGAAAGTAATGGAGGAACTCGAACAAGAGCCCAAAATCACACAAAGACATCAGCGCCTGACATAAAGGTCCGAACATCATTGATTTCACCTCCCCATGGCGTGATATTGTAATCGATTGGAATTCTGTTTGTTACAACGTAAGCCCTCAAAAGCTGCTTATATTGCTGAATTAGTGAGCCTTGCCAGCCACTTCTCCATTTTATTTCTTCTTGACAACAAATTGTTCATGCTGTATCATAAGATTTTAGAATGGTCAGGTCATAGTGGCATAGTTGCCTATTGCAACTTATCCCCATCATCCTGAACAAACTTAATTTCCTTCACCTCTCATTCTTCAAAAATCCATGCTTTGTCTTTGGTCTTCTAGACGTTTTCCCACTGCAGGAACCTTTTGGAGTTCTTGGAACAGGCCACCGTTTTTCCATGCTGAAATATGTTCTGAGCTTAGACGAGTTGATGTGTACCTGTCTGGTCTTTGTGCGTGCGCTCGGAAAAGTTGTAGTTTCGTCAGCATCATGCCACGTCCCCTTTTAGTCGACTAATCGCTGCTCGTGGCAAGTTTTTGGTCGACCAAGAAAATCTTTGGTCGGGGACAGCCCGAGAGCAATTACACGATCCAAGTATTACGCAAAATTAGACATGTCAATTTTATAAGCTTTCTGTAAAGGGTTACTATATTGTAAGGCGTAATTACACCTTTGGATATTTTCACTTCTAAAAGTATTTCTTGGATCGTGTAACTGCTCCAACATCTTTGGTCTTGTTGCGTGACTGAGCGCACACACAAAGACCAGACAGGTACGTATCAACTCGTCTATAAGCTCAGGTAAGAACATATCTCAGTATAGAAAAATGGTGGCCTGTTCCCTTAAAGTACCAGCCCCCATTTTCCAACAGGGAAGAAGTGGAACTGGACCACTTTTGGAAGAACTCTTTGGTGACGTGGTCAACAAGATATGAATCACTGCATTTCAATCCAATCCACTTTATTTATATAGCACATTGAAACAACAAAACGTTTCCAAAGTGCTGCACATGCAACAAAATCAATAAAACCAAAACAATACAAAATGAGCTCTACCGCTATATGGGTGTATTTGGCTGTTTTTTCTAAGTAACTATTGAAAACGCACTATCCTGACGCTCATTTCAAGCCAGTTAGACTCAACCCACTGTGATCGTCAATGTATGGCGATATCAATCCTGTAAACACCCAAATCTTACTCATTGCACGCTGTATTATGAACATTCTGGATGCCTTCGGACACATGAACTGTTTGGTGTGAAAACGGCTTGTGTGTGATTTTGATGTGCCCTTTGCGCTGCTCCCTCTCTCGCAATTTTTTGTTTTGAAAATGGACGAACCAGTCAGAGAAATAAATGTGTGACATAAACGAGTTGTTCTACGGCTCTCCTTTTATGTCGTCTGGGCTCATATAACTGGATGGATGGACACTGTTGCCTCTACCGTCTTCAAGCGTGGCGGAATCTGCACGCAGCGTTCCATTTATGACATTCGATCTTTATAGAACAGGAAAGCCGTCGACCGGGCCAGGCTGGTTGAGTTACGGCGTGCCAAATAATGTAGGTATAATGTGTGGAAGGGGGGATTTCAGGCTCCAGTGACTGTTTTATTCATTGCAGCTGCTCTTTCGCCCTCAGCTCCTCCCGCGGTGCCTCGATGTGCGTCCTCATCTGTGATTGTGCTGCTTGGCCCCACTTGGCCCCGCGCTAATGCCTTTATCCATGTTCAGGTCACACAGAGGAGTGGCGTCATGCTCTGTTCGCTCCTCTGTCTCCTGATTCAACCTGAGAGACGAGAAATCTGCCCTTCATGCACAAAAATGATTTGGCTGCAACACTGTAGTGAATCGTGCTGTGACATTTGTCGATGAGCCCTACGGTGCTCCCCACATTGCAAAGATGTGGTTGATAAAAGTAGTCTTATGGGAGTCCAACCGGCTGCAGAAAGGGGCTGCAGGTGTGAAACTGGGCCAAGCCACCACATTTAAAAAATTTTTTTTAGGAAATCTTCAAGCGTAAAAGTAAAGGTTGATTCGAAATTCTGTTTGTACGATAAAACTTTGCGCAACTTCAAACTTCCTCTTTAGGCTGAGCTCCTCGGCCTCGGGATAGACGTCAGTTACACATTCACATAAACATTTCCTTGATAAGTGGGGAACGTGCCCGCCAGGCGTACAGTCTTGTTATTGTAGCATTTAATTTGCAGCTTGTCAGTGCGGCTCTCGCTTTTAAGGTGAAATGCAGCACTTTCTGTTATTTTCCCTTCATGGTGTACGTTGTGACTGTGAAGTTCTGCTTTGTAAAGAATGACAGGAAAAGTTAGATTAGTTTCATAATGAACTGGAATTTTCACTTTCTGTGCACCAATGTAACGCAGAATCATGTTGTATTATTAATGGCCTGAAGACCTGCCACAAATATAAATCTTTATTACAATACACAGCTTTACCTTTGCTTTGGAATCTATGCAAGGACTTTGAAGCATTTTGGATTCCGTCTTAATGAAACTCAGATGTATAAATCTAACGTCTTTGGAACAGAGGATGAATGCTTATCTAAACAGTTCAGTTAAAGTCTGGAAAAATAAGTCCCATTGAAGCTCCCTCAGATGAGCCACTTCCTTGAGGGTCATCTTGGCGTTGTGTAACATGAGCGTGTCCATTGATCGGTCGTGCTCTGACTGTAGCGCTGTGTGGTCGTCCTCCTCACACAGCGGCCGTCCACTGGAGCTGCCCTCCATCCATGGTAATGACTCTGCACACTGCACATGATGCAGCAACGCCACAACTCTCACAACTCTTGTTTTGCACCCGAGCAAACGTTTGGTAAATGACCTCCTATGTTTTTGTTATTAGGCGTTTTCCCACTGCAGGAACCTTTTGCAGTTCTTGGTGCCATTCTTTTGATCGCTTTCCGAAAGGGGAGAACTGGGACTGGAGGCTTTCAGGGTCAGTCCCCATGAACTGTTTGGTGCAAAAACGTATTTTGTTCCCCTTTTTTGAGACAAAGGTTCTCACAGTCGTCACTGTACTGAGTTGTTTTAGCATTCATTTGATATTTCACCTTGTGGGGCTTTGTCAGCAACTTATGATCTTTTAGCAGAAGACTGTATACCGCTAGATCTGTATAAAGGCAGCCTATTGCTGAAAGATTGTCGCTGTGTCATCTCATTGCTTCCTTTACATCGTGCGTAAGGGTGTAATGATCTAAAATGTTATTTTGGTTCATTCAACTAATTGGATGGCATGGAAAATAAACTTGCAAACTGTCATTCTTCAAAAAAATATACCATTAAAAATATTTTTAAAGACCCATTTAGATCTCTTATCCTTTCTTTATAATCTATAATCTTTAGATTTATCCACAATATTAGATTGTTTCGATCAGACAGGGCATGACAATAACAAAACCATGTGAGGGAAGCCGTATCAGACGCGGTTAGCCACACAGCTAAAGTTTACCTGGAGGTTCCGTGCATCACTTGAGTATAGACCACTGCTTTTCCCTTTTCCACAGATGAGTAAAAAGAAGTGCGACAAAGGGCTATAGTTTTACTGACATAAGTTGTTTGAGAATGGATGTCTGCAATCTCCTGGAGATCTCATCACAGCTCCCCTTTCCGCCCAAACCTCCACCTACACGCTCACATTTTTAAAGAGGGGGTATTATGCTTTTTTCAGCCACATAGCACCAGTCTATAGCACACTACAATGATGACGAAACCTTCTGTTGGTCTGTCAATGCCGTAAATTAGAATAACTGCCTTGTATAAAATTACTCTTTTAAAATGGCGGTAGCAAATGACTTGAAATAGGCCCCTGTCTCTTTAAGAACCTCTGACCCTTTCCGACACGCCCCCTCCACACGCTGTCTGTGGCATCACAACAACACTGCGCTCGTTGTCTCAACAGTATTGAAACTACGATCGGTGCATTTTAATTTTTATTGTTGGAAAGGAGCTACTGTTTATCACTTTGTGAACAATGGCCACACAGGATATTATTTGGAGACGAACCTTCCACACCGGACGCTTGGAAGGGGCTCTTGCCTGAAAAATAACTGCGGTTTGGAGGCTATCTCTTTGCATCTGCCATGCCCTATGGATCTCTAACTATACCCCCATGGACGACACCAGGATCTGCAGACCATACGATTCAAAAGACGGACATTATCTGTGCAGGTGGACAATGGTTTTTCGAGGTTACCCGTTAGCTTGTTATAATCGACTACAGCTCATTGTTGATGAAAAGTCTGCAATAAACCACAAATGTGTAAAGCCAGGCTCATTGTGTGATCATCGTAAAGGCTGCTTCGAGTAGTTGCCTGCTTTATTGACTTTATTTGTGCATAATATGCTGCCTGTTTTCAATGAATGTTGTGAAGGTGAAGGTTGTTAGCTTGTCGCGGCTAATAGTGCATTAGCTCCGGGAGAAACCACTCGGCTACGACTCACTGTAGATGAAATGTGAGCAATAAACTACGAAATCAACAAGCCAGGCTCCGTGTGTGATCATCATAAAGGCTGCTTCAAGCAGTTGCCTGTTTTAGTGACGTTTTCAATGCATAATATGCTGCTTGTATTCAGTGAATTTTCCCGTTAGCTTATCACGGCTAGCTTGTTAGCTCCGGGAGATAACCACTCGGCTATGACCCATTGTAGATGAAATGTGAGCAATAAACTTCCAAATCAACAAGCCTGGCTCCGTGTGTGATCATTGTTAAACGGTTCTTTATGTGTGTGGTGGTTTTATTGACTTTATGTGTGCATATTTCTCGTTTTCACGTGATGACTCGAGGTTTAGCTTAGCATTAGCTTTCTCCGGAGGCTCTGTGCATCATCAAGGCCCAGCGCAGAACCAGACACTGAAATAAGTGTTCTTGTCACCGGTTTTAATCCTGGGTGTTATGGGAACAGAAACACTGATGTGTGTCTTTGTAAGAGTCTGCTGTGGCTCCGGTTCACAACACATGAAGCTAATCCTCCATGATGACTCTGTTTACATCTTAGGGCTAGACACTGCGGGGAGGGGGTTCTGCTGAGGAGCAGTGGTTGGTTACTCGGCTGGTGACGAAAGGTCGGAGGCATATCCTGGAGGTCGAGGGCGTTTCCTGAAGGAATCAGGCGTTTTATCCCTAAAATGGCTGCCATCAGAGTTTTTACAGATTACTCGAAAATACGTGAATGTGCTAAGGCAACACTTCAGGCATGTTTTTAATGAGGGAATGACTTAATAACATGATGTAAAGCTTGAAAAAGTCGATTTTGCATAATACCCCCCCTTTAAGTGTTTAACCTGTTACCTGCCGTCACCCTGATCAGGGGGCTAGGGTTAGGGTTAGTTAACCCTAATCAGGATATAATTAGGGTTAAGAACGACGTAAGTTGTGTTTCACTCACACAGATCTCACACATATTTTTAGAAACTAGGTCTTTCAAATTAGGCATCACACTGGCACATAGGCTGTAAGCTCTCCAGTCAATACGCTTTGAGATTTGGATATAAAAAATTGTTAATCCTAATCCTAAAGTGGCAGTTAAGTGTTTAAATACTTGAGATAGTTACAAATATATTAATCACTAATTAATCATAATACACCAAAATAAGCCCAAGAAGTTGTCCGATACCCAATAGCGTCCGAGTGAAACATCCAAACGGTTCACAAGTGATCGAACCGAACATGCTGAACCAAAAAGGCTCAATACTGTATGTTCTGTTCCGTTATACCCCTAATCACGCCTCATGTACTTCATTCAGCCCGACAAGCTCTCACAGGACAAACTGTTTATCACAGTGAGTTAAACACTGTCCATGTCCTGAGAGAAAGAGAATAAACCGATGATCTGGTGGAAGGAGGAAAAAGGTTTGGAACTATTGTTCTACATAACATCTCCATCTCCAGCGTCCCCGTCAGCACCAGCCTCTAGTCTACCTGCTTTGAAACACAAGATGCACAATCTTTTAGCAAAAGGATGGATTCACACTGAACTAGCAGGAAGGGATTTTTGTGGTATTGGTTCCCAACTAATCCCCACTAGATCCGTATAAATCCAGCCTGCTGCTAAACGATTCTTTGTTGGAGTAAAACAACCTAGTACAGATGATGTCTTGGGAACCTTTTGTCTAAGATGTAAAACACGCTCACACGAACATGCACACCTTAGTAATTACAGCTACTTTTTGACAGGAAGGGCATGTGGCATTAAATTAGCCAAGTCAGCACGCAAAAGACAAATGAAAAGGAAGATTGGGAAAAAAACAAAGAAGAAACTGACACGTCCTCCAAATTAGGTTCTCAATGATTTATATGCTTTGAAATGTTTTTGAGAGAATATGCCAAGCGCACCTTAACGGCCACAGCACAACCTCCTCATTAAAGTGGACCGAGGAATGTGGAGGTGCCAGGACGGCCGATCAGCGAGATCGGTGCGCGTGATAGTAATATTGTGCAGGAGGCGGCGATAAATCACACACTGATAAGGTCAGCTCCTGAATAATGGCCATATTAATGCGATGAGTCCCAGCCATGAGCCCGAGAGCCGCCAGACATTCCTTTGGGCACAAAATGATTAGACCCAGACTGTCAGATACATTTTTAATAGGACACGGGGACAGTGACGGTGCACAAATCTGACATGCAGATTGTGATTTTTGTTCATATTTGCTCTTCAGTGGCCAGGTCTGATCATGGCTGGACATACTGTATATTCATCTCGCGCTGCATGATGGGTAGAGGGTTTGTCTCCAAACCCATCGTCAAAGTGATGAGGCTGCACACTCGCTTTACCTGACACTCTTAAGGCGAATCACAAAAAATAAGAGGTGTCAATTTTTGCTGCTGACTACTAGCCTAAATATGAGTGTGAATGGGAAATTTTCATATAAAAAATGCATAAACATGGCCAAAAATACCTATATTTTCCGTGATGAAAGCTAAGTAATGGAGTGATCCAGGTTTCCAGAGGGAATTTTGGATCTTGTTCAGTTTTTGAATACGCTATTACAGAACCTTCCAATAATTAGTACAAGATGGAAAGTCTGGACAAATCGGGCTCCCGTCTTTGGCCCCAGCTATGGCCACAGCCGTCTCCCAAAAAGACCATATTTGCAGCGTAATCACCTTTCATGCTACACGTGGATACCAAACATTTCAACATTCGTGAATGTAGACCAGGGAGCGTTGCGCTGTTGTAGTTCTCACCTGGAAATCTGCAAATCAGAGCGGCATGAGGAGGCAGTGGAGTTTAAAACACACATTCAGGAATTTGGAGCAACATAACCGCCTCTGCTGCATCATAAAGACACAAGAGAAACGGACGCGTCGATGAAAAGAGGAGGAAAAGCTTCATGAGGAGCACCAGCTGTGGTTTGAAATGCCTTTCCTGAGCCCAGGCATTCGGATCAGAGGAATTATATACAAAAAAATAAGGCATTCGCAGATCATTCACTCATTCTACATTCATACATTTGCTTGTTTTTAGTTTGTGTGTGTTCTCGTGTGTTTCTGACGAGGACAAGATGGGAACATTGATTTAACAATATTGGAACAAACATGTTTTAAAGGGGATTTTATCATGACTTGAGGTACTGCACATTACAAAACCACACACATTGAAATAATACAGTAGCTTAAGATGTTAAAGGAGGAAACTAGCTGAAAATCTCAACATCACCTGCCGTGTCTCGTGTCAAGAGTATTTGGAATCTTTCTCCAAGCAACTTTCACAGTTATAACACAGACAACAGCACCTCATATGAACTGTTCTCACATATTTGACAATGTTTTGTTTCAGTTGGTAAAGGCTCGATAAAAATAGTCCCGTATAGCTTATTTTTATACGCCGAGAATCGCACCATTTGCGCTCAACTGCTGTTCCCTTGTTGCACATCTGTTCTAAACGCACACAGCTCAACGATTTTACACTTTGGAAAGGCTTCAGGAGAGGAAAACTTGTCTGGCACCTCCCCCATTCTCCTCTCCCCTGAAAACAATATCTCCTCCTGCTAAATATAGCCCGTCTGCATTTCACCCTTCTAACCATCTCTCCGTGTCCCACCTCTCACATACTTTCTCTCGTTCGGTATTTTGTGTTGGGGTTTTCTTTTCCTTTTCTTTTTTGCCTCATTTCTGCTTCATCTTTCTGCTTTGCTACAGGCACAGCTCTGGGGGAAAATTCGCACATCTCTCTGGTATAAATTATGCGCGGTGGTGTAATCTCTCGCGCTGTTATCATTGCAGCTTGCTGCCACCAAAGCCAATGAGGTCACGCTGATGCTAATAGCTTTGATGAGTGTTTTCTCATCACCGTACGTCCCCCCCCCCTCGCTCCTTCCCTCCCTCCTCTTCATCGCTCCACACTGTGTCAGCATTTTGTCGGGCCGCATGCCGCATTGGCCGTTGCAGGGAAAAAGCGTATCGCGGGGTGGTCTCGTCTGTCCGTCCGTCATTTGCGTGATTTGCATCTCAGCTGGAATTGTGCGTGGAAATACTGTACGATCAGCTCCGGCTTCGATGGGGCTGGTAAGACATAAAAGGCTGGCAATTACTGCAAGTAGGACAGTGGGAAATGCATATGGATATGTTTGGGGCAATTTACATGAAATTTTGCTTCCCTTCATGTCTATGTTCAGTAATGTTGTGGTTACGCATTATTCAAGCTCAGACTGTGCTCCTAATTTCAAAAAGGGTCAGAGAGAAACATATTGTTTTGTGATCTTGAGAAAACAACCCAGTACAGATGACCGTTTTTTTTTAGGCGAATACGCAACATTACTTAGACATGTGTGAGTGAAACAAACACAGCTCCAGGCAAATTCTGAGGAGGGAGAAACGTAGCATTGTTCGCAACGTAACCGCTTATACATGATCTGATTGCGTCTGCTAATGTCCTCTAAAGTCAGCAATTAGTGAAGCACTTAGTCTGTAAAATTGTCAACGTTGTTCAACCACAAAATGCACTCATCTTCCACCTTGCCAAACTGATTCTTAGCATATGAAGCGTACAAAGCACTTGTCAGTTGCTTCACAAACCAATTTAGAAGTGATTCATACCGTCGACGGAGGGAAACCAAATGCTCAGCCATCTGTCCACAGCAATACCTACAGTTAGAAACAGAGAGCCTGCTTAAGAAAATAGTGAGACGGTAGAGATGCCGTCCAGGAGCTGTTTGAGCCTCATGTGACATTTACAGTTTGGTGACTCGAATACCTGGCTCTTCACTCCTCCTATCTGTTGGTTTCAATGGATGAAAAAGTACGTTTGTTGACAGAGGAGGCAACAATTTAAAACCAAAACATTTGTTTCAATGTCATTATTACCAGCCTGCAGTAACTGGTGCTTTACGCAGTGTCCTGTATACATATGAACAAATGATTAAGTTTGAAGTGTTGGGGGAAATATACTGTATGTAGAAAGTCCCAATGAAAAACATTTCTTGTTAAATGAATCCTAAACTTCTGTCTTCAGAGCATTAAGGATCTTTCTCATCTTACCATGATTTAACTAAACTCAAAGCAATATCCTATTGTATGACTGTATTACTGTGTCCACTTGATATCAACTTGAATCTTTGAGCGGGCAGACATTAAAGCAATATGTGAATGTGGTAAAATTGGCGGATAAACATAAAGAATCTTATCGGGCAGCACTTGCATGGCTTTGCATGTGTGTTTCCTCGGCCTGTAGGTCCTCTCTGGTTCTCCTCACACTTTGCTCACTAGTTAAACAGCACGCTGCCTGGCTCCTGTCCACCTCTCTGCTGACGCATGCATTGGAAATCAATGTGTGTGCGGACAGTGCTGCAACAGAGCACTCTAATATCGCTGTAGTGAAGGGAGAGGAAACCCCCTTCTGTTTTCCCTGAAACACCAAATGTGCTCATCGCTCATATGCTCCTCACATCTGGAGAAATGCATTTAGCAGCAGGGGATTTCTGCTTGTGTTGATCTCATGATTTCACTCTTTTAGAGTGAAAGCATGCACTTTTTAATTAGCTTTCGAGAGACGGGTTTAATATTATCCTGAGGTACCAATACACAGGTGGTAAACAGTAATCCCGTGATGAGGAGACCCTGGTCTTTTGGAGTGAAGGAGGCACCACAAACAGGGAGAGAAAGAAGCCGAACAAGAGCATGTAGAAGTGCAGCTCTGTCCTGGGCTGTCCTCTGGAGGGCTGTCCTCTGGAGGACAGTGTTGGAGATGGGTGGCAGAATAGTCGTAGCAATACTATCATCTTTGCTGGATCATTAGTTACAGACTTTATCAGGGCGCCCGGTCTGCTCTGGAGAGAAGCTTCAGGGAAAACTGATTCACTCATGAAGGAGAGGATCTTTCCTGCTGCTGTTCGACTGTGCAATGAACACTGTTAGCACTCGTCATCTGGTTTAATCAATACTATTATGAGGTTGTGAGGCAACTCCAGTTGTGATATTGAGTTATATAAAAAGTACTTGATTTGATTTGATTATGTGAAATCTCCCTTTCTCACTTTACAGTCACATTCATATGTTCATACTGTATGCTGTTATTTTTGTACTTTTTATTCCCAACTTTGCTTCAAAGACTCTTTCTTGTCTTGAGTTGTTAAAAGAGAAATCACAGAAATTCAAATAAATAGTATAGTTGTGTTATTAAGCTTCCGACTTAATAACACTATTGTCTTTAATGGACAATTGCCCATTATGTCCAACAGAAAGTCCATTTCCCAGATAAGCCATCAGCGCGTGCTGCCTGACATTAACAAACTCTTGCATTGATTCACTAATGCTCTCCTCCCTTTTTCTTTCCCTGAAACATCCTACTCCTTCTTATCTGCGACAAAGGGATTTAATAGAGCGAGCAGGACTTTTGCCTGGGCCCTATCTGCTAATGCCGTGGAAGAAAACGCCATCGTTTGGAGCGTGCTCGCAAAAACTACCTGTCACGCTGAATTATTGCGCACGGAAATATCATCTGCTGCAAACGGGAGCGCTTTGATGTGCTTTTGTGTGCGTAATGATAGATCAAACAGGAAAATGACCATGAACAGCACTGCATTATAAACCAATTTCCACATTTCCCTATTCATCTTGCTAAAACATCGCAAAGCTATAGACGCTGCAAAATGTGCTAACCTGCAACGCTGGGTGTGGAACTGATGCAATTATCTTGGAAAAAGTATAAAAATAAATAAAGCAACACGAGCGGGCGATGCAGCTGCGCAGTGGGAAAGCTCCAACCTTCAGTACACATCTTTCTCATGATGTAAAACTCTTTTGGCTGCATAAAGCATATACAGTGTAGTGAAAGAGACTCCATTCCACATTGTCCTCATCCAATAATGAAATATTTGCTTTGATCGCAGCAATGTGCTGATCGGTGGAATTTGTTGGGGCCCATTGTCTGAAAAGTATACAGTAAAACATCAGCAAGTTCGTAAATTAGTATGTGAAAGAGTTTGTGAAAGCTACAAACAAACTTTCCTCCTACATCTCTGCTTGATGATGGAAATACAGTGGGTACAGCAGCTTTACAGCAGGCTCTGTATGTGTCACTCACTGAATCATACTATTGTCATCTTGGAATATGTGCTATCAGGAGAAGCAAAATCCATCGATAGATTGGCGTGTCAGTCAGTGTATTCAGGTGACCTCTTTCTTTGGACACAGTTATTATCCAGTAGAGACCCATTTGCTTTGTCCAATCCGTGTTGCGTCTTTTGACCTACAAAACAGGAGCAACATTTCCGTCTTTTTCCTCCTCGCTCGGCGCGTTGTCATGGGGGAAAAAAAGCAGCTCACTTGCCGAACAGAAGGCGCCTAAGCTCTCTGCCTTGATCTCCACTCAGAGGGAATATTACAAATGCCTCCTCAGGGGCTAAAGTAACTGACTCATTGATTATGCTAGAGGGCTGGATACGGCGGGGGCGGACCGGAATAAAGCGGAAACTCCTGGTATTTTTGGGGCGACAATAAATTCTACTTTGCGGCGCAGGGGAAGTCATAGTACCTTTCCTTTCGGGGCCATGCGCTGTTCTCCTTGGTGTGTAACAGAAGGCAGTTGAGGCCACACCTGCAGCCCAGTTGTTTGTTACCTTATAGCTCACTCTGGCATCAACAAGCTTTGGGAAGGGCAGAAAAGCGTGTGTGCAAGTTTGGAGTGTGGATGACTTTTTAAACTATAAAACTCACGCAAGAAAGGAAGAGCTTATGTTTTATCACAACTCGCTTTAAGGTTGGCAAGGTAGACATTTAAGAAATCACTGAGTATCTTCACCAACATCTTAACCAAAATATATACATGATATTTATATTTTTGAAAGGGCTCATCCTCAATCACCAAAGTCTTAATTAGGTATGAAAACGAACAGGTTTGATTTCACAGTCTCCACATGGTCTCCGAGAGGCCTCAGAGAGATTGACTTGGTCTCAAGCAGCTGTAGCAATGTTGCGAACACTATTTGGTGTCCTCAACCTGCAAGACGTCCCTGCAATGTCTCAGAGACCTATCGGATACCAAGGAGAACTCAAAGAGTTGTATGGAGTCTCTTTGAGATCTCCTTGGTATCCCACAGGTCTCGGAGACATTGCAGGGACGTCACAGAAACGTTTCATAGGTTGAGGACAACACATTTTATTTGCGACACAACTGCTTGAGACCGCAAAGACCCCTCAGAGATCTCTGAGACCATGTGAAGACCTCTCAGAGACCATGTGAAGACCTCTGAGACCATGTGAAGACCTCTCAGAGACCATGTGAAGACCTCTTGGAGACCATGTGAAGACCTCTCAGAGACCATGTGAAGACCTCTTGGAGACCATGTGAAGACCTCTCAGAGACCATGTGAAGACCTCTTGGAGACCATGTGAAGACCTCTTGGAGACCATGTGAAGACCTCTCGGAGACCATGTGAAGACCTCTCGGAGACCATGTGAAGACCTCTCGGAGACCATGTGAAGACCTCTCGGAGACCATGTGAAGACCTCTCAGAGACCATGTGAAGACCTCTCAGAGACCATGTGAAGACCTCTTGGAGACCATGTGAAGACCTCTCAGAGACCATGTGAAGACCTCTCGGAGACCATGTGAAGACCTCTCAGAGACCATGTGAAGACCTCTCAGAGACCATGTGAAGACCTCTCAGGGACCAAGTGAAGAGCTCTCAGAGACCAAGTGAAGAGCTCTCAGAGACCATGTGAAGACCTCTCGGACACCATGCGGCGAAGACTTTTTGAAGTCTCCATGCAGTCTTGAACATTTGCTGTCACCTAGACTACCTGGAGACTCTCCTTATCTCCAGGGGACGTCTCAGAGACATCTCGGTGACCAGCGAGTCTCGAGACTAGTCCAGGCCGGTGAGATAGGCCCTTTAATGAGTCAATATAATTACTTATAATTATAATTATGATTATAATTATAATTATAATATAATTACTGTCTTGGCAAATAGTCATGTGTACCAAGTCATATTCATAGATCAATTTACTGATTTGAATAAAATAGGTTGAGTTGAAATATTATCTTGGCTAATAACCGTCAAGGATGTTCTCTAAGTCCAACAGTTTTTTCCAAGTATCCTCAAAGCATCAGCCCCTCTCATGCCATTATTATTTTCTAAAAGCAGCTCATGAAGGTAAAAGAGGGAAAACCCTAGGCCCGTACACAGTGCATGTGTAAATCTAGCAACAAACGTGACCAGCAGCCATTCATTGTCTAATCAGGCTCACCCAGGAGCCCCAGCGGCTTGACAATAATTCAATACCTCTGCATGTTCGTTTGATCACTAATTTAAAAGGAACTTAGGGCAAGGAAAGAAGCTGATTGGATATTAACTAAACATAGGTCTATTCAATTTTCTGCAATTGTTGCTGAACTGATAAGGCTTTAAAAATACCTCAACAGAACCATGCATTTAAACAGATGGAAAACATTCATAACAAAGGTTCAGCCCCTAATGAAGAAATATTCTGAAACAAATAAAATGTAGCTTTTCAGACAGCTATTTCTGTTAAACACTGTTATCAAAGTAGACCAACAATGAGTTAATATTCCTTACATGAAAATGCAGACGAGATAATAATTTTTCATCTCAAAAGACAAGCGATCAAGGACCACATGAATGAATAAGGCTAATGCGTTATTATTATGCAGCACGTTGTTTTTGTGAGGTTCTGCCCCTGTCTGGTGGAAATGAAAAAGTCATCCACGCTTTATTTTTGCTTTAATAACAACGTAGTCGAGATAAAAATAATGAGCTGCTAAATGGACTAGAGCAGCTGGCTCACACAACTTTGCATAAATTCTTTGAGAAAGAGTTTCCTTACATCATATTCTAATTTCTCTCGGTATAACTGCCATTATCAGACATCCCCTCAACTCCTACATCACCTCGATAATGGAGCTAGCATAAATAGCAATGCAAACCCTATTAGTGAAATTAGGTTATGAAGGAGAGACCTAACTCGTTGCTTTACTACGGCCATTACGGCCATTTATCAGCGCAACCTCATGTCGGGATACTTTTGGTCGTTTGTCTCCTCGAGGTGCTTCACTCATCCATCAAGAATCCACGTCCACGCAAAGCAGTCACACATGTTTTCGTTTGCACACGCGCGCACTTGTGATGAGCTGAATCCCACAAACCACTGCGCGTGTCCCTGTGAGCAGATGGAGCCTGATGGTAGAGCTGTCTTTCTCTGCGTCTTTGGCAGCGTTTCAGCCGTTGTGCAGAAAAAGAAGAGGAAGTAGTATGGATGCTGTCAGGGGCTGCACGATGCTGTCTCTGCAGTTTGCACACACGGCCGGAGTGAGAGAGATTGATGGGAGGGACGGAGCAGGTTAGGGATTCAGCGGAGGAAATGTAATTAGTGCATGTTCTGTCTTTCTGGTCAAATAGAATGAATTAAATGGTGCGAGGGAAGAAATTGGCTTTGTTAAATTTGTTTTGACAAGCTAAAAAGAAAAAGACAAGTCTGGCAAATTGCTTTAATGTTTTATGGCTGAGGCTGCATTTGCAAGTCGCTTTTTACCAGTGTTGATGTTGTAGTCCATGTGTTAAGCCACTCCAGTGCTTGATTCTGCTAAAGTTCTGCTTCCACTTTAAAGGGACTATACAGAGTTTAAAAATGTTAAAACTAAGTATTTTCATCCCGCGACATGTCCTTATGTGTAGAATGAGCCCAGACCTAGTTCACCACAACTGTCTCTAAAATCCTGCACTTTCACTCAAAAACATGTTAATTTGGGTTAGAAGTGCCATCATGCATGAGCTTAAAGGGATATTTCAGGATTTTTGACATAGGGCCTCATTTCCTAGTTATCCAGAGTTGCTGGTACCTGGAGATGTTCTTATGTTTGAAGAGTTTCAAGGTGCTAGGCTAATGCAAGGCTAGCGCATTTCTTCATTTCATTGCTAGCCTGCATTAAAAACAGTCTTACGCACTCCACAGAGCACCTGAGGCAAATCATTTATAGACTAGACCACACTAACGATATAAATGTCTGTGTCGATAGAATCATTTTTGGAATATAACTGACCTTGCATCACATGAATGATCGCATTTTGAGGGACTATTTTCTAGCAGATCACTCTGCCGCTGTGTAGCTTATACAACCACGAAGCACATGCTACTCAAATATAAGGTATTTTAAATGCAAAATGGTTAAAATTACTCTATCGACACAGACATTTATATGGTTAGTCTGGCGTTATAAGTGATTTTCCTCAGGTGACATTGCTAGCTGACATCGTAAAAATGCGCTAGCCTTGCATTAGCCATGTGCCACGAAACTCTTCAAACATAAGAACTACATGAATTACGAAAAAAAATTCTCCAGGTTCCAGCAACACTCTGGATAACTAGGAAATGAGGGCCTATGTCAAAAATCTTGAAATATCCCTTTAATATAGAAGGTGCAGTTACGCATAAGACCAGAGGTGGCAGCAGTGAGTATAAAATGACTAACTTGCATCTAGCCCCTTTAAATAATGTCCTTCAAGTAACATCAACATGTGGTGTGCAGGCTGGTGGTGATGGGAGAGGGCGTCGCCGATTGAATGCCAACTCAAATGAATTTTAAGTTACTGACATGTTTTGTTCTAAACTGATTTGAGGATGAAGCAAACAGGACTTTAATCATCTGAAGAGAAGTCTAACTGTCATTCTTTGCCTACAACTTCTCTGACCACCACAAACCAGTCAACCAACTTCATACAGTGGGAAAGACGCCGTGAGAAGTATAGCTGCAGCTGGAATTAAAACGAGTGTCTTTACAAACGTCGTCCTGGCCTGTGCGACTATCAGTTCACCACCTTTAAATGTTATTTTTCCTGTTTTTATTGTCACATTCAACGAGAAAGAATCTCCCGCCGCTCAAGATTGAAATGTTTCTTTGATGACGTCATGTGCTGAATCTTTGTTGACCTAGATTCCCGAAAAACCCTTTACATTTTTGTATTTGGCTGTGCTGTATTTTGCCTCCGTCTGAATCCTAATCCCCCAGTAGCTTTTTGGTTTGGAGCACAAGACGGCGAAACAGTGAGCGACTTTTACAATGCGCCTGACCTACATTGCTCTTAAGAAGTCACATCAAGCCGGTCTTTAACGGCTGCATCTCCCAACGTGAGGCGTCTGGCTTTGCTTGCGTCTGTAAATAGTCGCTCCGCACTCAAGGCTCAACAGTTTAGCAATGATGCTAGTTCCACTGGAAATGCTGCTGTCACATTAAGCCACGGATTAGGTTGTCCGTAAGCTCTTCTCCGTGGGCTGCCTCTCTCCAGGTGGTTAACTGAAGAGGTATAATCTTTTCGACGCACACAATAAAGGCAATGGATGCTGAGGAAACGGGCGCGGATGTATACGCACATGCGGAGGAGTGCGACTCGAGCTATTCGCAGCAATAATTAGACACGTGCAGACAGGTAGAGGTGGAGTAAATGAGCCCCGTGCTATTTCGGGTCCAGATTCACTTCCTCGTGCCTCTCAAAGATTTTTTTACCACCTGCAGCTCCGAGCGGTCCCTTACCCGATCCTTTTACAAAGCCTTATCTGTCATCTTTCTTTCCCCGAGTAAATTCCGCGCTCCCTCTCCCCACCTTTTGTCTGCGGGAGCGACGTGGTGTCAGCGGTTTCATGCGGCACTCATTAGATTTTGTCATCTGGAGCTTTTCCCCGAGAAGAGAGGTGTTGAATACTTCAGGAGCAGATCCTCTTTCAGAGCGACGAAGATTTATCAGGTGGCATTGTGCTGAAGAACGACCGTTGCTCATCCTCACGGCGGTGTTTTGGCGTCTTCTTGTCTGGGAGTGTCGGTGCGGTGTTTTTAAATGACTTTAAGCCCTGATGTATTGAGTTCCGCTTTTTATATTCACATCAAAGTCAGGCACTTATGTAACAATCGCACTGCTGTTGTGGAAGCGATGGATGCTCTTGCTCAGGCGGCGGAGTTTCCTCTCATAGCCAAACGTTTGGAGGTTCATTCCCAGCTCTGACTCTTTTTGTGTCCTTGAACTGTACACCTCAACCCCTTCCTGTGTGAATGTGATGTTGTTATGTGATAGGTGGAAGTGGAAGAGTCTGCGCAGGTGGCAGCCAGGTTTCTGTTAGTCACACCTCAGGGCAGCTGTGGCTACAGAAGGAGTGAAGGTTGATTGCTGTTGTTTCCGTGTTAGCACTTCTCTTTGGTCCTGTGCCACTGGGCATGCACCGGTCTCGAACTTATATAGCGCTTTTCCACCTACACTAGGCACTCAAAGCGCTTAAAAACAAGGAACCAGTCGCCCATTCATACTCTCATTCATACACCAGTGATACGCAGACACTGGAGGCCGGGTGGGTGATGTGTCCTGCCCAAGGACACAACGACAGTGTGCACCTGCGGAAGCCAGGATTCGAATCCCCGACCTTCCGATCATGTTGTGTGTTTGATTTTCTTTGTTTGTTTTTTTAACTGGACCTCGCGTCTGCAATAAAGGTTGATAATGATGATGATGATGATGATGATGATGATGATGATGATGATGATGATGATGATGATGACGAGACGACCGGCTTTACCATCTGCACCACTGTCCTCTTCAATGCGCAAATATGTTCAGTATGAGTTGATAAAAGATCGTAGATGTGCCCTGGCTAAGAGTATATTCAGATGTTTCCCTTGCACGTTCTCACGGAGAAGAAGCTGCCTGTGAGGAACTCCTCCCCTCAAGCACCCCCTGCCCCTGAAGGCGGGGAGAGCAACACGTGTTCTCTGCTGCTGCTGTTTGTTTGTAGCATTAGCTGTTAGCAGACGAGACATGGCCGTGGCGAGCAATGAGACTGGGAGACCAAAGTTTGAACACGCCACATTCGCACAGATGTGGCAGGATCTCACTGTCGATTATAATGACCCGGGGAACATAATGGTGTCTGGAAACACATGAGCAGCCGTCTTCAGCGTCATGACTTGGACAAGCTGTCTGCGAGCAGGACAGATGAGGTAAAAATCTCAGTCTATATTGTGGCCTCCTATAGCTTTGCCTTCGACATACACAAGAAATGCACACATGCTGTTGGAGCATTCGCTGCCAAAGCACTGCAGCCTTATTCTGTGGTTGAGAACGACTGTACTTTATGAACACAGGAGACCACATTCAAAAGATTGTTCTGAGCATGTTCTCTGTTAACTCAGGAGGGAATAAGCTGTATCACATGTATGTCAATTGCATGTGAGATGCTGTTATTATTAGGAGTGCGTCCTATGGGGAAAGCATACAGCTGCATTTGTTACTATAAAATGCACGAGTCGAGTATTGAATATTGAATACTGAACATGGGGAAAACGCGCATAAGCTTCCTGGCTTCAGCCTTCTCCATTGTTGTGCAATGATGTGAAGGCTAAAAGAAAATAAGAATGTAAGCGGCTAAATGAAACTAAAGTATAACGAAACTAAATATACAGTATTTTCAAAGGTCTAAAGAGCTAAGCACAAGAGGCCCAATAAAGTGGCGGATATGCGCCTTCGCCACTTGTGAGAGGGCGTTGCAAGAGGAGGTGACTGCTCTGATGGGAGCACCGCTGACATTCATTTCCTCGTTTACATGGCGCTGCCTTGTGTTCTTCCTTTAGCATTAAAGGCTCTCACAGGTCAAACTAAAAACTGTATCAACCCATTGTGAGATGTGTCAAAACAATGTTCATGTCTTGAGAGAGAAAGAGCTACAGCCGTCCACTGTGGATCGCGGATCGGCCCTCGCTTGGCCGTAAACGCGAAACAAAACTAATAATATAAGACAATATTTCTCATGATCTCAACCTCTGAACAGACTGATCGTTGTGGATCCCGGGTAATATAGAGCCCTGGACCCTTGGTGTTTGATTACTGTAATCGACTTTCTTATACGAAAGTCAATCAAATAAAGTCCAAAGTCAATGCAGTAAAATGAGCTATCAGCATTTCCAACATAGGGATTAGCTGAGGCACTCTTATGCAATATGCAGTAAAATCCAGAGCTGGTTTGAAAGCAAAGTGACCTAATAATGAATCATTACAAGCTCCATAAACAAGCCGCAGTGTTTGTGCTTTTTAAGCGATAAGGGCAGCGTGGTGTTTTCTGTCCTTAACCGCCTGACGTGACCCCGAAACCTCTCTGCACAGATTGGATGAGACACAAGTTGGTGAAACAAGTAAATTGAATAACTCATGAAAAACAATGAATCAGCTCTTTGTGTTGACTCAGTGTGCTGCAGCTGCCCTCATAAGCCCGCTGTGCTAATCGATGACGTCTCTACAGCCTTCCAGCTGTCCACTTAAGAAACATGTATATGAAAACAACAAGGATGCAGGATGTGGGAGTCACTGCCATTGATAGGTAGTTTTCAGAATTTACACAGTAATTAAGGGATGTGTACCAAAATCTGGTATCATAACGGCTGGCTACGTCTGCTGGTCCACCTAGACCATGATACTGGATACATTCTCTGCATGAATCTGTTAATCCCCGCTACCTGTTCTGAGAACTCATGATGTCGGACCATCCACAGGAAAGAACTTGCTTGTTCTTCTGAAACCCCCCAAGCTCCTGCCGCTAACTGACTTTAAAAGGCTTTAGAAAGTGAAACTAAAAACTAGATCTTCTCCTGGTATTGTGTAAACAGACGAGCCACGCGCACTTTTCTTCATTCACAAATGCCCGAACTAAAAGAAGTCTGGGAGCAGAGCCGCCTTAACCAATGGGCTAGCAGGGGCTGGAGCACAGGGGCCTACCATAGTCAAGGGCCTGTCAGAATTAAGGGAACAAAAAGAAAAGGTAATTTGTTGATTTTTGTGTCAATCACTTCACTTAGCGGCATGATCGTATGTGATGCTCCTATGTGCGCACCTGGAGTAGGCCCTCTGTACCTGGCCCAGAGGGATACATGTACGTGTAGCAGGGTTAGGGTTTTGTGGGATTTAGGGTTAGGCTTATAGGTTAGCATTAGGGTTAGGGTTTGCGCTGAGGGGAGCGGGGGCCTACAATTGTGTTTAAGCACCGGGGCCTATGAGTACATTAAGGCGGACCTGTATGTGAGGAGTCTTTTTTTCATGTTTACAGCGACGTAAACATGCTCACACATGTGCACTTCCATGTGTTTCTCAGCACGAGCCGGTGTTGACCCACCAGACACAGCACAACACAGTGTTTTATTTTACAGCTCTACGTTTTCATTTAGGCTCAGTCCCCACTGCACAGCCAAAACACACTTATGGCACTTCATCCAAATTGTTTTAATATTTCTTAGACATATTGGCTTATATTTTAATTTTACATCCCATATTATGTATGAGCTAATTGGAAATAAATCAGGTCCAAATTTAGAGCAATTAAAATAATATATATACTGTATACCGAGTTTAGAGTGAATGAATAATGACGACAGTAAATCCTTAACGATACTCATCCCTACGGTAATGTAAACAACAGCTACCTGCTAATTCACAATTGATAAAAGGCTTTATAATTAGATGCTGAGTTAGTTAGATGCTGAGTTACACAAAGATCTATTTCCCACAAATATCAAACAACAACAACAACATCTTGGCCCGCCTCTGGCAACTGCACTTTTTCTTATTTTTACTTTATTTCGAGCTGTAATAGACATGACAGCGCAGTACCACACTGTTCTTGCGAGCATGTGCACATGACAGCAGTCCTGGCAGATCAAACCAAAGCTTTTTTTTTAGTTTGTGTTTCGTGAAGGGTTTGATCACAACAGGCTTCCATTAAGAGTGCTCCAGATTTAGAACATTGTCATCTGACCTTGAGCGTCTAATTAAGAATACATGTTACTGTGGTTTCCGCTGCTGGTTTGCTGATCGGCTTCTGCAACTTATCTTATCTTATGATACTATCCTCGGGTGCCATATGTGAGTCATGACCGTATATATTTTTGCACATGAATTCTCTAGTGGTGAAGAGAATAGTCTGAAGTTAAGTTGCAAAATGAAGATTTAGTATAGTTCACACTTTAAAGTGATAAGCCTGGAAGTGTTTTACAAATTTTATCAAATGTGCAAAATTCACCGCCCGGTCTTACATTCTGATGTAAAGTAAGTAATAATGATATACATGTATTTGTTTTTGTAAAGTCCCTCCTTCCCAGATCTCAGCAACTCATTAGTGTCTGGTATCCTCCCGCGTTGACTTTGAGGCGACTTCTGTTGTGATATTGGGCTATACAAAACCATTAAACTTGAAACTTGAAACTTGACCAATGAGACAAGCTTTTCCTGTAAACCAGCCTGTCAGGTCCAATCAGGAGGGGAGGGGGAGGAGCTTCATCTTTTACTTTTGAACATTCTGCTCCTGCTCTCACCTTTTGCAAACTAAGAAGGGCTTTCTGGTTAAAATGGGGAGGGTTTGCTTACTTTCAAATGTCTATCCTCAGGGGAGCTGTCTAGACCTCCAAACATAAAAGTAGACATTTGGAGGTCTACTTTTATGTCGACCTCCAAATGTCTACATAAAAGTAGACCTCCAAAGGCGCTCGTATGTCCTGTATATTATATATGAAATAGCACTGAGGACTTAACACTAAAGAGTGTTTTCTTTCTATGTTTACTAATCCTGGCATGTAGGCATCCTTCATAAGAAGACCCCCCATTGCTCCAAGAGGCATCAAAGCATCTGCAGAATGACTGGAGGCTGTCTGTCATCTACACCCCCTGCCGCCTCTAGTCCGAGATCTGCTACTGCTGAGGCATGTGCAGAGTTAGCCATAAACATTTCATCAAGTCATGTTCTTAAGCGATAATTGGCTTGATGTTGCATTTCTTTCAATAGCAATCGCTTGCATTTACAACAATATTAACAATCAAAGCCAACGATCATTCTCACGGTTCAACACATGACACATCAGAGACAATTGGAAAAGCACTCATTGGTGATCACATACTCGGTTACTCTTGAGTTCCTCTTTTGAGCTTTGCTTTTGGCCCAATCCCTGATGCAGTTATTTGCCGTGAGGCCGTTCGACACATTGACACAGCCTTCAATGCTGCCGGGTAAGCGAAGTTCGATTCATTTCACTGACTCGAGTTAAAATGAATCACTCACCAACGTGAATCAAGTGTTATGAGTCGTTTGAGTCAGTGAGTCAGTCTGATGTTAACTGTTTAAACCAATGAAAACATTACAGAATGACATCACTTTATTTTATTGCTAATGTTTGTTTTCTGGTGCCATTTGAGGATTAGAAAGCGGCCAAAGTAGTATTTTATGTCATTCATAATTTTAGGATTAAATGATATTTATCTGTTTTGCTCCACTCAGCCTGGATTGACCATCCAGCTCTATTTTGACTTAAAACGTGAGGCTTGGTTATATTAGCCACGAGTTAGCAGTTTGTTCATTTGATTTATATCAGTGAGTTCGATGGACGTGAACCATAAAGTGATCCCTTCTCTCAGTTCAGGTCACGCTAGCTTTTGTTATGTACAGAAAAAATGAACCTATTTTATCGTAAAGTTTGATGTAATAGCCAATGGTAAGCACAGCAAATTGAAATAGTAAAAGTATCTACATAATCCTCAAACTTTTTTACTTTTTTTTGGTACAGTTATTTTGTACCTTGTTATCCAGAGTGTTGTTGATTTCTGGAGATATATAGATTTTTTTTAACTCATGCAGTCCTTATATTTGAAGAGTTTAGTGGTGCTAGGCTAGCGCACATCTATGCTAACTAGTAGCCTGCATTCAAAACAGTCTGACCCAAGCACAGTGCACCTGAGACAAATCCCTACCCATAAAAATGTCTGTGTTGACTGAATTAGAAAAAATATATATAACCATTTTGCATTTAAACAAACTTGTATTTGAGCAGCATTAGCTTCCTGGTTGTAAGCTATGCAGCGGTGGAGTGATCTGCTCGGTTACCGGATCTACAGTACTTTGTTTACCTGCGGTCGGCATTACTACACGTGCAATTCACAAAGGAGCTTTCTACAAATCAGATATGGCAACGTTTGAAGGACGACCCCATGATTTTGAAGAGGTTTTTGATGCAGGCTACTAGTTACCATAGACATGCGCTAGCCTAGCACTAGCCTAACCACTAAACTCTTTACTGCATGAATTTAAAAAAATAAATGTATCTCCAGAAATCAACAACACTCTGGATAACTAGGAAATGAGGCCCTATGCCAAAAATCCCGAAATATCTCTTTAACCAGATCCCTGCCATCCATCTTAGTACAAGGTCTTAGCTTTCAAATGAGACATTACTCTGGCCTATAGGCTGTGAACAAAAAACTCATCAAAGACACGATAAATGCAAGAAAATAGTGACAAAAAAGGAACAAAAGGAACAAAAAAGCAATGAAAACTCGCGAAAAATCAATAAAAAAGGGAGAGAAAAAACGTGGTGTAAAAGTATATAATATAATAAAAAAGCAACAAAAATGTTTCAAAAACACAACAAATACGTTAACAGGTTGTTAATAAACTACCTACTACCCTCTCTACTGTGCCAGCCTCACGCCCCCTGCTGGCATTTTGTAAACATTTATTTATTTGGATGTGTTTTCTATAAAAAACAACTTTGATGATGTGTTAATGTGAAATGACTTGGGAAACAGATATTAATAATAACAGGAAAGTGCCCGTTTAGAAATATATTTGTTGGGAAAGCTGGTGAGATGGCAACTTATTATTCTACCTTCTGTGTACAGATCTGTCCGATATTTGAGCATCTCCACATTGTGCTATAAATAAAAAGGCCATGCTGTGGGCCGATCACGTGTCTACCTTCCCATGCATTACTTTGCATATAGGCACATGTTTATTCATTCGTGATTCATAGTATGTGCTTTGCTTTCCTCTGTACTAATGCCTCCTCACGCGGAGCTGCCGCCGCTTTCTTCTCCTCTTCTTCAAGTGACTCACTGTGCAAACAACACTCGCCGAGCCCCGCTTTTTACTTCCCGGCGCCTGATTTAAGCTAACAAACACTGAGTAAGTAGTCACCGGAGAGAGAAAGTGATGGTACGTGGCTAAAAGCAAAACAAGAAGAAAAGAAAAAACATTGTTGCGTTTCGCGGATCCTGTTTGCTGTCATGTTCCAGGCGGCTTATGCTGGTGTAAACTTGTTAAGCTGAGATTTTTATGCATCTTCAGAGATAAGTGGGCAGATTGAAGAAAAAACGTGATAAGCATTTGGAGTGACAGCGCGGCTCAGCATTAAGCGACTGCCTTAATATATGAACATGTGCACACAAGCCGTTCTGCACCAGGATTTAATCAGACCGCATAAATGATGAATGGAAGTTGGCCCTGCTTGCTGTAATGAAGCTCTTCAAATAGGCGAAGTATAGGCGCATTTAATATGCATTAGATATTGTGGCATGATATCAGACAACATGAATAAGTGTAATAACCCTGTTGAATATTACAAGAACATTTGCGCAGTGTTTTTGAGAGGTCTCTTAGATAACGCCAATACCCAAATGCAGATATAAAGTATACAAATATGACTATGAATTTATTTTCCACATTTTTTTTGATTTTCCACACTATCCTTGAGTAGCCAAGCTATACTTTACATTAATAAAAACAGCAGTTATTCTTATACATTTCATAAACTAAAATACAAACACTGATTTTATTTTATCAGTCTACTTTAGGTATTTCATTCATAGTTTCTGACCCTGCCTTGATTAGCTGCAGTTAGCATTAGCATGCTCCCGCTAGCTTAAGCATGCTGTTGCTAGCCGCAGCATTTTGTGTGGCGAACTTAAATACGTTTGCGGTTGGATTCTCAGGTTCTAAGCTTCAAAATGAGGCACAGCATGTCCATATTCCCTTATTTAATCACTGAAAGTTGTGTTTCTAAAACGGTAAGAGCCAAAAGGTATCGGTTCAGTATCGGATATTTGTAGCCGATACCCGATAGTGTATTTTTTTCAGTATTGCGCTGATATCTGATACCAGTAATCGGATCGGTGCAACGTTGTTCTCTCATCAAAAACATACCTGGAGCTGTGTTTCGAGCTTCACTACAGCCACACAAGTCGCTTGACTTTTTAAAAAAACTTTTTCTTGAATGAGCTGCACAGCAAAGAGAAGTAAGAGGTGGGGAGGGGCTTGTAGCGAGAGTGTGTAAAACTATTTCTTATTTGTTTCAGCTTTTTTTCTATAAGTATTGCATTTTCTAACCAACAAAGTGAAATGTAGTGATAAAGATGTGTTTGAGGTTATTGCCAAATATGCCAAAAGCTGCTCTTTAACAGCACAACTTAAATTCCAGGTTCTTTGCCACAAGCTCTGCTTAACAATAACACATAAACAAATGTGCCAGTGATACGGTAACAAACATACTCCTAATGTTCTGCCATGACTCTGACTATTTTTGTAGTGGAAATCAAAATAAGGCATTTGGACGAGGACCAAACATAACATCGAGCACAGGTGTTTTATGAGGTACTTCTCACTAACTAAAAAAAACAGTGATGGGAAAAAAATGTATGTATTGGAAGAAATGTTACACTTTGATGAATGGCTTTAATGAAGCAGAAAAATCCACTGCAGTCAAGTGTCGAGAAGTTTGATTATCTTTGAACATTTAGTCACTTACAAAATGTAATGGCTTTTGTGGTTTGTTTTTGCAAAAGCCACTTCCATGTCTGAACAGTTTTTTGTTGTTTTTTAGTTCTTATAGTCATCAGTGTTAAGCCAGATGACTGATTATATAAATGATATAGTATAATGATATATGATATAACATATAACAAATTCAATTGCAATATTCAACAACAGACCAACATCCACACAGTGAATCAACATGACCCCCTCTTTTCCCATGGACTTTGCTATTATGCTATAAAAAACACATTGACTAATACACAAGCTTAAGACTTTGTTTTATACATGTGACATTCAAGTACACATCCACCTCTTTTTGGACCATTCATAATACAAATATGAAAATACTAAAGTCGACTAAACTGTCGGGGTGCAGGATTTCCTACAAGGATCTCAGGAGCAGGCGACCTTTGGATATAGTTAAAGCGTGAATACTAGTGAGGGCATTTTGCTCTGATTGCAACTTTTACGCACAGCAACGACACGGACATGAGAAAATTACTACCCAGCCATTAGACCTTGCACTCATTTATAGTGGTTCTCTGGTTTATACGCACACAGCAAGGTGTCAAATTTAAAATATCACTCCATATGCCGTACGCAATGCAGTGAAGCTCATTAATCGCGGAGTTTGTTGATATTGTAGATCGGGGGTACAGACCAGAGTGCGGGGCAATCTCTCCTCGTCAAAGGGTGGTCTGGGATATTGTTACAAAAGTGACAGTATTTTCAGTGTTTTATATGATGTTGCTAGACCAGTGGTTCCAAAATGAAGCATTATTTCTATGCAAAGAATCTTTTTTAGACATCTTTGCAAAAGGAAGTTCCAACCTTCATGCGGAGAGTCTAACTTGCCCGTACTTTCAATGGAACAGAAATTTTAACACCACACAATCTAGCTTCAAACCTTGACAAAACCTGGATAAAATGAATTAAAATCAGTTTATTTCATCTTGCAATCAACAAAATCCACTTCTTGAGGACTTAAACTGTTGAGGAAAGTCTCTTCATGTGAACTTTGCTAACTGATTTGATTGATTTATTGATTTCCTTTACATCGGGTGTGGACCCAATTAGATGAAGGTCACTGCAGTGTGGTAATGACCGAGTTAAAGTCTTAATGAGCGACCGGCAGCCTCGTGCGAAAGTGCTGCTCCAAAGAAATAATGTAAGTGCATCTACGTACAAATCGATGCTAAGATGTGTTGTGCACGATAAATAAAGGTCAGAGTGTCCTTTGGTTCAATGAAGACGAGCGAGAAGATCCAAGCGCCCTTTTTAAAGCTCATGCCGAAAAGTGGAGTCGACAAAACAAACATGGAAACCCACCTAGACACAGGGAGAACATGCAAACAACCCATAGCGCCGCCCCACGGGAACAATAAAGTCTACAAATACAAAAAAAAATGTCAGCTCAAATCAAAAAATGACATTCCGGTATCTTCACAGGCGACTAAAAACAAATCGTTTTCATAAATTAGACAATGAAGCCCTAAAATATACATTGTTTTCGCACATCATTGGACCTGGAGTTGTGTTCATTACATTTCAGTGCATATGTTGTCACAGGCAGGAGTCCCAGGCTGTCTCCAGGTCATAGTTATCCAGGAAGTCAGTGGAAAAGACGCTTGGGGGTGTTGGCGTGGCTAGTTTCGGTAAATCCTTCCTATGACTCTCCTCCATCGTCAGGTCCAGCCAGTCCATGCCGTCCACGCCGTGCTCCTCCGAAGACGCGCTCGGTTCTGCGTCCATTGCGTCCATGGGAGAAGAGGGGGGATGGTCCAAGATACTCTGGGTGCACAACATTTGACTGTGCAGGTCGTCGATCAGCGTCAGCGGGCCGCCGGGCTCCACTCCGAGGAGAGGCGTACCCGTGGTGCTCTCCAGGAAGTCCTCCAGCCGCCCGGCCCTGTTCCGCTCCGGGGCGCCGGCTGACTCGTGGGGTGCTGCTGAGGGTGCGGGAGGAGCGGGGTCAAGGCAGGGGGCGGTAGCGGGTGACAGCAGCGGGTGGAGTGGAGAGGAAGAGCGGTGGAGGGAGTCGAGGGCTGGGTCGGGACTTGGTTTGAACCGGGAAATATCTGGACAAAAAGATAACGCCACGTAAAGATGATGTTTTTTGTTGTTACAAGGGCATTAGCTAGTGCTTGTTACCTCCTGTCTTCAGAATAAAGTCAAGGAAGTCTTCGTTTTCTGTGTCCTACAAATATGAAAACAGTAGTTCAGTTTATAAATTTCCCATCTCTAGACCAGTGTTAATTTCGTTGACTAAAATATTTAGTCTTAATTTTAGTCAAAGTGATATTTTTGACAACTAAAATTGGACTAAAACTAAATTAAAAGTTTCTCATGAGACTAAAACTATGACTAAAATGTCCAGATCTTTTAGTCGACTAAAATAAGACTAAATAAAAATGAAAAGGAGAGACTAAAATCATCCAAACTTCTATTGACCGTCTGAAAGAGCCTCATATAATTTAAATTCTCTGCCAAATGAACAGGTCTGAGCTTTTTTCATGTGGAAGAAGCTCCATGAAGTCGAGGACCTTGATTAAATATGATTATAATGAATTTTATCAATGCAAAGTCCACTAAATTAGTCTTAAATTTAGTCGACTAAATTGACATGCAATTTTAGTCGACTAAAACTAGACTAGAATTGAAATGCTTTTTTTGACTAAATCACATCTAAAATTAAATTACATTTTAGTCAAAAGACTAAAACTAAATTAAAATATGTTGTCAAAATTTACACTGCTCTAAACCTTGACCTTTGGAAAAAACGAAGCACAGGAAATCGTAGATGAGAACATGCAAACTCCACACTCTTCCTGTGAGGTAACTCAGAAGCCAATACCTAATACACGGACCTAAAATGATTGCTTTTGCTAATACAGCTTGTAATCCCAAACATGGTATCCCTCCTTTGACGAAGTGACCACTCAAGTACGACGGCTTTCCATAAATCTAATCTGGTGACTCGGGGTTAAAACATACTTTGGCGTCAGATGAGGAGGCAGCCGGAGAGACGGGACTGAAGAGGAAATCAAGACCGGAGCATATTTTCTGGGAGAGGTGGGAAAAAAAAAATAGATGTAAAGACTGTAAATGCGTGGATCAGGCTTAGTTTTGTGCAAGAGGGCCATACATTTAGAGCGGGCGGCGGTGACGGCACACTCTCGTCACACAAACTCTGGCTGAGTTCTTGATGAGGTTCCGCTCGGCTCTGCTCGAGTCCGCTTTGATCCTGAAGTCATCAAAAACAGGGAAGAAAAGGAAAGCGTTTGAACGGCGTCCCGATCAGAATGGCAAAATACGTTTTCAAAAATCAATCAGAGTACATGGTTGGCAGGTTCTCCAGACCCAATAAGAGCAGGGGCATTTTGTGGTTCGCGCGGGGCAAAATGATGCATTACATAAATAATTGCGGTCTTTGCCGATTGTGACCATTTTGATTCACGTGCGATTAACCTGAGAGGAATTGCCGGTCGATAAAATCTCCGCGAACCACTCTGCTCTTCAGACTGAAATTTGCAGAGTGTGATTCATTATAATGATATCCTTTGCACAAACGCCCTCCTGTTCCATCGACTGAAATAGCAGTGGCGGTGCCCGAGTGTGACTTTGCGCGGTTAAACACCACTTTAAATAGTGCCATCATGGAGATCCGGGAGAGCCGCTGAAGCCTGCTGAGGGAGCAGTATATAGTAAACAGCACACAGTGTTCCGCCAAAGCGCCGCATTTTTCACACCGCGGCCGCTCCGCTGCACCTGCACGCACTCAAACGGCACTTCTCAATTAGCCCTGACGCGCCTTTGTACGCTGTCTATTATCAACATAAATCACTGTAATGGCGCTTGTCGTTAAACTAATTAGCAAAGCAATAATAATCTGCATCGGGCGGCTGTCTGACTTTCATCACGGGCCGCTGTCAGGCTCTCAAACGGAATACTTCATCTGTGATCCTATTGACTTTGACTTTGGAGATGTGACTGTATGGGACTCTGACAGGCTGCTCTGTTGCAGCAGCTGTGCTCTGAGCGGAGGTTTGATCAAGAATGGGAACTGAGCGGCAGGATCATAAAAGAAATGGCTGATGAGAACATAGTGCTCTCAGTTTTGAATTTTAGAATAGTGCTTTTTTTTTTTTTATATATAAATGAAAGAAAATACCCGAATGTCACAAAAGATCATCATTTGTCATTTATAAGACAGCATTGTATATTTAACATCTTAAAAACATCCGACTTATTTCCTCCACTGCATCTTGTCCAAAGAGTGTAGTACTGCTGTGATATTTCACATCATATTGTAGAAAAATCCAATCCAACTGTATAAATAAAGCTCTCTGGAGCAACCTAATCTACCAAAGTGCTGTGCACATATTCTGAGTGCAATACACAGATGTAAGATATGAAAAACGGCATCTTCAAAACAGTAAAATAGCTATCAGGCAGAGGTAAAAGCCAGAGAGAAGAAATAGGTTTTGAGAGGACACTTAAAATAGGAAGGGACTCGACTTGTCCAATATTTAGGGGAGGCTTATTCAGAAGTAGGCTTGCATTGTTATTAGAATAACAAGGTCAAGGATAAAAAAGTTTTCATCTTCTCTTTCATCTTTATTTGATCCCATATTCTATAAAATGTAAAACAAATTTTGGAAACATAAATAAGAGCTAAGTGGATTTCTTGGAGTGGGAGGGGATAGGAAATGTGGGCGGAGATAAGAGCGATGAAGTGTTTTCAGCTCACTGACAGAGGCAGAAAAACATGCTTGGACCAAGCAAACAAATCTGCAAGTGTCTCTTAAATGAAGTAAAAAACTTAAAACTAATGTGGTAGAATTCTTTACCAAAGCATCCATTTTGAATCCTCCCCCCCTCCCCTTTAATGCTGTGTACAGCCCAGTATCATCTCTCCTATTGTGTGTGGCTGCAGAATCTGTATGCAAATCTCACCTTTGAGCTCTGCTGTTTCAGACCTCCCATGAGCATAATCGCGTTGGCTTCATTATCAGGCCGAGGCAGCTGAGCAGAGCCGTGTCCTGGGAGCTTAGCGGCAGATGACTGTAATCGCTGGTGGGAATACGGAAACAAAGACCAACCACAGCGGAATTTAGCATATAAATGACCGAGAAGGTACCTTAATGATTGCAAAAGAAAACCATGACGGCTACCTGCAGTGTAAGGTGTTTGGATGTTTTCCCATTCGCCTGGCTCTCTGTTATTTGATTGGTCAGGGTGATCAGGAAGTGGTTTCCATTGCTGTCCGTGACTATGGCTGGAGTGGAGTTGTTGTGGAGATCGAACGAAAGCATGTGCTGGAGCTTCTGGTCCGGCCACACTGCGGAGACCTGGTCGGAAAATGAGAAGGACCATAAAGGCTTCACTTGAATTGTCTGTTACAAATCGCATTATGGTTGCCAGGTTTGAACAACAAAACTTGCCCAAAAGTATCAGAAAGCCATTTCACAGCGTTTGTTAACCTGAATCTAACATCTTGCTAGCCCAGTCTTTCACCCTGACCCTTTGATGATGGTAAATGACAGGTTGATTAACCAATTGGAAAATGTCATGGTCCGTCCATATCAAAACCTATGCAAGCACGAACAACTAATCAACCAGAAAAACGTAGAAACACGACAAACTTCAGTGGAATCAACAGGAGAGTGTTTAAAAGGCGAGACACTGCAGGTGAATAGGGAAAAAATGTATATTTACAGATATCAATTTGAAACTTTCGCTGTAGATCACTGGCATAAATGTGAGAACAAAATACATGGCAAGTTTTCTGTCATTTTATCTTTTCATATAAGAACAAGGTGTTTAATGCCTAAAAATGCCCCACATTTCACATTCCACATGGATAGAGCTACATTCAAATTTATGGTTTCATTTTATTGATAAATGAGTTACCAAGACTTTTTCAGAGGGGATTTTGGATTTCTTGTTTAGTTTTAAAATAAGCTGTTTTTTAGTGGAAAAATGTGTAAAAATGTATTTTTCGCCTTATTTTTTGACATTCAAAACTCAATAAATGGGGCTAGGGGTTAAATAATAAAAAATCCCTCTGAAAAAATCTTCCAAATATTGTTCAGTCCAAGGCTGGAAAATTTGAAGTCTTTAGGTCCGACTGACGTGGACATAGCGTCGCTAAAATGACAGAAAAATGTGTTTTGAGAAAAAGGCCCTTAAAATTGTGTTCTCCCATATAAGTCTATGGGGGAACATTGAATCAGCGCAATATTTAAACATGTTATTGTGAATATTAGGCATATTTTCTGTTTCCGGGTGAAAGCTTGTATGTTCAGAGACCAATTTGGCCAAAAAACCTGAAAACTGAAAAAATTGAGTTTTGCTTGTAGTGTCTCCCCTTAAGAGGGAATGTTTTCCATTTGTCATTTCTGGTCTATGGCCCGAGTTGTGAGTCTCTGAGGCCCAATACTATACACTAATAGAAAGTTAACCAAATCAACCAAAACTACTGCTAACATCACACCTCTGGTCTCAGACATATTTCTTTACCTGTGGAGTTTTCTGTTTGGGCTGCGGTTGCTCTATCCTGCTCTGTATTTGCGTTTGTTGACACTCTTTGGACTGCTGCTGAGATAAGACTTTCTGCTGCTGGAGTAGAGCCTGTTGCTTCAGCTGGATCTGTTGTTGATGATGATGCTGTTGTACGTCAAACACAGGCCTTTGCTGCTGTCTGTGGGATTTCTTCTTCTTTTTCTCCTGCGGCAGACACGCTTTCTGCTGCTTGTCCCCGCACTCCGCTCTCTGATCGTGCCTCTGAGTTGCCTGGTTTTGCAGTCTGCGCTGTTGCTGGAACAGGAGTCTGTGAACCGCCTGCTGCTGTCGGACGTTTTGATCGGCGTGTCCGTTGGGCAGCTCCGGACCAGCCGCCAAGGTTTGCACACTCACTTCCTCCACGACTTCTTGCTTGACCTTCACAGCAAGTTCGCCCACTGACATCGTCAGGGGCGGCTTTTCAGTTTTGCAGTTTTTATCTGGCGGTTCTTCTTTGACTCTCAACAGAAGCATGGTGTCAGTTTCGTGTTGCGACTCTCCCCTCCTCTTCCTCTCCAGCTTCGTCCGAAACATCTCCACAAGTCTCTGATTGTGCACGAGCAACTTCTTCAGCTCCTCAATCTGCTGGTCCTTCTGCTGCAACATCAAGTCTTTATCCACCGTGTCTTCTCGGGCTTTTGGCTTGGAGGAGTCTTTCTGGGCCGCGCAGCATTTGTCTATGTAAACAGGCTGTAAAGAAAAGTGACAAGGCGCTGCTGGCAAGGGGCTGGTCTGCTCCTCTTTGATGCTGATGCTTAGCTGTGGAGTTGACACAGGCCGTTGGTCAAGCTAAGTTACGAGAAAACAGAAGCACAAGTTTGTTTTTTGATACCATTGTAGGGTTTTTAAGACATACTGTATATATCAAGTACATAAAGTTTTACCGTTTCTCCTAAAGCTTCTTGGGTTTTAGGTTGTTTTGGCCCCGTTGCAAGAATGGAGTCCTCCGGGACAGTTAAGGAAGCACTGGAAGAATTGTCTCCTGAACTCCTGATCTGGAAGGTGGAAGTTCTCTGCGTGGTAGCTACAGCAGAGGAAGGAAAATGGTTATGGTTCTCTATTTGTTATAACGATACACGGGTTGTTGAAACCGTAGCAACATAAGCCTCTCAACCTAATTGTTTGGAAAATCCTTCCACCGCTATCAAAGGTTATGCGGCTCCATGGCTCCAATGATGATAATTATTTAATCGCCATCAGTTCATTTGCTTACCAGATGGTAACGTATGGCAAACTGATGGCCATTTAAAGGGGTGGCATTAGCTGAGTTGGTAGAGCCGTACACCCACTAACCCAAACGTTGCATGTTCAATACAGTTACTGGCAATGCATATCGTCAACCTCATTCAAGTCATTTTTAGGACAAATTGAGATTTTTTGTTTCATTCTCTCCAAACACGGCTGCATGTTTTGGTACAGTTGTGTCCTGTGTCCTCTACTTAACAGAATAACTGTTACAGGTTTTTCCCTCCTCTATTTTCCCCCCAAACCTTAAAATATAGCTTAAACATTTATGCTAGCAGACTGGCGATCTTGCTGCTCATATTCATGTATGGTTATTCATATTACAGCTCACTCTATTGCTGCTTGTTTTCTTTTCTTGCCTATTTAAAGTACACTTGTATCTTGCCTTGTCTGAAGTTTTACAGAGCATCGCCACCTCTTTCTTTCTTTCTTTCTTTCTTTCTTTCTTTCTTTCTTTCTTTCTTTCTTTCTTTCTTTCTTTCTTTCTTTCTTTCTTTCTTTCTTTCTTTCTTTCTTTCTTTCTTTCTTTCTTTCGTGCCTTCCTTTTTACATACCCTCCCTCTTTTCTTTCTGTCTGTCTTCCTTCCTTCCTTCCTTCCTTCTTTCCTTCCTGCCTTCCTATACCCTCCCTCCTTTCTTCCTTCCTTCCTTCCTTCCTTCCTTCCTTCCTTCCTTCCTTCCTTCCTTCCTGCCTTCCTTCCTTCCTTCCTTCCTTCCTTCCTTCCTTCCTTCCTTTCTTTTTACATATCTATGCAAATTGCTTACATGCATTTCAGAACATGTTTGTAGAGACCACAATGTTAGCGGCTTTATTCATAATAACCCCCATGTGGTGCAGGAATAGTTTGGACAATTGCAACCTTTGAGATTTGGTTAACTTATTTTTGGTTCCCGACACTGGCACTGACTCCAGAAAATAAAAAAACAAACAAAAAAATCAGAGATGCTCATTATTAAAGCAACATTCTTGTGCAGTACATCCTCTTGTGCCCCTGTAGATCCTATAGCCTGCCCCACGCTAAGCCGTTTGGCACCTCACCTGCCTGTCCGACGAGTGAAGACAGCTGCAGTGAGAAACTCCCATTAGCAGCTGTCCTGGACGCTCCTTCCGGCCCCGGCTCTTTTGCCCCCCCTGCTGCCTGAGAGCCCGCACTGCCCCGGCCCGCCGCGCTCCCCGCCTGGTGCGCCCTGAGCCTCTCTATCAGGTCGCTCTTGGTGCCAGACACGGTGAGGCCGCGCGACTTCAGCTCCGCCTTGAGTTCCGCGACCTGACAGCAGACAAAGTGGAGGGAGATTGAAGGGGAAAGAGCGAACGGGAGCAAAGAGGTGAGGATAATGTGAGATGAGAAGAGAGGAGGATCATGGGAAACGGGCGAGAAAACAGTAAGACAGAGCTATCCATCACTGTCGCGGAGCCGCTTCACAACGACGACAGCTTCCTTCAAAAGCATCAACTGCTGTTTGTTACAGTAGGAGCTATAGGTGCAGCTTTGGGGAAATATCAATCAGGATAGTTTTGTAGTTTTGTATGGCACTTCTTTATTTCTTATTCTTGGATTTCTGAGACTTTGTTTTGAGAAACTTCAATTCCCACATCATCCGAAGTACTTCATAGATGCAAGAAAAGAGTTGTATGATGTGACTCTTGAAGGCTCTGTGCATAGGGTAACGACTGTTTCCTGTTTGTGCATTTGCCATGTATTTAAATAAATAAATAGATGAATATTTAAGCAGTTTGTGGCAGAAAGCAGCTGTTGGATGATTACTTGCAACATTTTAAAAACATTGCTCAGGAATATACTTCAGATATGTGTTTTTTCAACCAAGTATTTTATCATCGAAGCTAAAGGCTGATGCTAATTTCACACTAACAAATGTTAGCACCCCCATCTGAACCAATGTTTATAAAACACACGTGGCTTGACTTTTACTTCAGTTTAGTTCTGCTCTTTTTAATCATTTTTCATTCATGTTTAAATGTGGACAGGAAGTGGTCTTTACCCTACGCTGGCCAACACGAAGTAGAATCTATTATGGGGTATGAAATGCTCGCGGGTTATGGTGCGTTCATGTGGTGCTCAGGAACTCGGGCGAACAACTTCCCAGTTGGGGAATGCACTTGAACGCTCTCTCAACTGGGGGAAAACGACTGGGAAACTCGGTTCAAAACGACTTCCGCACCTGACAGAGCAAATCATCTGATTTGTTCATTTATCGTCTGTGAGCTTTTTAGCTAAACACTGCAACTTTTTTGAGTTTAGTGTTAGCTATGGTCATCCTCGAAGTGACAAAATTGTGAGTGAAATGCCTGACATCAATGCTTGGAAAAAGTGAATTTACGTGATTTTTTTTTTTTTTTTTAAACTAGCGTTTAGCTTTTGAGATGCTGACAACACATTTAAATAATTACCTGAGCTAAGCACTAATCAATGATAAAAGACTGTTTTTATTTGATGACATCAAAATCCCCACTTTGCCACATAAAAACCACATCAACACAAAGCAACTGGGAACAATGATGTCACATCTCGGGAAAACGAGCACCCTAGTCCACGTGAACGCACCATCAGTGGCAGAGCCCACACCCATGTTTTCAGTGGTTGGACATGCGCCTTGCTTCTGGTGCCTGTGTACACTGCTGAGAGTGCGTTTGAGAGTGTGAATGCAGGATAACAGATACAAGGTCGGCCATAGCTACAATGCGGAGAGTTCACATTGACCTCCCACTTATTTATTTATTTCATTGATAGTCACTGTTTTGACCCAATTATAATGTTTTCCTGCTAAGATCGTTACATCTCTTTGGTATCATCGTGAGCTTTACCTTAAGTTCATCCAGATTTGGGGGCAGACATGTTGCTCTGTTGATCTCCTCTGTTTGAGAGTTGGATGGGACCACTGGAACATCCACAGGTAGCACTGATGTGAGACTGGATTGCTCCTGGTCTGTCTGTCTATGTATATTAAAAAAAAGTATAGTAAATATAGTAACTAGGTTTCATATCCAGTGTGTTCACTGAAGTCTTACTTGTCTGACTGAGTGGGGATGGAGGAGTGTCCGACGCTCTGCTGTCTGTGCTGCTGACTGAGGATCTGCAGCTGGAGGAAGAGCTGTTGCTGCTGCAGGAGTTTGGCATAAGATGAGTCCAGTTTTGGAGGAGCCTCCTTATCGCCTTTCTGGTCCGGCGGGATGTACTCGTGGTACTTCAGCTTTTTAATCTGAAGGGTAAACAACAGGTTTGTTTGGTAGAGCGTACCTCTCCACTGTAAGTTTTTTTTTTTTTTTAGCTTTGACATTAGCAACTTTGTTTGATGGCATATTGCAATCGTGACGGATTGATCCCTCATATATCACTTGTATAAAAGGAGAATTTAAACCCATTATAACAGTATACCTTTGGCTTATCGTCTTTCGGTTTCTTCTGTTTTTGGATGTTGTGCTCTGGTGAGTTTATCTTCAACTTGTTCTACAATAGATCAGCAAGTTTGTAAATCCATTTCAGTTTGTACAGCTGCCAAATGCTTCATAGTCTCACATGTACCTCAGCAGTTATCCTCTGGGCACATGTTGACAGTGAAGTCGTCAGCCTTACGGGTGAGTCTGTAGGATCCTGTTAGGAAAAGTTGCATGAGAATCGGTGTTGACTACATAGTGCAGTACATAGACTGTGTGCACTTACTTGTACAGGAGATCGGGCTTGAGCGAGTGTGAGTGCCCCAGGGGGCAGAGGGGAGTCCTGGCTGTCGTTACTGTCCTCGTCACAAGAGGAAAGCTCATCCGAGGCCTTGGAAAACTCTGTGTCTAAAAGAAAAGTCAGATTGGGTGTTTAATTTGTGGTCTGTGGATTTGATCTGGCACTGACATGTAAATCTCAACCATGATCATTGAAGTGACATGATTTGACTTTGAGTAGGTAAACAGCGTATCCTGAATTCAGCATCTCAAGTGAATTTGTAACACTTTCTGAGAATTAAAGCAATGGAATAACACTTTCACCAAATCCTAGTGATGTACATCATATATGACCAAACAGATGGTTCCCCTATGAATTATTACTAGGGGTGTAATGGTTCAGCTCTCTCACGGTTTGGTGGTGTTCGGTTCACAGTGCAGGATCCACGGTTCGGTGCATCATGGTGCAAGTGCGATATAAATGGCTAAGTCTGTTTTGAAATAAAATTGTCTAAATGTTCATTATTAGGCAGTAGCCTATTTGTTTTATAAATAAATTGACAATACTTTCAAATTTTTCAATGTGGCTTTTCAATAAAATGTGCCCCTGAGTTCACAAAACAAAATAGAAAACATAGTGCTCTAAAGTTAAAAGGAAAAAAGCAGCGCGGTGTGGACCATGTGCTCGTTAAATGATCAGTTTCAGGTTCACTTTCCATAGGGAGATAGAAAAAGCAGCTCCTTTGATTTGTGGCTTGTGTTTGGGATGACATTCTGCTTGTACTTTCTTGGAAACAAAGTTTTCAGGCGGATTATGTGCATTTGTCTGCGCCACCATCGTGCAGTGCACTGGATCTATACTTTACCGCTGCCTGGACATCATCATCATCATCATCATCATCATCATCTTTGAACACAGATTTCATGTGTTTTTGGAGAATGTCTTTGCCTGCAGCCTTCAATTTAGCAGCATGTGATGATGACCCACATTCGCTCTGTTTACGAAATTTAGACTCAAACTTGCACCGTCACTTTAGTACAGATTTCTGCACCGTGGCACAGTGCATTGTTACACCCCAAGAATTACATTTTCAATATTTTTATAGTACTTTAACAGGTTCTGTCTCTGATGAGTGTAATAATATACTGTGTATCAAAATCATCTGCCTTACGTTGCCTAAAAACATTGCCTAGAAAACAGGTAATAGTAGTTAAGCCCTGTTTCTGTGCACACGAAAATGTTTGCAGTTCCCTGCAAATGGCACTTGAACTATTGTGAAGCCGTTTGAATGAGGCTTAACTAATAGCTGCGAGCTATACTGACAGAAGGAGAGGACTGGATACGACAAGATTCATGCCTATTCATGAGGGAACTAATGTATAACTCGGTTAAGCACCATGGTACACTTCAGCCTATACCATAATATTAAGACACCTCCCAATCCCTGCTATGATAACAGTATTATGTGATAGAATGAGACAAAAACACTGTCTCATGAAAAGGTCATGTAATTTGTCAGATCACAGAGCTCTATGGTGTTCCTATTATCCTCTCCCTGGAGATATTATCATCATGTCATTATGGTGGTTTTGCAAAGTAAAGCCACCTGTGAGGCTCCCGTGGACTACAGAAGATTATCCCGGCGCCTTATTGAATCATAGGAGCCGCTGTGGGCTGCAGAACTCACCGCTGGCCGTTCATTTACCAAGCTGTGATGAAAAGAGAACGCGGGTGAGACTTGATACCCTCTGATGCAATAATGTGGAGTCTAGTTTCTTCCAGGGCGGACACAATGTATCCGTCTGCTGTGTGGTGTGTCGGTTCCCTGTGACTCCCGGCCCCTCCGCTGCGGCGGCAAACGGCCGTAATGTGGTTGGGTTTATTGTCTCTCGCTGACGGAGACAAATAAGCTAACAACATTGTACCGTATCACACTTCCGCGCCGTCTGCCCTCCCACGCATCAATCAAGCAGCCGGTCCTCGCTCATAATCTTAGCACCATGTTGCCCATCGCCCTATAATCATTTTAGGTTGTGTGATATAAGAGAACAGGATCCACTGCTTGTTGGGAAATGTTGAAAGTGACACTGGTTATTCTAAAAATTAAAACACACACACAATTGCTAAAGGTCAAATTGCGAGGTCATTTCATTTTGTGCGCACTCCCACCTGCCAAATAGCAGCGCGGTTCTGCCAGGCTCCCCCTTTAATGACTGTAAATGAGCCCGTAATTGTCCTAATGGGAGATAATTGCTTCTATTAACACCGCGATCATCTCCGCACGCCGACAGTGACGGAGGAGACGTCTTCGGTTCCTGTCTGTCAGGCGCGGCGCACGGAGCCATTCATAATTCAGTCGACCCCGTCTCGAACTTTGGGGAGGAGGGGGGTGACATCAATTTGTACAGCAGGTGCGACGGGACGGCCAAAGTTTGGGATTCGCTGTTAGCGCGTCGGGAGCGCAGCTGGGGGGGAGATATTAGTGAATTAATGAAAGCAGATGAGGGCGGCGAGAGGGGCCAAGCCTGGTGAGGGCGGTGAGCGTGCTTCTGTTGGGCGTCAGGCCTCCACAACAAAGCAGATTAAACATATTACGCTATGAACATTATCCGTGCAGAGTGGCAGCTGTGAACAAAACATAGGAGGCTTCAAACACATTGGAGAGTGAACCCTCACCTGCACGCCGGTGTTTGTTTTTAAAGGACAGGTGGCCGGTGTCGGAGCGTTACGCAATCACGGCAACTGTTTTATGTTTTGAAAGTGGGTTGAAAAAAAGGACTCGCTATTTCAGGCTCTTTGCAAGATAGATACAGACGGCGTCTCTGTAATCGCCCATATATGGTCATGTTTGAAAACAGTTATGGGGGAAACAATTTGGAGAAAAATCCAAGCTTTCTTTAATGATTCAAAAACTACTTTAACAAATGCTGAACTATGAATATAGTTTTCTACTAAATACAGATACAAAGACATGAAGGGGAGCAAAGTGGTTCAACAGCCCATGAATACATAAATAACGAAGAATGCTAACAGGATGCTTCATGATAGCATCGTGCTAATGCTAATGGATAGCTAGCGCTATCTACGACTGCCGTTTTTTCACTTCTACTGAACAATCTGCTGGGAATAAACATCCATATGGGCCCGAGTTACACTTGACTTTATTTGTATGTGATAAATAAGTTCATATTCCACCAGAAAATGGCTAGAAAGAGTGGAAAATTGTGTTTTCCAAAATATTCTATTTTCCCCCTCTGCAAAACCACGCCCCCTTCTATGACTATGCCGTCTGTATCTATGCTCTGTTTAGAAGTCAATAGACAGGGAGATTAACATTCACAAGTATGTATGAAAGCTTTGAAAAATTGCAAGAGCAAGACACCCTCAGGCTGCACACTGATATCATTAGCATAGCATTAGCGCAATGGCGACATGTTTATTTTATTTTGACCGATTGCAGCCCCACCTTCATTTAAAGTGCCGTCTGTGGTAATAACTAAACATGCTCAGTCTGCTCATGGCTTGAAACAGCACTTCAAATCAAGGTGCGGCTGCAATTGCTAAAATGTTCAGTAATGCTATTTATGCGCTAATGCTATGCTAATGCTATCAGAGTGCCGCCGTATTAATGAGTCATAAATCAAACGTGACATCTTGAGGGCTGCATAATGCTGTTGTGACTGTTACATCTCACGTCCCTTAGTAAATGGCTTGCTCAATCACTTATGTAATTGAATGTTCATAATTAGCAACTGTAATGTGCCAATGTGAGCCCTGTTCCAGCTGTTTTAAATGCCGGCTGCCCAATAAAAGCGCTCCATTCGGTGTAAATGACTGCACAAAGGCTGGATCAACGCGCTCTGGTTCCTCTTTTCTCTGGGGCATGTTTGCATAAAAAAGAATCAATCCTGTCAATCTGTTGCACCAGTTAATTTTAAAAAGACAGGAAGTCATTCAGCTGCACACTAAAAAAACACACTATTAATTTTAAATTCTTAAACAGAAAGTTTGTAGACTGCAAAACTAGTTTTATTACTTTGACTTTAGGTATTATAATTGATATATATTTTTCAAAGCAATTGTAAGTTTTCATTCGTCTTCTGATAAACAGTAATGTAAAATTATTCCAACTTGCACATTGCTGAATTCAATATGACTTTCTTGGTTTTCAATGGAAAACAAAAATAAATAGTTTGGTTTCATTTTGGGCAACATGCGGATCCTAGCCTCAGAGGGGACTCTGTTGTTGTTTGTGTGTCGGCAATGTGTCTATAGTAGAATGTCTATGCTGTCAGAGTTCAGATGCTTTTCAAATCTTAAAGGAGCATTTTGCAACTTTTATGTGTAAAAATAGTTTATATAAGTGCGTATTTTACCTTGTAGTGACCAAGCGGCTGTATGAGTGGTCAACATGGCACCTTTACTTTCCATCACAGTGGTCTCTATGATTCTCCGGGGTCAATTGTTTGGAAGGTTTCCACTGCTGACGGACCCTCTCACCCGAAAACCAACAAAACAATTGATCCTGGAGCGTTGTAGAGACCACCAAGATCATAAGTGAAGGCGCCATGCTGACCACTCATACAGCCGCTGGGTCACTACAAGGTCAAATATGCACAAATGCCTTTTTTTTTCAGCAGAAAAAGTTGCATAATGCAGCTTTAAGGTAGACACGTAATGTAATATATATTTGAGGTTCTGAGGTTTAATCATTTTAAATAATGTCTATGAAAGGATAAATATAACAATGACAGAGACAGAGACACCGGAACTAGGGCTGGGCAGGAGTTTGCCCGCAGCTCCCTCTGTAGGCAGAGGTAGGAATGACAGAGAAGCCAGGGCTCTGTTTCTGAGAGAGAGACTGCACAATGCTGTGACAAACGCAGTAACTGCTCAGAATGGGAACAGTGATGGATTATGGGCTTAAGAATGCAGTTATGCAGTGGACAGTTTTTGTTTTATGATGCATAAAAAGCGAGGATGTACATACTAAACTACCAGGTATGTTTTTGACGAGTGTACAACAAGATAACACAGCTAAAAGCTCAAGCTAGTCAATTTTGACGATATGTCTCTTTTAAACGCTGTCCTGGCTGTCACAGATAGCCCATCTGAACCAGGGTTATCTCACCTATGATGACATGTTTGACGTTGGAGTGAACAGGGAGGATGTTCTTCTGGATGAGCTCCATGGGCCCGGGCCGCTGGGAAATCTTATCGTTCAAATTGTCCGCGAGACGAGCTCTTTTCAGCTGCCACTGTTGGGCCTGCACGGACGCCTCCGATGACGCCTCTGAAAGCGCACAGCAGATAGACTGTTTTAACCTTTCTGTCAAAACACCATCCGAGTCTGTCAGCCTTGTGCGGTGTTCAGGCAGACGGGGTCGAAGCACGGCTCTCACCATCTAAGATGTGCATTCTGATCAGCTCGGCGCGCTCGGGACGCCTCTGGATCTTTCTCTTCAGATAGTCTTCAGTCTGCAAAGAAAAATGGACACAAGCCTTGAGAACCTTAGCCGTTTTGTGACATGTTATATTTCATCATGCAAAGCAAAGGTTTTGTAATGTATTTTTGCAACTTAATACTCACTCGTGCACGTTCAAGGTTCCGTTTGTGTTCGTGGAAGGAGGCTGAACTTTTCAGAGCTGCAAATAAAGATATGCAGAGGGTTAGTATTAACCATGTACAGGGCTGTATCTTTCTTTGTTGACAACATTATGATGATAATTAGCTGCATACATACAGGATTTGAACTGAAAGGAATGGCTGTGCACATCTTGGATATAGGCACTGAAAACAGACTTTACTTTGTTGTAGGTCCAAAAAGTATTTAAAGAAAATCTCACTCAATCAGTGCACTTTGGAAACACTACATGTGTATGTATGAATTTTCCAAAAGCATCCAACCCTTGCACTCGTGGTCCAATTACCAAAGCAGTGTTAAAGGGCTGAAATATCAAATGGGACGAGCTCCTCGGGGTATCTGCTCCACCAGTGGTATTTCAGAGTGGGGCCAGCCATTACAAATGACTCAAATAACACTTCTGTGGCTCTGTAATTATGCAAAAGGCAGGGATTAGTGCTACTGAAAACCTTAATGCCTACGGCCTGCCATGGCTTTTAAATATAACGTAGGAGAGTGAGCAAGTTATACCAGAGAGGCCATCATTTAGCAGCTTTTTGAGCCTTTTGTTTATATGGCTGGTCTATTGAAAACATTTTAACATTCCCATATTATGCTTCACTTAGCGATTTAAGAACACTTTAACATTTTTCTGCATGTTTTGTATTGTAAAATGGAACATATTTTTAAGGACAAAACAGTAAAGGTCATTCACACTTGATCATACTGCAAAGAGAAGAAGAATTTTATGCGGTGCAAGAGATTATTTTCAGTGCTTGAGAGGAACATCACCGCAGCATGCAGAATGGCAAACTCAAGTCAGCCTCTTCTTAAAAAGACATGGATTACAATAAGATTTCTCACTGAGTCTCGGAGGCAGCAGCATGTGTCTTTGCTCTTAGCCTCTGGAGATGATATGAATAAATATTACAGATCGCAGTGTGACATTTGAAGTTTCCAGAGCTTCCACCAGTAGATTGAACAGGGCAGTACCCGGCACAAATGTCTCGAGGCGTGCACTGTTGAATGCAAGAAACAGCCGATATTGATTTTTACTGTACGCCTCGTTTCAGTGAATCTTCCACTATACTAAACAAATAAGTTACACACTGTAGGTCCACTCCTTGCGGCCCTTCTCTGAGCTTGAGTCCATGGTCATGTTATAGGAATGAAACCATATAGCAAGCCATAAGTCTGACCATTACAGCACATATGATCTAGAGCTCGCAGTATGAAAAGAAGGATGCCAATGTGAAGCACTTTGAGCGAGTCCAATGCGGGATGTTGACTTTACAGCAATGTTTTAATCTGTGCAGCCAAAATATATTTTACTGTAGATTTTTCATATTGATTTGAAATAAGGAAAGAATGATAAATACATACTTAAACGGAATGAGGGGGACAAAAGGGTGAATTTGTGCTACATTTTTTGGCTTTAAGAGTGTTTTGACATATTCTTAAAGCCTACCTGTAAACTGCACTGCGATGTACTTTAAGGCTCTAAAGTGATAGTCTGTAAGTTTAAATATTTCACAAATTTACTAGTGCATTTACTTGTGTATAATTGACCACCTGTGTCTGAATGTTAAGGTAGCGTAAGTAATATTAAATAATAATATTTTTTCTAAAGTCTCTCCTCCCTTTGCTGATTTCAGCAACTAATCAGAATACGCGGGATTCCACTTTGACCAGTGATACGAGCCTGTGAACCGGCCTGGGTCAGGTCAGGTCCAATCAGGGGAGAAGGGGGAGGAGCTTGATTGATACTTTTGAAAATTCTGTTCCTGTGCTAGTCATTTTGCAAACTAGGCCTTTACTTTCAAATTTCACCCTATCTCTCCTTACTTTGCAAACTTACAGACGATCACTTTAAGAAAATACATAATAACAGCATAGATTGTGGGTACTCGGAGTATGACACAAACTTAGGGGTAGAAGTGGGTAGAGTAGCTAAAATATTTAATGGTAACATTACTTTGAAATAATTTGACTCAAGAAGAAGTAAAAAATAGTGAGTCTAAATTATGAGTAAAAAAAAGTACTTGGAAAATGCTGAATGAATGCTGTGACTTACTGTAAAACTGTTTAAGCATAAAAGTCTGATGATTCAGTAGTGATATAAATTATGAGAAACAAAACATGAAATGATGGGAAATAATCCTGTATTTCCAAAGGAAATGCTCCAAAGTATAGTATATAGTATAAGTATAAAGATTTTTTTTCTGAGGAGTAAAGTACACGAAACACAAACTACATTTATTTTAATGCGTCAACATTAAAGTGAAGTTAATAAAATAAAATAAAATAAAAAGTGAGGAGAGAAACTGCACAAGGAGTTTGAATGGCCGCCCTCTGGACGCAGTTTCCGGGTCCCAGCCTGTAGCAAACAGAGGAGGAAAACCACCTTTGTATACTTTCAAAAGTAAATGAGTAAGCTCCTTCGCCTCCTCTCCTGATTGGCCCTGACAGGCTGGATTTACAGGAAGAGCTGGTCTCATTGGTCAAAATGATAGCCCGGGGATTCTGATCTCATGTCTCATTTCAGCAAAGGAAACATATAATAATAATTTAATATTACTTACATTGTGTCAAATTGCAGGCCCGGGCGGTCACTTGTACCCAATCTTTTACATTTTTAAAATATTTAAACTTAGAGACTGTCACTTTAAAAATGTTGCTGCACTGTGGAACAAGTAACTATTCTTTTTTACTCAAGTTAGAGTACAGATACTTCAGATCATCATAATATTACTCAAGTAGAAGTAAAAAAGCACCATTATGATAAAACTAGAGAAGTATATCACTAAATTAAACTAGATGTAGCTTTATGTTTTAAACTGCCTTTGCAACCACTGAATCTGCGCTTGTAATTTCACGCTAACAGTCCGTCGAATGTGCTTAAACTCACAGGCAGAACGCATGTTGCAGTCCTCATACTGTATTCCCCACCTCACACACTCACTTTATTGTGGGATTAGCCCTTAGGCAACACGACTGGTACCGGCTCAAGCCTCAGTGCACGTGGCTGAGCTGCACTAGCACTCTCACTCCACTGCACCCGAGGGAAACGCCCACCCACCACCTCCCTCTGTCACCCCACCAACCCACCCACAAAGGAGCTGTAGGGCAACCTGCCAGTCAAGCATTTTCACCACCGCACATGAGCCATGGGATCCCGGATAAGAAAGCAAGGCACTGGTTTGGAATTGGAGAAAAATGCAGGGAGGCAGCCTGAGGAGAAATGGGACAACAGTGCAAAGGGCAGAAGAGGAAGGAAGAGTGAAGTAGGAAAGGGAAAGACACTATTTTGCGCATCACTGGTTTCATAATGGGTTTTTGACAATCTGAAAGACGAATTTCTTCCCATGTGATCTTTCATACGGACAAGGTTTAGGGTCCTTCCGCCACTGTGTAAGATTTATTCTTTTAATATACTATCAGTAGACGTCATTTGAAAGGTAGGTTTTGAAATCAATATTTTGTAAACATGTGTATACGATGCCAACATTTTAAAATTTAAAGGTGGTTTTACTCATAACAATTCTTATGTTGACTTTTATGATAATCATTCAATCAGGAAGCAGAAAGAGCCCCACAGTCCGTGTTACCATTTGAGAATAACCCAACCGCAAAGGAGCTATAGCTAAAGTGTAAATTCATATCTGCGTCTTCAAACCAAACTTCCTTCCTTCCGCCATTTCATCTACATTTCCACCGCATCATTGTCATGGAAGCATTTGAAGTTTTGTTAATCAAATTATTACTATTGTTTTTATTGGATGCTTTTGTGCGTCTTTTTAAAAGTAAACAAACAGCTAGCGTACGAGCTAAAGACATTTCCTCTTCCTCCTCGCTGAAGAGGCACCAAGAGCCCCCCACACCTGCAGTACAGCGGAGGCGTCACAAGAGGCGCCACACGAAAACAAAAAAAGGGGCAAGCGAGGATTTATCCGGGCAAGACTCACAACTAAGCCACACATGCCGTCTGTCCCTGCGAGTGTTCTGTTTGATGGACGTTCGCGGGAGAATGAAACAGGAGGTGCAGGAGGAAGAGAAAGGAGGAGGTGGAGCTGACCAGTGCAGGACACCACGCTCTGAAACAGGGACAAACCCAGGAGGCGCTGCACCGTTTCAGAGGATCAGAGGAGACTGAAGGCAGCGTTCGGGTTTCCTCCGGGTGCTACGTTTTCCCCAACCTCCCCAACCTCTCCGGCTCAAGGGAGAAGCCACTTGCCTGCTCAGTGGACCATATAATATTGCTTCTTCTCAAATATAACCTCTTTCATGGCTTTCTAAAACAATCTTTTCTCCTTGGCCTCACTGTCGTCCCCTTAGTAGGCCTACCACAACCTTTCTGGGCCCTATTTTTTTTGGCCCACTATTTAGAAAGTACTATACTGTATTGAATCATAGAATGGAAACCAATCACCTCAACTCACACAATAGTATATAGCAGTATTTCGCTTTATCGACTGGTAAACCCTTTGGTAAGTCTGCTCTATGGCAATAACCTTTCCCCATTTGGCATTATCTAAATGCATTGACATTTACTGACTACACTAACTCCCCACCTAAATGCCAATGCGACACGTGATTAAGTCTACAAACTGCTCAAACGACCAACAATTGTCCTACTAACTATTGTTGAGATAAAAACATTTATGGTGAAGGAACATGTTCTAGAGCTACAAGCTACATTTAGAATGACTTTTTAAATGCAGGATTGGTTCTTAGGTATATTTCAAACTGTAATTTACAATGCGGATGAGTGTTGCATTACTTACGTGGAATGATGCCCTGATTGACAAGCTCTTCTCTGGTTCTCCTCTGTTGCAACTTCAACTGGAGAACTACACAAAGCAGATACAAAGACTTACTACTCATTACAGCATATTAAACACTGTACAAGGTGCACTTATTGGTTCAAGTATATTAGTTCTCTAAGTGGTTGTGAAAACTGCTTTTCGGTAAACAAAAGCACATAACTTTTGCAGGGTCATGAACTCAGCGGTGGCGTTAAAGGACTGTAGACCATTCGCAGCTCCATTATTAGCTGAAGCGTGAGAGGTGCAGACCGGCAGAGGTGTTAAACAGTGGGTAAGCATTGTGTGAAATGGCAGTTAGGAAGCAGCCTGAGAAGAATAGTCTATAAGCTCGAGCTGAGTGTAAAAAGTCGAACATTTATTTTAAGCTCAAACCACCTGAACTATATCATTCAAAAGCAGTACATTTGATTTGCAAGTTGTACGTTGGCCGCTGAACTTACTGCACACTGCACTTGCTATGGAAAATTTAAGTTGAGGGTCATTTCACTGAGAAGCAGAAAGGTGAAGAACATTTTTGAGAACCCGAATCCTGCTCTTATTAGGCTTCACTGCATTGTTTTGTTTCTAAATTCTCCGTCATAGCTATGCTGTTTTTAAACATTCACAGAAGTCTATATCTGTGCGATATAGATAGCCTACTCTCGGCTGTTTAAAGAGATGAGAATGGCTGACCAGTTGAGTCTATTTGCTCCCTGCATGGTGTGGATAACTTCCTGTGTGCATGTAGTGTTGGGGAGTAACTAAATTCATGTGGGAGTATTTAGAAAACAGTTACTTTCCAAATATATCACAGTACTCAATCATTACATTTTTGCTCCAAATTGCACAACATTATTAAAGGAACAGGCCACTGTTTTTCCATACTCAGATATGTTCTTGCCTGAGCTTAGACGAGTTGATGCGTACCTACGTGTGTAGTTACGCGATCCAAGTATAGTTACACAAAATTAGACAATGTCGATTTTCTAAACGGATAAAGAGGGGAGTAAAGTGAAGATATTACTGCACGGACGTCGAAGTGCTCCTAAGGTGTTATTACGCCTCACAACTGACTGTAACTGTACATGGATCTTAGAAAGACTCACGTGACATATTTAAATAGGGGAAACGTGGAAGAGCTTGGTCGCTTCTAACTTCACCCCAGTTTGGCCACATAGAGGACAGGAGGAGAGGCTAAATGCTAACAACATCTTTGGTCTTTTTGCGTGACTGAGGGCACCCGTAAAGACCAGACAGGTACACATCAACTCGTCTAAGCTCAGGTATGAACATATCTTTGTATGGAAAAACTGTGGCCTGTTCCTTTAAGACAGAACTTTAAATAATGAGCTGTTTTTCCTCCTAAAATAAAACAAAGAGTTCAAATCGCCTTCTGCCACAGTTCAAACAGACACTGCACATGTGCGTCACATGATACGCTGTGATCTGCAGCTCCATTTGCCAAGAGAGTTTCTAACTAATGGTAAGTGAGTTTATAACAGTTTATAACAATCGTCTTCATTTTTGTAGGCTGAGCATACGCCGTATTTATACATAAATATAATGACATCAAATGTAAAAGTATTCTAGAAGTATTCAAAGTATTCAGAATACAGTACTCGGATCAGACAAAGTAATGGAATACATTACAAAATACATTTCAAGGCAAGTATTCAGTAGCTAAATACAATTTCAAGGTATTCTTATTATATTCTTATTCCTTTGAAAAAACGAAATAACATTAATAAACTAATTCATATTTAGATTGAAGTCAAGCCAATTGTTTTTCATTAGTTCTGATTCTGGCGCTATCACGTGTGAAAGAGACTTTCTATCTTCCAACCAAGCCATGATCGCGGCCCTAGATTGTTCTAACCTTAACCAAATCCCGGTCCCGAACCCCAACCTTAACCAAATCCCTGTCCCGAACCCCAACCTCAAACAAATCCCTGTCCCGAACCCCAACCTCAAACAAATCCCTGTCCCGAACCCCAACCTCAAACAAATCCCTGTCCCGAACCCCAACCTCAAACAAATCCCTGTCCCGAACCCCAACCTCAAACAAATCCCTGTCCCGAACCCCAACCTCAAACAAATCCCTGTCCCGAACCCCAACCTCAAACAAATCCCTGTCCCGAACCCCAACCTCAAACAAATCCCTGTCCCGAACCCCAACCTTAACCAAATCCCTGTCCCTAACCCTAACCCTAACTTTAACCAAATCCCTTTTCTTAACCCCAACCTTAACCAAACCCATATCCCTAACTTAACCCTAGCCTCAATCCCTAACCCTAAACATTTGAAAAACTAAAATATTAACTTAATAAAGTCAACCGACAAAGCTCTGTTACCCAATGAGAATTCACAGGGGCGTGGCTAATGGCTTAACTGTTGTTAAAATGAGGCAAAGCGTGATAGGCTCAGTGCACAGAATGTTTTGGCTAACTTCCTGTTAGCCAGTGTATGGTAAAGACTTTCTGTCCACCTTTGGATGTAAATTAATAAAACTTATTTAAATGTCAAGTCGTTGTTGTTGTTTTCTTTTACCACCTGTAAAACCTCCTTCAAACTAGCCGTATCCTTTAGCTTCAGTGCTAAAACAGCTACATTTACAAACATAGAAGTATCAACACAGGAAGAAAAAGAGTGGTCTGAATAGGCCAGTCCCTGAACCCACTGTATGCACACGCAGCTCTTTTCAAGCCGGATGATTCATGCCAAGAGTTGACAGGCGATGTAAGTGATGCAACGCGCTCCATTCCGAGGAGTCATTGCTCACATGCCGAACAGCGAGCGCACCTTGACTTAACAACAGTCTAATGCAGAGTGGGGGTAATATGAGCGATCACAGCTGCAGCCGGTGCGCACGAGCTGCCACCTGTGCTGCCGCGTAACCCCCCAGACTGATGACGGAGGGAGAAAGGGAAGGTCGGCTAACTGTTTATAATATTTAAGAGTAAAACCTAAGCTGTCCTTGGGCGTTGCCGCTGTTGCTTTGATGGACTGCTGCGTCTGAGTGACACAGATGATGGGTTTTGGGGCCAACTTGATGGATGCAGGTCAGAAAGGTGGATGGGATTAATTGTTGGGAGCCACACAGTGTGGCATCATAAACAGTGTAATAGTGACATTTATAGCATGTGGATCCGAACGAGCAACAGGTAAACAGTGTAGGGTTACATTCAATTCTATACTTTACTGCCAAATAATAAATCATAAGGGATTTGTTGTGCGGTTGGTGCAATTCACGTAACATCACAGTAATAGAATGGCATTAGGATGGAAATAGCATGAGATTTAAAAGGGTAGCATTGTGGTAAATATGGCAAATAAATGGGAACAGGCACATTGTTTATTGAATGGTAGTCTCTAATGCTACCATATAGCCCAACCTGAACATAGCACAAAGACAGTCAGTTACCAGGGAAAGTTATCTGTAGTTTCCTGAAAACAGTGCAGCAAAAACCCCTTGTTATTCCTATATACCTAATTAATTCCATCCTATTGCCATATTTTTACCTGTAATAGGAATTAAAGTGGAGCAGACAATTTGTTGTTGTGTAAAGAATAGTTATTTTTCTGTCCGTCATGGAGCGTCCCATCTCATTTTTCAGTGAGGACAGCGCTGTGTTTACATCTGCACCAGGACACGCCCTCCACGGCCATGTGACCGGAAGCTCACCACATTATTGCTATTATTATTTTATAATTATTTGTTTATTTTTGCATGCTTCTTTTTTTTTGTTTAACTATCCTGGCTTTGGAATCTCTATGTTGTTGTGTTGACCTTCCTCAGTCCTGTATGAGAGTCGCATTATGGGTAAGGCCCACACCTTTAGGGCTTGCTAGTTCAACCCCGACAACAGAGCGCATACTGTTGTTGTGGCCCTACTCCCACCTTGCTCACGTATAGAAGAATTTGCCTGACTGTGCAGAGATAGATACATTTTTACCTGGGGTAGATAACTGTGGTTTGATGCATGCATGCTTTGAGTGTCAAAAACATTTGAACATAGTATCTTGTTATGGGATAATGAGGAATACCATTATCTGCGGAACAATAGTGGTTTTACTGCGTACCTATGACCTACATTTGAAAAGATAAATGATGATAAGAGTTGCTTTAAACTGGCGTGTAGATAGTGCCAGTATGTTTTGGCTTTGGAGCACTGCACTTGGTGAACTATGTGCTGTCTTTCTAGTGCTGACCTGTGGCCTTCCTCTGCTCCTCGTCTCTGTGTCACGCCTCTATATTTGTATCCATGCTGTAACTGCAGACAACCCGATCCTGCTGACAGCTCCACACACAAACACATGCACACACGGCACACTCGTAGGGATTCAAATTATGGCTGAGGAGAAAAACGCCAAATTTGCAAATCTAATTTTTCGTAATTCCCTGTGATAAAACTTGCCTCACTAACCTTCATATGGAAACATCTCGGGAGATGCTTTGTCCTCACAGATGCTTTGTCCTCACAGTTCCCTGATGCTTTCTGAACTATTTAAGGTGTCATCGGGCTCAACGCATGTTTTTACAAATCATTTGTAATGGCACAGTATATTCTAATAGTATAGAATAGTACTTTCTATATGGTATTGGTATTCATTATTTTAATAGTCGATGTTTGATCTGTAACATGGTATTTTTTGTTCATAGCACCACTAATTTACTGCAGCCGACTTTTGAGCCATTACCTCTCTTCACACTGATGGGACTGACAAACTGTGTGCTTTGGTGGCTTTGTGAAATATTATAATTTGCTTTACCCTTTGGCATCAACAAGTTTTTTTAATTTTAGAATTTTTTGAATCTCAATAGTGGGTTGTTGGGCCCAGACTGACAGCTTATATAGTAGCTATAGAAACACCTCTGAGAGTATCCTGTCCTCTGTGAGACATACCTCTGCACTTGAGATTGGGCCAAGCCTATAGGAGTATGTGAATGTCAATGTGGGGGTTGTGAAATCAACGGAGGTGTTTGACACATACTTTTATACCTTATTTAATGTTCCTTTAAACCTGTTTGTAACTACATGCATTGCTAGTGTTTCCCACACAGGGGTACAGGGACCCTTGGGGTTTGCCTGCATTTAATAGGGGTTCTTAGAATTACATCAGATTAAGAAAAGAAGGTGAGACTGAATAGCATGTGTGCATTATTTTGACTGTAATGTTCATTTTAAAAATGCAAAGCAAGCAAAAAGTTTGAATTCGAGAGTATTAGCTCCATGTGGTACAAAACACATACGTTTTATGGATCACTTTTTAAGTAATTGACAGCGTCCCTCCAGGAGGGGGAACATGGAGCATAAATTAAAGATTTAAATTGAATATGACTTTGCTTTTGACAGTGCTTTTGAAAATATGACTTATTTTACTTCAATGAAGCAGCAGAAATGTTGGGAAGAAAAGTTATTTTTATTTAAATTTTTATGCCGCTGACAGGAAGTAACATAGATCGAGGTAAAGTGCCATAGCAGTTTGACTCACTCATTTCACAATGGTTTGCGTCTATCGATGTCACTTCCTGTCAGTGTCCAATAAGGAAGGGAAACTATAAAAATCACAACAAAAATTGTGTCTAATGTGTTGTATGCCCTCGAAAGCAGTACTTTGTAACTTGTTTACCTTAATAAATCCTTTTCGTAGTCCCTCTGGGGTAATACAAGTGTTAATGGGATGATTGGGGGGGTCTTTTATCTCCCCCTGGAGTCTATGGCCAGAAAACTGCAAGTGTAGCATCCTTGCCTCCGGGTCGGAGCAACCAATACACACTAATGGAATCACGACGAAGAAGAGAACAGGCTAACGGGCAGAGCTAACTGCGGGCTAGAGCCACTTAAACAGTATTTACAGCCAAGTTTGTGTGAAATATATTATCTCCATTGTGTAATTGGATGTACAATATCCCTCTCTCCCTTTGTCTTTTCTGTCAGTGTAGTATTTACTTTCACAGACAATTAATGAGTAAAAAAACGGAACATGCTTTAGGCGCTTATGGCCTTAGTTCTACTACCACACAATCACGCATTTAGTTCACACAAAAGCACAAATTCAATGCACTAAATGAAAGTGTATCACACTGAACTAAATCGTGTCACATGACCTTGACATTTTGCCCCACCTTTTCTCAGACTCTGACAGGCCCTTCGCTCCAACTCAAACCGGACCGCTTTTTCATCCATGTCGCTGCTGATTGGCTGGGCGCGGAAAGAGGTGGTCTCCATGTGGACGCGAGGTAGGTGCTTCAGCATGGTGAGTACAGACCAAAACAGCAAAAGAAAAATATATGTTCTTCCTTAAAAGAACATAACAATCCAAAGTATAATATCCTCAAAGCCGCCGATAGTAATCCTCTTCTGCCCTTCAGCTGGACAATATTGTCTACATTTACAGCACATGCTTCAGGCCCTCCTTCTGCTGCCTCACGTCCAACTAAAATGCACGGGTGTCAAACTTCATGACGCGCTCCACCATGCTGCTTCTGATTGGCCGTGACCCAAAAGGGGGCGGAGTCGGTTTGAATGCAAGGCAGAAAATCTTCATCGGGACAAGCAAAAGTTGTTAAAGTTGTGCCCTAGTATTTTGTTCATTTATATATGACTTTTAGTTTGTTTACTGCTTGCTTTCTGAGCGAAATGCAATATGAAAACAGATTTATTTATTTTTTTACTTTTCTTTTTCAGCACTGTTTTCAAAGCTCTTTTTCCTTTGTTTCTTGCCATTAGTAACAACATACTCGGAAGTTTCCTTTCGCACATTTCCGTGTATATTATTTGCAGATTTCACTTTTCCCCCCACCTCAAGCTTGCTGTGCTGTGAACCATGATCCAGCTCTATGTGGCAGCTGCTGCGTTACTTTAGTCGCCACGGTCGATGACAGACACAAGCAGGCCACGCACCCACTTCAAAACACCAGCCCACCCCTTGTAAATTTCTCTCTCTCTTGGTAGCTTCCCAGCACGAAATCCTACTACTCTGCTCCCCCAGGCTTCTAATATTATTGCACACATAGGCCTTACAATAACAGGTTTGAAAACGCAATGCATAGCTGCAGGAAACAGTACGATGGGGGATAGAGGGACACATTTGATGCCACTGTAAGCCTCAGTAGTGTCCTGGTAATGTTTACAATATTCACCTATACCGGACAGTGTTTGTGAGAAAAATGCATTTCCCAACACTAAAAAAATAATAATAATAGGTTCAGCACCTTGGAATTTAACACACAAATTACTTAAAAACAAGAGTACTAGTTATGTTAATTACTAGACTTTCTACAGTTCACATGAGACTTCTGGACACAAACAGGTTGATAAAAAGTTCCCCACCAAGTTTTAGCTAAATATTGAGTTCCCCCCCCCAAAAAAAGACGACTGTTAATTGTTCTTGATCTGTAAGTTGATACAGTAATCCTCATGACTGCACGTGTCATTCTGCGTGACAGCATCAACTATTTTTGTTTGGTTTGCTTGACCCGTGCGCTTTTCTCACCCCTCGAGCCAAATTGCAAAGGGGACAGACAATATCTACTCATGTGGAAAAGCTACGGAAAGTGTTGTGTTGAAACCTGTTGGTACACGCTACTAAACTTTGTGTGCGTCAGCGGTGGCCTTTTCATTGTGCTGCTTTAAAGCCTGCCTTAAACCAGTCCAATTAACTTTCTTTCTAATTGAAACTGCTGCATAGATACAGACAGGCATCATACCAGGGGGTGTGGCCAAGCTGAGGGGGGGGGGGGGGGGGGTTGGAATTGAGCCGATTTTCCAGCAGAAGTTAAAAGCCGGCACTCAAAGCTAGCGGTTAGCATGTAGCATTAAGCTAATGTTAGTGTTATAGTTAGTATTCTCCATTATTTATGTAATCATGGGAAGTTCATGGAAATAACTTTGTCCTTCTCCGTGTCTCTGTATCTTTATTTTATTATACATTCATAATTTAGCATTTGTTAAAGGCGTGATGGAACTTTTGACCTTAGTGACCCAGTAGCTGCATGGCATCTTTGCTTTATATCACGGTGTCCTCAATGATGCTCCAGGATCAATTGTCTTCTGTATCTATTGTTCCAAGTAACAAAATGCTCACACTTTTTGTTTTCTGTAGATGTTTTTCCCCTCTTCAGTTTCAAATATTGTTATCATTGATAAGTTCATATATATATATATATATATATATATATATATATATATATATATATATATATATATATATATATATATATATATATATATATTGGTACCGTAAAAAAAAAAAAGTTTAACCCTCTCATGTCGGTTAACCCTGCTCCAACCACACCGTAAACTTAGCATATTAGCAACATACATCCTTAAACACTCCAGGCATATAGTAAATTGCAGTGTAATCTGAAACGTAGCCATACTATGTGCTGTAGACGACAAGCCAGATAAACTGAGCAGCGGGAGCCCGTACCAGGCCAGTGCGTGCTCCCTGTGCGCCTGTCAGTGTATTGCAATACAACGCGTGCTGTTCCTTTCCATTGACACTTCCATTCATCTCCATTATTAAAGTCCTGTCCAGGCAGCAGCACATAATACAACACGACGCTAGAGGTGAGAGAAGGCACTTTCAAGGTGAAAAAGCTGAAGCTCTGTGTTTCTCGTCTGCCTGTTTGAATTACATATGACACACGCTGCTTGTCAGGATGGAAAGAAAAGATTGATTAAAAAAAAAAATTGCAGTAATGTAGCTATTAGGCGTTTGTACTGTATGTGTTATCATCCTGTTGCACAGAGGGATGTGGGGCTGAGTCAACAGGAGGCCAGGCAGTGATCCTCCATTAGTTTAGATAAGACTAGGATTTTCTAGCTTTGCACTGTATGTGGTCAGATCCATGTGTGCAGGTATGTGATTACTGTCATTATACACAGTCCCAATAAGAACAACTCTGTACGATTCTTTTATTAAGCGTTTCATAACACTTTCTGGAGCCATATTTTGAACTCAGTTCTGGTTAAATTGTCTTAAATTTACATTAGCACTAGTATAATGGGTCATTACTTGAAATAAAAAAGATGTACTTTCATGGTTAATGGTCAAATAAAAACAATAAAAATAAGGCATGTGCCTACAAAAATATCTGTTGGGTAAAGTATCCTCAATCCTCATGTCATTGTCAAATGATGTTTATTATAATGGTGAATGTATTGTGGAAGTACAGGCTTTGAACCCTGTGTTTAGGATGCTTAAAGAGACTATACGGAGTTTAAAAATGTTAAAACTAAGTATTTTCCTCCCTATGTTCTAAGGTGTAGAATGAGCTCAGACCTATTCACCACAACTGCTTCTAAAATCACTCACAAAGGTGTTAATTTGGGTTCGAATTGCCGTCATGCACGAGCTTAATATAGAAGGTGCAGTTACACATATGACCTGAGGTGGCAGTAGTGAGCATAAAATGGCCAACTTGCATCTAGCCCCTTTAAGAGGCATTTCTTAATAGGGCTTGGATTATCCACTTTTGTCATGATCCAATATGTATCACAATACTTAGGGGTCGATCCAAGTAAATGCGATACAGAAATTATGATGAAGTAATATGTTTACTTTAATATGTATAAAAAGAAAACAGTCATGTGTCCAAAGTTTATAAACCAAGTGTCATTTGACATTTATTTTAAAAAAACACGGATCACAGGCCTTAATGACTACAGGTCGGTGGTGCTGACGTCTGTGGTCATGAACTCTTTTGGGCGCTTGGTCCTGCCCCACCTCAAGGACATCACCGCCCCCCTCCTGGACCCGCTGCAGTTTGCCTGTATACAGAGCCAACAGGTCCATGGACCAATCAGTCAATCTGGCCCTCCACTTCATCCTGGAACATCTGGACTCCTCAGAAACCTACGCAAGGATCCTGTTTGTGGACTTCAGCTCTGCCGTCAACACCATCCTCCCTGGACTGCTACGAGACAGGTGGACCGGCCAGCGTCCTAGTGCAGCCACAGAAGACAGTGGAGATGATCGTGGACTTCAGGAAAGACACAGCCCCACCATCACCCAGGACCTCAAAAGGGAGCCAACCATCATCTCCCTCATCAAGAAGGCCCATCAGAGGATGTTCTACCTGCGGCAGCTGAGGAAACTTAAGCTGCCGACCAAGACACTGGTGCATTTCTACACGGCCACCATCGAGTCCATCCTCACCTCCTCCATCACCGTGTGGTTCCCCAGCACTACAGACCGGGACAGGCATCGACTGCAGCGCATTGTGCGTGCTGCTGAGAAGGTGATTGGCTGTGAGCTCCCATCTCTCCAGGACCTGTTCAACTCCAGGACCCGGAGGCGTGTAAGTCGGATCACAGCTGACCCTTCTCCCCCTGGAAACAGACCATTCACCCCTCTCCCCTCAGGCAGGAGGCTACGGTCCGGACCATACAGACTGAACAGTTTGTTTATCTTCGCCATCAGGCTCATAGACAATAACAAGACCCAATAACAATGTATCAGACTCATGAACGGAATAACCTGTTCCAGCCATCTGCACTGCTCTATTGCACTCTGTGGTCTGTCCATACTTAGATCCGCTGGTATCATTAAAACACTTGCACATCTGTGAATACAATCCCGCTGTCAAATTGTTGTCTTAATCATATTTCACTTTTTTTTAAATCTTATTTTTAGCCTTATAGTTTTTATAGCTTTTTTAAAAATCTAAATTCTGTGTTATATGTTTTATGTTCCACGATTGTTGTAAAAAACAAGGGAGCCCATGATAAAACACAAGTATTAACAGTATTCCGATACTTGACAAAGCATCGATGCTTAGTATGGAATATGAGGACTGCTGCAAATCAAAATAATCCAAATGAATTATTCTATCCTTTGAATAGTGAAATGTCCTCAATATACCACATACTAACACCACATGTCTGAATACTTCACAAAGGCATTTCAAATCCAGTTGACCTCTTAACAAAGCAGTAAGTCATGTATGTACTCATGATGACCTATTTTGTCCCCAGAAGGCAAAAGGCCTGGCAGATCTCAGGGGTCACCACCAGAGTAATTTCTGTGAAGTCTTCCCAAAGGCATGACAAATTCAACTCCTCAAACTCTGCAAACGAGCGAAGTTCAAACCTGATGCAACAATGATCGCACCCACAACATGGCAGCGGCACAACATGACAACGCGGTCCGTAGAAATCAGGATTATAAACATATGTGGCCTACGTGTGCAAAAGAGGCAATGTTGCAGAATTGTGTTTTTGCTAGAAAAACAAAGATTAACTATACTGCGTCTTTCTCCAGCAAACCACTGAGGAATATGTTCCCCCTAAACAAACATAGTTATTACCTATTGATCCAGCTGCCAGTCAAGCACAAACCCATATGAACAGTACTGATAGAAAAAGTTACCAAGATGCTTTTTCTGGTTCCCGCAAAGTACCGTATTAAAAATAATTGGTTGCAAATTTCACAATCCCTGCCTAATGTCACTGTTAACCTGTTTTTATACACAAATATCTACTCAGCTGTGATGTTTTGGCTGATCTGAACTCTGCCGCTACCTACTTCCACAAAGATGTTGTATTTTGCCCCATAGCATCCGACTAATAATCTCCATCTCTATTGAGCTGCGTACGTTATTTAGACATTCATTTATTAGTAGACCCCCCTGAGTGTGGTGGGGATTCGACCCAAAAGCAAAAACAGCCAAAAACGGGTTCAAAAGAAATTTAATGGCAAAGGCCAAGAACAGACAAAAATGCAAAACTCACTTAGCACAGGAACACGGAACAGGACATACACACAACGCACCGACAGAATACAAATGAACCGACAAGGACAAGGGAAAACACAGGGGTCTAAATACAGAAGGAACAGGGAACAGGTGAAACACATAAGGGCGGGACAGGTAATCAACACAAGGGAAGCAAAGCAAAACCACAAGGACAGAACAGACATGACAAAATAAAAGACTTTACACAGAACCAAACCAAAACAGGGGACAGAACACAAATAGACAGAACCATGACAGTACCCCCCCCATCAAGGGACAGCTCCCAGATGTCCCAAAGTCAATGAACCCGGGAGGGCGGAGGGGGCCAGGCGGAGGGAGCAGACTCCGGCAGGTCGGGGGGCCATGGAGGCAAAGAATGCACCAGGGATGCCAGGTCTGGGGGCCACGGAGGAAAGGCAGCCGGAGGATGCAGGTCTGGGGGCCATGGAGGTCTAGGACATGACAGAGGTGGGTCCGGGGTCTCCGGCGAAGGCGGGTCCGGGGTCTCCGGCGAAGGCAGAGTCGGGTCCGGAGTCTCCGGCGAAGGCGGGTCCGGGGTCTCCGGCAAAGGCAAAGGCGGGTCTGGACCCTCCTCTGCCTTCGCTGGAGACCCCGTACCCGCTCCACGCCTGAGCGCCACCCAGCTCCCACCGGTCCCCTGACATCTCAGCCTCGTGAGCCTTTCATACCCACACCTAGCAGGTACTCAGGAGAGATAGGGATGTGTAAGCAGTTCCTACATCATTGCTTGTTAGTGTTTGATCAGCAGCCACTCACCTACTCCTCTGATAGATCTAGAGTAGCTTTTATAATGAGTCTACTTTCTGGGAAGGCATCCGCTTGGGCTGTAGCAGTTTCTAACAGTGACTCTTCAGTTTGTTACGCACTCAAGTCATTTACATCTGAAATGCAAAGAGTATTCGATCACCCACTGCAGGGTTAGGAGGCTAGTAGTCGTTTGCTCTCTTTACGTCAGGGCTCTGGTTCAGTTTCGGCTTATTCCATTGACTTCCGCATTTCTGTTACAAGTGTGGTAGGGATTCGACCCAAAAGCAAAAACAGCCAAAAACAGGTTCAAAGGAAATTTAATGGCAAAGGCCAAGAACAGACAAAAATGCAAAACTCACTTAGCACAGGAACACGGAACAGGACACACACACAACGCACCGACAGAATACAAATGAACCGACAAGGACAAGGGAAAACACAGGGGTCTAAATACAGAAGGAACAGGGAACAGGTGAAACACATAAGGGCGGGACAGGTAATCAACACAAGGGAAGCAAAGCAAAACCACAAGGACAGAACAGACATGACAAAATAAAAGACTTTACACAGAACCAAACCAAAACAGGGGACAGAACACAAATAGACAGAACCATGACACCCCCAAAACACACAGCTTTGTTCTGAATCTGATTACGATTTATAGAAACATTATGGAGCAAGAAGTACATGCAAAATATCATAATCCGACCATTGCTTTGAAATGATCTCGCTAACCCACCAAGATATTGAAACATAGGTGTGCCAGCATTTTCTAAAATTAGCCTCTTTAATTTTAGCGCCCTTACAGTACCCGTCCCCCTTCCCCCAGTCTTTCTCTATTTTCCAAGCCAATATCTTTTCTCCACTTGACATCACTCCCCCCACTAACCCCTCCACTGATATTACATCTCTCTTTTACTTTTAACCTGTGTGCTCTGTTTAAATAGCACCAACAGCTGGCCACTTGTATCCAGATCAGCAAGAGTAGACTCCACTTACTCGTATGATTACTTTACTGTACTTCACTGTCATCATACAACTATTTCTACTTGAGTAACATTAAAATGAAGTGTCTGTACTCTGACTTGAGTTAAAAAAAAAATCTAATATTACAATATCAGTTTATTTTTAAGTGGCAAAAGCTTCATGTTGACATATCAAAGTAGATAAGTAGCTTGAGTTTTGTGTAATGTGTGTACTTTTCATATATTTTCTTGGGCATCATCAGGTTTCTCATAACTTATGTCACTCAAACAGTTACTCTCAATGCTCCAGTGTAATTTTCTCCCAGTATTTTTTTTTTTACTTTGATTGACAACTCACTGGTCCTCTCTGAAGACTGAGGATGGACATATCTGCATCTCTCCTCTCTCTAAACTTAGTTGCCATAGAAACCATGCAGTCAGAGAGCGGATCATAAGCAGATTATTGTAGAAACCAGCAGCAGGAACATTTGGAAATAGTCTCTCGTTAGTCGGTGTTCCGTGTTGGTCTGGCCATGTGCACGAAAGTGTCATAAATCCTAATATTCCCTGCCAAAATGTTATTTGAGCCCTAAGAGACTGCTGCAAAGTTGAACAAATTGACAGGTCTTTAACTATTGCTGATTAATACTGATCATTTGCTGCCCCTAAAACAGTCTCTTTCAACATCACATTTGCCATGAAGCATAATTCTCTCCACAGGCTTATAGAATACACTTGTGAGTTGGGATCCAAAGTAGGTCACAAGGAGGTTGAATTAGTTTCGAACAATATCTGAGAGCAATAAACAGATCTTAAGCACATCAGACCAGTGGAAATCCATTGCAAACAATGAGTTTTGAATACTGTGGAGAACTAAAATACATTGTAGTTGTAGGGCAAGTTTATTCAAATGTCTTTTAAATTTAGGCTGTTGAAAGACATGGCTGATATTTATCTGGTTTCACAAACATCATGTTTTGTTTTCTGTTTATAGATCTGACCTCTTTATTAAGTGCAAAAAGAGAAAACAAAAATCTGCAGTGCAACCTAAGATTGTATAAATGGGTAATGAGTGAGTGAAGATCACACAGTGAAATATGATTAACTTCAAACACTCTTGCAGCCTAGAAGGTGATTGAGGCTATGCTGTCACATGACCAGCTCAATGATCCTTCATAGCTCCAACTACAGTTGAAGATTTTGTGTAAGAATTATTCATGTCAGAGTGGACAGTGCACTGGTTATCACTGCAGCTTTTAAAATGCATCTCTCAGTTGCAAGCGACTCTTCAAGCTTTTATTGTACAATGTACTATTAGTAGCCTATAAAACATGCACAGTATGGCTTTGACATTTTATATGTGGAAAATGTAGGCTAATTTGTCTGTAAAGTTAGGAATGCCATCAACACGTTTTGCTCTGTATAGGCTGATGAAATCTAATTTTGTAAATTCAAGATGCATTATCTAATTTTTCGTGCAAAAAAAGGTTCTTTTAGTGTATTTGACCTTCCAATGACCCAGATAATGTTTTAGCTTTTTTTTTTAATCTTAATTCTGTGTTATATGTTTTATGTTGCACGTTTGCACAGAGAAAAATTACTAGTTTGTGAATTCTGATTCTGAATTGTTTTCAGGGTTTCTGATTATGTCTGCTAATGGAACCATCTTCATGGTTACGTATCAGAAAACCTGCCAGAAACCTAAAAAATATATATATCAGTTGCTCCTGGAGCGTCCTAGAGCGCCCTTTTGATTCGTCAATGTGCTTGTATTTGTAATGCCTCAAAGCAGTCACTAGAGGGCGTTAAACAGATATAGAGCTGCATGCGGAACAACACTATTGCTGATGAGCCGGGAAGGTTATTATTGACGGACCAACATGGCGGAACCTAAACCAAAACAATCGTGAGATAACCGTCGGATAAGCGAATTTAAACCATACACCTTATTCCCTTGTTTGTTTTGAGTCGCGTATTGCTGTTATCAACTGCTATTGCTCGGACTGACTGGAAATATTAGCAGGTCCGATGAAGATAAAAATGTGGGGTGAAATTATCGAGCCCCCTGTCAAAGCCACGGAGCAAAGGAATAAAATACCCTTAACTCCGTGCTCAAATCCATGTGAAATACGAGAGCAACACAAGCCTAAAACAGAAGCGGCTGCGTCGTGTCCTCCGAGCGCATCAAACTGCGCAGACCCTGGGAATGATCCGCTGAGGCATGAGGTGAGTAGTACACAAACAAAGCTCTAATCCCGCTCTTATTACTGACAGTTGTTTATATGAACTGCTGGCTATTCTGTGGTTCAGAGACTGTGTGTTAAAGCTCTGGTGGAGACTGTAGCCATCAGTGGATCGTTAGTGAAGAGCCAGCAGATCGGAGAGGCTGAGCTAACCCTGGACCAGCGCAGAGAAGAGCTGCTTGAACAATACAACAACCGACCGCTCGTGTTTCTGGAGAAGTACCATGTGTGTATGCATGCAAAAAGTTAGTGTGTATTAGCGTAAATAGTTGTCGGCTCTAAATACAGTCTTTTCAATATTTCGTTTGGTTAGAATTGCTTGAAACCGGAGCATCTGGCAGCTTTTGCGCACGTCGCCCCAGACCCACGAACGCAATACTACAGTAATGTCATACAGAGACGAGCGACAGGATGCGCCAACAAAACAAAGGTTAAAAACCATCGCTATGCTGCCCTCAGAGCCCTGCAGAAAGGCAAGTGGTCTAGTGAAATGAAAGTAATTTACATAATTCATTTTATGTATGTATGTATTTGTTTCTCACTAAAAATGACGTGTTTAGATGGCGACTATTTTAGTGATGAGCAGATGCGGAGAAGGGAACCACTGCTTTATGAACAGTACATTGGCCAGTACTTGACTGATGAGGAGGTAAGCTTCAAACGGCAATACTTTTTTGTTGTAGGTCAAGGCCAGTTTGCGTTGTGCATCTTCTGACCAGGTGTGTAGATCTGACAGTCCTGTGTTTTTGCAGGTGCTGGAGCGCTCCCAAGAGGCGATGCAAGAGGGTGCACCAGAAGGATCAGGAGGGCTGGCCCACCTGCTTCTCAACTCCTACCAGGAGCGACTTATTCAGAACCAACTGCAGGTGGAACAGGAGAGAGAGGACGGAGCACTGGAGGAGCATGAGGAAGAGGAGGAAGGTTAGCAAAGCTTTGTTTCTTGCAGTGTAATAGACAAGACAATTGGACTCTGTTCTTATACTTACTGTTTTCTGTTTCAGATATTCAAGTTCAGGGAAAGGAGTGGGAGCCAACAGTACAAGAGAAGGCACAGCTCCGGGAAGAGTTTATCAGCCAAATGCACCAGCGCTTCCTGGACGGCAAAGACAAAGACTTTAACTACAGGTTAGATGTGTACTGGTCTGTGTATCAACATGTATATGTACTATATCAAGCCATATACTATATTTCAAATATTACATGGGTTAAGTAACGCAAGGATGTCCAATATGAGGTTGTGACTTCCAGGGTAGCCGGAGAGTTATGGCATAGTATCATTTGAGATTTCTTTTTAATATTTGTTGATGGCTAGCTAGCCTTACTAGTAAACTCCTTCACATCAAGTCAGTATAGACTTGACAGATAAGTGTTACAGTAGAGAGAAGCCCCCAGCTACTACAACTGGACTACAGCGCACTCATCACGTTTGCTGACAAAATGTGCATGTTCGGCCTGTCCTTTTAAAAGGCTCCAACTGCTGCATGTCCAGACTATTTCTGTGAAGAAGACGTTCATCTGGGGGAGCCTGGCTAAGTTGTTGGGACTTTATTTGATTTGCCCAGACACTTATTTATTAAATCTACACATCTTACACTACAGGAGGACACATTTTATGCAGCTTTAACTTAAGTGCTGTTCAGTATATTAAATAAATAAATAATTTTGTTCTTTTACAGCGAGGTGGACGAAAACCCAGACTATGATAATTTGGATATTGTGAGTAGAGATGCAGAGGATAAGTATTTCGATGAAGATGACAGTGAAGAGGAGGAAGAGGAAAATGATGCTGAAGAAGCTATGACAGAATAATAATAAAAATACAATGCTGCTTTTGAGATCTGAATAAATGTTTTTTTTCAGAAACAGTCTTTTCAATGCGTTTTGGGAAGTTCTGTCTAAATTATATTATGCACAATTTGTAATTATTCACAAGAAAAGTTGTAAAACACAGAATGTAAACACACTGTTTCTCCAAGCATGAAATTCATGGAAACCAAAGTTTATTGAATACAAAAACTCATACAATTCAATTAACAGTTCATAAAGTACAGTTCAATTTTACATTAACACTACAACTTTTCAAATAGTTTCAACACACATTTAAAAATAGAAATCCGTAACCAGTATTTTTGTGTGTCCGACGATTCACATCTTTAATAACTTAATAACTTATTGACTACTACTGCCTTTACAAATAAAACCGACAGGAAGGATTAAATTGAACACTACAAAATTTCACAGATGAGCTTATGCTCTGGCCGTGCTGCTCAGTCACTGGTTTAGCTTCTTGATCTGCAGAGAGTAATACTCTGCTTGTAACCTCAAGACTTTTATCTGCATTTTTATTTTTTCCTTTTTGAGTTGTTGGAGATCCATAACGTCTAGTTCAGCACCGGGCTGTGCTTTTGCTGCTTGGTCACACATTATGGTCCGACGACTGTCTTTGTTAGGAGGCCTAAACAAACAAACAAACAAACCAATAACCTTAAATTTAATCATTATTTTCTTATTTTTCCTGAATAAATTAAACTACATTCATACCTTTCTTTGCATGGTTGTTGAGGAGCCCCAATTTCTACTTCAGCTCCAATTTCCATTTCATTCTGAATATTTTCATTAGTGTTTTCTTGTGGTGAAGACTTGTCAACATCTTGGGCCTTTGTACTTGGGGATTTAGGCACATTGGGTTCTGCTGCTGCACTGGGAGTATTATCAGTGTGCATGGATTCCTCCTCATTTTCGCTGTTGGCATCTTCCAGAGGATCACAGCTTTCTGCGGTATCAAGTCTGTCTTCTATTTTCTCATCAGGATGCTCATCTGAAAGATTACAATAAATAATAAACGTCACACAGTTTATTTGTGGGACAGATGGCACTGACAGGCCGATGTTCCTTGTTTAGTCTGTGTCATGTCCAAAGTTCGGTGACGTACCATTCTCCAGCATCGGGATGTCATCTTCATCGTGTTTAACGCTGGCCTCTTTGCATTCAACGTTGAGTTCTTCTGCTGCACCGGGGGCATCATCTATGGCTTCTCCCTCATTTTCACTGTTGGCGTCTTCTGGCTCAGTGGTTTCTTCTGTGATGCTCCCTATCTTCTCTTCTATCTCTTCCTTTGGTGCAAAGTCACTGCCTGAACACAAAAACTAAGTCACTATATATATTATGAAGAACGGCAGTTCTGATGGCACTCGTAGATGGAAACACTAAACTTGATCTGTAATTACTTGTAAAATCGGTATCCTACATTTTTCTTTTTTTCTGTCTGAGGTGGTAAAAGAGCTCAGCGACTCACCATTTTTCTGGACCGATTTATCTTTAGTGTGGTGGGATTCGGGCTTTCTTGCTGCAGTGGGGGAATCTTCTATTAGGATGATGCCCTCCTCACTTTCACTGGGGTTGTCCTGTGGTAAAATCACCACGTCGGACTCGCTGCTTTCTTCTGTACCAAAACTGTCTTCTGCAGCATTCTCCACCGCTGCTTCCCCTGGCACAGAGCTCTCTGAATGGTTACAATAAAAACATACGCACACTATCATCATCATTTACTAAGATAATGCAGTCAAAGGCAACCCATGTAGAGTCAACCTGGATCTGTACTTCACTTGAGTAGTATTATACTTTAGAAATGATTACTTTTACTCCACTACATTTTAAAAGACAAATATAATACTTCAAACACCACTACATTTACACAAAGGCTCCAAAGTAAACAGTTTAAATTGACAGCATATTTTATGCCACTTAAAATGCACACTCCGGGACAGCAGGTGGCGCTGTGCAGGTACACTATCAAATATGTGACTCCTGACAAGGAAGGAAGAAGGTTTGTCCACGTCCGGATAAATTTGGGAGGAATTGTTGTAATTTAGAGGCTACAAAGTTCTTCTTAACACTTACTTAAACTGATTTGTACTTTCTACTTGGCACACTTTAGTATTTTCTACAATAAAATACTTAAGATGGTACTTTATTGATCTTAATATGGATTAAGCAACATTTACTTTTGACCAGTAGTATCTGTACTTAAACTCAAGCAATGAAATCTAGTACTTTGACCACTGTTAATAATCTGTGATAATCTCTATGTAAGAAATGTTTTTATGAAAGGCTTCTGGACCTACCCTTTTGTGGGAGCACAACATCGTTCAACAACAGGTGAAAATCCCCCTGGAGGTGCTGACAGGAAATACACAAAATGTTACTACTCCTCACTAAGAACAAGTGCTTATTTCAACAAAGAGTTGTAAGCTTCTCGGACTAACTATATGAGATAGAAAACATTGTCTCACTTCAAGTTTGTGGAGAATTAACATGGGTTTCCTCTTTGATGTGATGCACTCAATGCCCTTCAGGATGCCATTTGTCTCTGTGGGGAAAGTACTTCAAATCAGGATGAAGCCAGCACACAGTTCTGACGCAAAAGGAAAACGCATAAACCTCACGTTCTCCATTTTGAACCTCTTCTTGCGCGTCCTCCGTCTGCGCTGGTCCCTCTCCTTCCTCATGGTGACTGTTTTCAGCAGATTCTACAGAAAATCGGAACACAAATATAGTATGTTTCAAAACACTATATCAGATGAAGATGATTACAAATAATAAAAGACAGTCTTTCACCTTCTGGAAGACTCTCGTTATTGTACAATCTCTACAAATAAAAGAAAATGAGCGTATGTTTGTATAATGGATGGGTTTGATCTCACTGGAGGAGTCTCACCTCTGAGGCGGCAGACTGACGCTTTTTAACTGGGGACCTGATGTGACCGTTCTGTCAGAATATGATTGAATCAATTAACTACATATGACTGTGTGTAATTATCAGGGCAATGGCACAGATTCTCACGTCAATCCAAAATTGCAGTGGATAGTCGTCGTGGACAATTGTACTTTTCCATTTTTTACTTGTGCCTTTGCCTCCGAACTGCTCAAAGGCACTGGGATTAAACCAACATCCGTCAGACTCGATGCAGTCCTCCCCTGTGAGATTGGACACGGACATGAACATAGAACAGACATGAAGTGGAAATGAAATGATACTCTGCAATAGGGCTGCATGTGTAATCGGAGTCAAAATGGACGGAAATGAGCATGCAAATGGTATGCAAATGGGAAGGAATTTTCGGATCGTAACGCACATTTTAAATCCAATTGAGATCATCATCATTCAGCCCTATTCTGCAGTCGCTCAGTTTTACCCCTTCCTAGTTTGTCTATGTGCAAGACGCCCTTTTTGTTCCCACAGGTCACAGGCCAGCCTAGAGTTCAACGTTATTTGACACACAGAGCCAGTGACAACTCCAGAACGATGATGAAGCTGTTCTTTGGCTATACTCACTGGGATGTTCTTCCTCGCTGCCGTTCTCGTCTTCTTCCGTACAGTCACTGCTGTCTCCTCTGTCGTCACACCCTCCTTTAGAGCCACATTCAGTCTTTGGCCTTTTCCTTAGACTGCTTCTTCTGTGCACATCGTCTCCTCTTTCTTCTCCACTTGCAGCCGAAAGCCTTTTCCTGGTCTTCACCATGTTCTCACAGGCACAAAACCTGAAATGCCACAGAAAGTTTAGGATAGTGATTCTTAAATAGTACAGGTACCACTGGGCTTTTTGTGCCCTTTGTAGAAAAGAAAAAAAAAAAAGTGTTTGCAATTCATCCACATTTGAGATGCAGTGGAGACACATTTATTCATAACAATATATTGTGTATTAGAGCTAATGTCCAGGCACATGTAGTTATGAACAATACGAGTCACATTCGCCAGTTATTAAGACCGTTGCCCTTTCACCTTCTCCTCGGTGTTGTCAGCCTGTTCGTTAGTCAACACATGTGAGTGGTAAACAAAAGACGAATTACCTCTGTGCACGAATTATCCCGGACAAATAAAACAAACCCCACATGGCAGACATACACACAGTTGGTTAGTATGATTGTTGTTGTGATGAGGAGGAGGCTGCCCATATTTGATCTCATCTAATGCATGGAAGAGGGTGCGCGCAAACAACAGCACGAAACACCAAAACTGCATCTTCAACAACAACAAACAGCCTAGACGGGCCTTACCGCTTCTTTTTTTTTTGGATGTGACTGTACAGAGTGTGCTACTTTCACTTATGGAAATCAAACACCCCCCCTTCTTCTTCTTTGGGATTAATCCGGCGGTTTTCCACCAAACGTTAGCGCCACCTACTGCTCCAAGGATGGGTCAAACGGTAAACTCACACTCTAACACCCCCTCGCCAGGCTGTAGCCCCAACAAGGGAAGGGGAAAAAACAAAAACTAAGAATACCGAGATGTCCAAACCTCCCTCTCTGTCCTTCAATATTGTACTATATTGGCCTCAGTGCGGTAACAGCGCCCCCCAGAGGCCGACAACTGTAACCATAGAAACCAACGTTCACCACCACGTGCTGTTGGGGCCACAGATCTATTATAAATTAACATCTATGCCCGGGGCCCTATAAAGGCAGGGGCCTATATCGGTAGGTTAAGTTGAGTTGTATTGTATCAGCATTTGCTCATGCACTACTAATAAACACATGCCTTTTGATAATGATGTAGAGTAGACTCTCAGTCATCCAGGCAGTTGAAAGCATACGTAGTTTGAAAGATGAAGCAGTACATCTGTTATCATCTCTTAGATCAGTGGTTCTCAACCTGGGGGTCGGGACCCCCAAGGGGGTCGCGAGACAAATTTGGGGGGTCGCCAGATCATGTAGATAACATATACTGTATTTATATTAGCATATGCTATAATATTTTATTGTCGCAAGTGTGTGCTATTTTACCAGAGTGCCATTATATGTTTGTAATTTGATGAATTTTATTTTAGCCATTTGTTTTTTTCTTTGTTTTTTAAGAATTATGTAAAATATTGTTCCGATTTCCCATGGTGTGACCCGAGCGGGGGTCCCAAACCCCTTTAACTGTTATAATGGGGGTCGCAGCAGCAAAAGGTTGAGAACCACTGTCTTAGATCATCATTGAGTAACTTCGTTTATGAGCAAATACATGTTTAGAATCTTTTTCACAATTATAAGGAAATAAAGTAGCACGGGAGGTCTACTGTAGGATATGACCTGATCATCCCAGCGGGAGTCGTGATGAGTCAGAAACGACTTTTGGCACAGATCAACAGGAATGCCCCGCAGGATTTATGCAGACTAGTAAATTGAGTGCAGATGCGTCATTGCTGAACTGATAAATGTTAATGAAACCAATACAATGCATTTACAATTTCATATTACATAAATTAGCATTTTATTCACAAATCATATACCAATGTTTTTTTTGTTGTTGTTTTTTTTACACCTTTTAGACCAAGTGGAAATGACTGCAGCAACACATCAGTGGAGATTAAGGCTCCAAATATTTGAAGTGCACTTGGGCGAGTAAACATGCCCAGTGTGGGTTATTATTCTACGTTTCTGATAAGCTATGAGATTGAATACGTACCGGGAGGAGCTGGTGGGGTGCGCCATGTTTTCATCCCTACAGGCCTGGGCACTCCAATGAACCACAAACACACCTTTACCCCACACTGTGATTCACGCACAAACCTGTTGTTTCAAATATTAGTCAACGGTGTATTATATAAAATTGTATTAGGCTATCATTTTCATCTGACAACCACGCTGCGGCTCTGTATTTAAAAAATGGATCTTATCAAATGCACTTAACTCAATAACATGTCCGTGGGAAGTACAAAGGGCATAGAATAGCTCCTCAAACTTTTAAAGACACTGATGATTACACACTCCTCATGTAAAGTAAACATATAAAATCCACTGGCACTTAAGTAAATATCACGGCTACGCACACCAAACGAGGCGCCGCTCATCACTTCTTGTCCGCCAGTCTTTGCAGCAGGGCTATGACCGTGTCCTGTTTGGAAGACAGCAGCTCCAGTGCCGTGGCCACTCTCCCCAGCGACTCCGCCATCCTCTCCTCCCTCCTCTCGCGCCTCTTTTCCCGCGCCTCCATCCTGCGCCGCGCCACCCGGTCCAAATAGGCCTGCTCCTCTTGCCTTTTCAGAACCTCCCGGACCAGCGCGTTGGTGGCCGTTTGCTCCTCGCCGCCTTTGTGGTGAGTTTCGGTTCCGGACGAAGCCGCCAAAGAGATTGCGGTGGAGGCGGCGGACTGGCCCGGGAGGTTTTTGCTAAACTGTGCGCTGCTGAGGCGTAATGGCAGGATGCTGGACGAGAAGGCGGGAGCTTTGCGAGCGATGAAGCGCGCCGTGCTGAGGTCGATGTTGCCGCCGGACGTAGCGACTGACGGTGCTTTGTAGGAAGAGGACGGCGTGCTGGTGGTGCTTGGGTGGAGGCCGCTGGTTACGAGATCGCCGTTGAGGACAATCAAGGGCTTAATGTCTGCAGAGGTGGAAGGGCTGATGGTCACCGTGGTTACAGAGGACACAGCGGTGTTTGAAGACACCCGGCCATCGGCGGTGGTGGTGCCAGGGTGGAGGATGGCGCCGGCCTGGGGGATGTGCGGTTTCACCACGATCTTGGTCACAGGCTGAGGGCTGGCAAGGCTCGACGGCTTGTTTCGTTTGTTGTTGCTGATCTGAGAGCCCACAGTGTCACACAGAGTGGCGTCCATCAGCTGGGGAGAGGAAAGTCAGGTTAATTATTCGATTGGAGCTGCAACACTCTTGCAGTACAGAGGGTTTGATCTAGGGCGGCGGTTTCCAAACTCTTTTGTCTTGCGGACCTTTCAGACCGTTCAGTGGTTATCCATGTACCCCCTTCCTCAAGGGTGTTGCCGTTTGTTTAGAAAACAGTCGCTTATGAGCACATTTAACAAGTAAAAAGACAATGTTGTGTTCAAAATAAACTCTCCCAAAACAATACATTTTACAGCAAAATATAGCTTTTCCTTTCAAGGTAAAGTTTAGTTTAACCTTCTTTTTTTAAATCTGAAATAGTTCTACTACTAAGCCCTTGAGTACCACAAGGGTCCCCGTATCACTGGTTGGGGGTCTGAGGTGAGTGTATTTAACATAAGAAAACTTTGATCATACTTATACAGTACACATGGGCCCCTGTGCATTTGAATGTAGGGTTCTCATGGTTCAATTTTCTGTGAAGAGTATCCACTGGCCTCATCTAATGCGATGCAGATTGCTGACTGGCCAATAATTCAAAGTACTGAATTTTTATTTTAAAATTCAATTTGTTATGAGTTATAAAACTTACATCAAAAAACTCCCATGATGTTTTGGCATGGCCTGTCTCCCGGCTGCGGTCCTTAACCCTCTTGTAGGTGACTATCAGGTTGTTCCACTTGCGGCGGATCTTTTCTACAGGAAGTACATGTCCTTTAGAGGCCATTTCCTCCTGGACGCTCTGGAAGAGCTGTGAGCGTTCACGAGTGTCATAAAGCCCCCAGCGCCGACCCACCGCCTCAATCAGGCACAGCACTGCTTTAGAGGAGAAGTCTGAGCCGGACAGGAGCGGCTTGTCTGAGGGTCCAGAGGACATCCCGGAGGCTGGAACACAGATATTTCAATCACTGCAACAAGTCCTACTGAAACACTACACATGCAACAATTCATGTGTGTTGTGTAGTGCAGGATTAGGCAAATGTGACCGAATTTATGAATATTTAACAGGCTGAGTCTAAATGAATGAAGCACCAACTTCGTAGAATACATCTATTTGTGACATAACAGTTCTGTTGGTAATTGTAGGCGTATGAAGTTGATGAGTGCTTGTATAGACCTGATAAGAAACAGTGCTTGATACCTGGTGCTATCTTAAGGTAAGTCTTCCCATCTGCTGATGTGGTGAAGAAGCGCTCTGTGTTTACGGGGTCTACCAAACAGAGCACAAAACAAACTTTAAGCCAGTGTCAGTGGCTTCACTGTGGTGACCCAGTGATGCATACTGCACTCACACAGCAGCACGGGCGTGCTGGTCGAGGCTTGTTGCTCCTCTGCAGTCTGCCCCCCTCCCCCTCCTGTGGTGCTCGCGCTCACGCCGCGGGGCGCAGGCGGCTCCTGGCTGCTCAGGACTAGTGCAGATGGCTTTTCGTCCTCCTCTTCGGAAATCAATTGCGTTGTCGAAGCCGCGTCGTCGTTGCTGCTTCCCTGTGCAGTCTCCATGTTTCACATATAGACACAAACAGGAGCCGCGCGGGCAAGCGAGCTGTCCTCCTCTGCGCAGGCGTAGATTCAGGAGAAAGTTTGCAGATGGCGGATGACAGTCCTTGAATGCTACTTCAACTTGGAGTATATTTCACGAGATTCCATTGCAGTTCAATCTGTTTCTTCACGAAGCTCTTGCTGTCGTCTGTGTGTTTTTTCTGAGAGGAGTAATGGCTGTCCTTTGCCTTCGGATGCGCAGAGCGACTGCGCAGCTCTCTGCGCACATTTGCTGCTGGCAACTGTGCCAGTGAGCAGTGACGTCAACCACACAACACTGCAATGGGCACTTCTGAACGCAGGGGAATTACAGGGGTACAGTATTTAAGGTAAAAGATCATTTGGAAATTGAAAATCCATCAAATGTTCAAAATATTGGATTGGATTTCTATTGCACTTCCTAAACTTAGCCCTGGCATGACAAAAACTATGACGACTCTGAGGGATTCATGCAGTTCATAACACCGATGCTTGATTTACTTGAAATATGCAATTTTTCATTTGCTGAAGTCACAGGCCACTTCTTACAAAGGCAGTAACTGAAACTGAGAGACAAACAAACATTGCACAAACATTTATTTCAATTGTGATACAGTCAAACTGTATCAACGCAAATTCAGAAAAAGTTTTCCTTTTTTGTTATAAAGCAAATATAAATATGTCTACTGCAGATTTTGACACAACATTCATTGGACAAAGGTTCATTCATTCCCAATTTACAATGGACACATGATACACCCCACGCTCCCATCCACAGACTAATGTACAGACTTCTGCTACATGTGCAAACATTCACACAGTAAACTCAAAACAGATTTTTAAAAGGTGCGACTATTATTCTCTTCAATGACGCGCTGACACACTGTTCTGTGTTAAATTGTTATTGTAGCATAACAATTTAATTATGTAACTTAAAAGTTTATATTAGTTTGTATATTACCTTTTAGTGACCCAGTGACGGTAAAGGTGTTAAGCTTGGCACCTTTACTTTCTGGTAGGTTTTCTGGATAGACCGTATGCAGTACCACAGAGAGAGTTCGATCAGCAGTGAAAACCCACCAGACACCCAACAAACAATTGATCCTGGAGCATCTTAGGGGCCATCATGATGGAAAGTAAAGGCATCATGCTAACCACCCATACAGCTGCTGGGTCACTGAAAGATCAAAGGCGCACTAATATACACTTTTTCCTTTACATAATAAGTTGCATAATGCACATTTAATCTATTTTGTGCATAGTTTTGCATCGTTTTCATAGGTTGCTATTTTTATGTAGCATGTCTGCACTGAAGAAAATTCCTTGTTTGTAAACCTGTTCACTGACAATGGCAATAAATCTACTCTGATTCTGATGTCATATTGTATTTGTACGTAGTGACATCAGCTTGAAAAATGACAGATAAAGTTTGGTTTGAAATACCGTAAAGTATATCAAATAAAATGTACAAGTAACAATTTTAAATCATTCTGTTGATGAGGATGCTCTTCAGGAAGCCATTGGTTGAATCTTGAACACTTTGTTAAATTCATTTACAAAACATTCTTTCATCTTTATGCCAATGGCATGAAATTCAGGATTATCCTGAAAAAAAAAGAAAAACTGCTGTTAAAGCATTAATGAGAAAGAACCTGATGAAAAAACTTACCCGGTTAAATGAAGCACAGTTCTTAAAGATGAGCTGGATATCTGACTCAAAGTGGCCCACAGTTTGGTATCTGTTATCCTGGAGCTTGTCTGCTATATGGTCGAGCCACATAGGCGTCTTGATCACTCCCGTGTAGTCTGTTATCTGTAATGACATTTGTGTTTGAGGTGAAGAATATATTCAGAGTGGTAGAAAAAGTGCACTTACAGTGCATGGGTCTGATTTGAAAAGGAAGTCCTCATCGGCCCGGTAGAGGCCCAGCAGCAGGTACTGACAGTGCTGTGGACACATCATCAGCATTATGCTCAGATGTAAAACACAGTGAGAGGTGTAATCTGCTCACTCACCAGCATGTGAGCTGAGATTGTACTGGCCATGGTCTCGTCCATGTGCCGCTCTGGGTACAGCTCCAGAGTGCTTACGAACACACACAGTGTGCACACCCACGGCCGCTCATCACTGCACTCAAACAGAAATGCGTCACATGAGCTCACTCTAACAGGTCGTCCTGAACACGCGGGCCTTACTTTAACAGAGCGTCCGGAACATGTGGCAGGTGACACTGCTGGTGAAAGGAGCGCGGACACTTATCACACTGCACCAGCTTTTCTCCTCCTGTGCGACAGACCCAGCACTCATCATCATTCTTCTCATTGTCCTGTCAGTGCACACACACCAGTACGTCACACACAAGTTTACAGTTTGGCATTGCAAACTTGAAAAACCGCTGGAGCCAAGTGCAATGGCAGAGACACAGGTTTTGTACATGCAGTTTCAAGATCCTATTGTCTAAATAAATAATACAAAATGAAATTTGTTCCTAAAGCAACAAGTGAAACTCTACTCACCAAGTCTTCACTATCTGGTACACACCGGCTGCATTTACACAGCAGTGAGTGACTCTTCAAAATCTTTGCCTGCAATAGACATAATATTGTTCTATTGACTTGAAAATGTACATCTTTTCGACAAATCCTGTGACTCTCTCATCACATTTTCCTCTTACAGGCTTTTTCTTAGTGTCAATAACTCCACAAACATGTTGCCGACATGAGAACATTACAACTATGGTAATCTCAGACCAACAGAGGCAGGAATGAACTCTTACCTTTAAGAGCTTACCAAGAGGCCTTCCTTCACACTTGATGTCTTTCTTCCACGAGATAGAATTAGTCTGACAAGAGGCCTCCTTCACAAAGTCCACAGGGGTCAGCCAGCTGTCCTCAGTGCGAATGCTCCTCCCACATGTTCCTGATGGAACAATGCTAGAACTGTCAGTTTAGTTAGAAAACAGGACTGAAGCGGCACAGTGAGTGACATCACCTGAAGCAAAACGATTAGTGTGGAGTAAGCCCGAAATGTCTTCACACGCCACACGGAGCGCTCTGTTTGTGTTGTTTTGAACCTCTATCTTTAACTGGCTTAGACCTTCATCCTCCTCTTCACTTTCCTCTAGATTAGAAAAGGAGTGGGATATTCAGATAAAAACAAATGTTATAAACACAGTATAGAAAATCATCTTGATCTGTGTACAACAGCAGACAGAGAATCTGAATCAGCACCTGTTGAATCTGAGGAACCGTCACCACTTTCTGAATCACTGCCATCATCAGTCTCCGATACCAACACTGTACAATGGTAGAAGAATTACTCATCAATGCACATCCAATAATTTGAATTAAAGTACACATTAATTAATGCACAGACCGACTGTGGCTTCCTCAGAAGGAAATAGTTTTTTTTTGGCCTTGGAGGAATCAGAGAGATGGTCAAAATCATTCCAATACACTTGTGACTAGGTTACTAATGTACAGTATAATGCCAAACCATCTTTGAAGGTCCCTTGCTGTATTTTACGCACTTCAGATGTCCGTCCTGAAGAAAGAAATATTTGTGTTAATCCTATAAATCCACTATGAGGAGATATGCCTTGATTTAATGATATACTGTGTTACTTGTATAAGTTTTCCTAGTGGTGTGTCCATACAGCGGATGCTCATTTTCCAGTTTTTATACGCTGCCTTCCCTGCTAGTCGCTCAAACTCAGTGGGAGTGTACCACCTCGTGTCCATCAGAATGCACTTTTCACCTAAAGCCACACAACTTTTTAGAACTTCAAGAAAACATTTACAAACTGCAATCAAGAGTTTTGTTTTTTTATAAAATCACTCGCCTTGAACCATAGAATTAAATACATGAACTCTACAGTAAGTAAATTTGGCTTTAGAAACTGTATTCATTATTATTTACTTTGAGGTTTTTTTTTAAATCTTTTAATGGTATGATGTCTGCCATGAAGAGGCTTGCAGGATGGAGAGTGAAACGTTGGGGTGTATCCAAAAAAAGCAAGTCTCTTTCTATTGTTTTAACCTTAAAAAATGTATCAGCATCAGAATATACATAATAAAATACAATTCAAGGTCCTATAGCTGATTTTTGATCTAGTGTTGGAAAAACGTGTCGTCCTTCAGTATATTGCAAAAGCAGACATTGTGAAAAATGACCTTTGTGAACTGGGCATCTATTTATTGATCGTGAACTGTGTAGTTGTTTACATTAAGATGACAGCATTGCTCTGTGAAAGTGGTGACACACGCTCATAAACTCATGCCTGGGTAAGGCTGGGTACTGTAGAACGATACCGGTATGGCATCGGGAAAAAAAAGTTTAGATACTATAAAAAAAACAAAAATGTAGTTAGTTTTGATGCTGTTGGTCCTGGGACAGCATTAAAGGGAGCGACTTGGCTTCAGCTCAAATACATAATTCCCCCCCCCATTTTTTTCAGAAGGTTTGCCCTATTTTCCCAATGTTTTTTTATTTTTTTTTATTTACACTTTATTCCATATTTTTGCCCCAATTTCTCTTTTCGGCCACAGTTTCTGCCAATTTCTCCATCCAAATTATTCCCCATTTATCACACATTTCTTGACATTGGAGGTGAACCTGATAAAGTAAATTTGCAGATCTTCCACACATTAATGTTCTATTTTGATACAGGCGGCATCGTGTCATAGAAGGGGGCGTGGCCTCCGCGAGGGGGAAAACAGAATCTTTTGGGAAACACAATTTTTCACTCTTTTTAGCCATTTTCTGGCGAAATATAAAGTTTCAATTTTTCTCCAAATTGTTTCCCCCCTTAACTGTTTTCAAACGTGACCATATATGGGTGATTCCAAAGACGGCGTCTGTATCTAGAGATATCAAAAAAAGTATTGAAAAAAAGGATTGTTCAGGCATCAGTATCGAAAAATATGTAACGGTATCTCCCCCCCACCCACCCCCAGAGATGCATTAGAAAAGTTAAGAACGAGCTGCTCTTACCTCTGGCCAGTCTGTCCCGGTTTAGACTGCCCTTCTGCTCTCCACACGTCACAGGGAGCTGGACTTTATAAATCCCCCAAGTCCAAATGTCAGATTTTTCTCCCTTCTTCAACGGAGACGCTGCGCAAAGACAACAAAACTTAAAACCCCCACCTGAACCGAGCTTCTCCAGTTTGGCAACACCCAAATCTAAAAGCTTCTTGAACAAAGCGTCAAAACAGAGACGAAAACGGGGACGAAAACAAAAAAAGCGGCAAAAGGCAGGGAAATAAAGTGATGAAAACAAGACAAAAAAAAATTGACAAATGGGTGAATTACCAAAGCGAGGTTTCTTGGACGCCTTCCTTGTGCGCGGTGTGACTTGCACAGAAGTGGATGGCTGTTCATCGTCTTCCTCAACACCACCGTTCTCCACTCTTGAAGCTTTTTTCCTCTTTTTCCCTTTTGCGACCTCTTTTTCTTTGTTTTCCAGCACATCCTTCATATTCGTGTCCTTCTCGACCGCCTCTAGCAAAGCGCTCTCCGACTGGTAAGAACCTGCCATTACATGGGACGCGATGAAATAGGCCTGTGTAAACATCATACTACAGCGGCTCTCAGGAGAACATGGCTAACCGTCATACAGGCTGTTCCGAAGCAGTCTCAGTGTGGGGTACTTGTTCAAAATGGTCTCCTTGAAAGCGCACCTCCAGAAGCGATTGATGAGATTGGGACGCTCTGTTTCGATGAAGTCCAGAATGTTATACACGGCATCCCTGATCCTCTCTTTGCTTTTCATGCGATTTATCCTCTGCACAGGAAAAAGAAAAACATAGGAAATTAAAAGCAGAAAGCAATTTATAGAACTGTTCAAGGCACTCTAGCTTTTTAAATTATAAAAGAAGCCACTAAATTAAAAATGTTAGTTGTGCTTCAAACTCATTCCTAACTTTCTGAATATGCAGTGGGAGGAATGTATGTGAACCCTTTGGAATTTCTCACATTTCTGCATAAATTGGTGATAAAATGTGGTCTGATCTTTATTTAAATCACAAGAATGAGCAAACAGTGTCTGCTTAAACTAACACCACCCAAACAATTACATGTTGTCATATTTCTATTGGCCATAACACGTAAACATTGACAGGACAGCTAAGGATCCTCCAAGAGCTAATTAGACAAATTTATACATTTCCCCTCCTGGAGCCGCCACCTTAACGTGGTGGAGGAGATTGAGCGCCCGAATGATCTGGGAGCTCTGTTGTCGGGCGCTTGGTGCCCCTGGTAGGGTCTCCCATGGCAAACAGGTCCTAGGTGACGGGTCAGACAAAGAGCGGTTCAGTAGTCCCTAATGAAAGATCAACAGGCCCGGTTAATCATGAGGCCGTCCTCCCATGGACCCACCATCTCCAGGAGGAGCCATAAGGGGCTGGTGCAATGTGATTTGGGCAGCTCCAACGGCTGCCCCCACGACCCGGCAACAGACAAGTGGAAGAAAATGGATGGATGGATGGACATACAGACATTTAGAGTCAGATGTGAGCCAACCTGAAGTCCAATCACATATTGATTTGTATAAAAATGGAAAAGGTTGCAAAACCATCTCTAAAAGTCTTGACGTTCATAAAAATAAAAGGTCTACAAATGGAGACAGTTTGGCACTGTTGCCTGCCACCCTGTAAAGATGACTCCAAGCGCACAGCACAGAATAATCAATGAGGTAAAAAAGTTGTCCAGGGCCTGGACAACTTGCTATCATCAATGGAAAAATGAACTCAAAAGTTTATCAAGATATTTTGCAGAGGCCATCTGTCCAACAGTTGAAGCTCAACTGAGGAGCTGCAACAAGACAATGACCCAAAACACAAAAGCAACTCCACTTCAGAATAATTTCAGAACAATAAAATACGCTTCTGGAATGACCAAGTCAAAGTCCTGACCAAAACCCGATTGAGATGCTGTGGCATGACCTCAAGAAAGCCATTCAAACCAGACACACCAGGAACTGGGACTGAACTGCAACAGTTTTGTAAAGAGGAATAGTCCAAGATTCATCCAGATCATTGTGCATGTCTAATCTGCAACTACAGGAAACATCTGGATGAAGTCATCGCTGCCAAAGGAGGGTCAGCCAGCTATTAAATCTAAGGGTGTACTCACTTATTCCTCACGGTCCTGAATGTCAACATGTTATGGCCAATACAAATATGACAACATGTATTAGTTTGGGTGGTATTAGTTTAAACCAGACGCTGTTTCCTCATTCTTGTGATTTCTATAAAAATCAGACCACATTTTATGACCAATTGAAGCGGAAATGTAAGAAATTCCACATACACAAACTGTTTCCTCCCATTGTACCATCCAGATTCTACTTTTTCACAACTTGCTGGGTCACTTTCACAGAAATGCTTGAAAACTATCTGCAAGTTCATGAGGACAAAACATTTTTGTTCCATTACTAGGGAAACAAAAATCAGGTATAGTGCCTTTAAGATTGGCACGATCTTGACCTCTAAAAATTCAGTCCCTCTTGTTTAGCGTACGTCATAAATGCTTTACAATAACATCCTTTGTCCTCAAAAGGAATCAGGGCTATTTTCTTGAGATACTCCGCCTTGAGCTTCTATGTCACCAGCCAGTCACTTTTCTGCTGTCCAATGACATATTTTTGTTCCCTGGTTAAGGTGCAAATAACACTCTTCATACAGCATGCAATGTTTTTGAAAATGATAGCGTAATAGTCCCTTTATTAAAAAAAGAAAAACATAGGTTTTGTGTGTGTGTTTTATCTGGACAGCCAAAGTAAATGATCGTTTGTATATTTGTACAGGACATTATTGCAACTTTTTGTCATCCTATTAGTTTTAGCCTATAATAGTTTCAAATTTGCTTTTCGGGTCAGTATAGTATCATATGTCCTGCAATAATGACATGGTTTCTTTGATATGGATAATGGTTTCTTCAAAATAGGATTCCTCCAGTTTAAGTGAGTTCTTGAGCAAGGCACTTCACCCATAATGTCTGTAACGTGAGTGTGATAGATAGAGCAGAATCCATAATGCGCAGATAGGCTGCCACACTTTCCTGACAAGATAGACCGAGACATCTGTGGCTTCCAGCGACTGTTTAATCTTAAGTGTGAAGCGTTATGTATGGCCCGTAAGCAATTGCGCTAACCAAAAAAGTCCCGCGCGTAAAGAGCGGTGACAAACCAGAGCGCCTTCCTGCGCCGATTTACGCGCGCATTTGAATTCAGCTGATGACGCATGTTTTTGATTTGAATTAAAGGAACCCCCGACCCACGCCTGTCCCGCGATGATCGTCACCCACTCACCCGGTGCTGCTCCTTCGAGATCAGGTTGTAGTCCTGGAGCTGTCCCACAAACGTCTGCGGGTTGTCCATGCACGACAGCTCAGTCTTGTTGACATGAAGGAAGCCCAGCAGTTCCCTCTCCTCCAAAAAATCCAAGGGCTCCACCATTTCGGTCAGTTCTCGAGTCAGGGCCGACCGTCAGAGGCAAAAGTCGGTCTAATGTTATATCAAACTTGCTAACTCTTGGTAAACTAGACGGGGAAGATGTTTTTCAGATGAGAACCAGCGCAAGACTCTTGTGCGTGCGCTTGTGCCCCCTATTCTCGTGACGTTTGGAAACTGAAAGTCAACATTATTTTCTTATGTGGAAGTTTGTGATCAGCAGAGGGGGCTGTTGTCACACCAAAGCACTGAGAGCAACGTAAAGGACAGATAGTTCCATAACAAATAAAAAAATACAGTAGTAATATGTAGATAGAACATAATACAAATACCCCAGCTGCTCTGGTCTTTAAAGATTGGCTGTAGCTTTGCATCATGTCCACACACAGTAAAGACACATCCATCATTATTTACACACTAGTAAAATGCTGACTTTTCCCCAGACATAGTAGTGTGGTGAGATCATAGAGTATGGTTCTTATGGTAAGGTCTTTGAACATGAAAAGAGTCAGATCATCAAATAAGACGTCTTCTGTTCACATTCTAGAGTTTGATGATGTGATGTCATAATTTCAGATAGAGGGCAGGACCATTACAACTCTGTGGTAGTAATTGTTTTTTAATCTTTAAAAAGATAGTTGATAGATGTTTCATTTGAGTAGCTTCACAAACCTGCCATGTTAATCTCATGGCTGAAAGTCCTTTCATCTGACCAACATCACACAAATATTTTACATATACACGTACACACACTTTTCACCACTTTTGGACAACTTTTTGTGAACATTGGACCTTGGTTTATACATACACTGTCCCAGTAAAGACAGAGATATTGGTAAAAAGAAACAAGACAAACAAAATTTTCATTTTGACAGTTACCATAGTTACTATCATGTAGTTCCTATTGCTGGGTTGCAGGTGACATCACAGCGTTCTAAAGGCCAATTCTATTGTATGGGGGGAAAATTATTTTGTTTTTGAGGAAATTTTTGGTCTTGTACAGAGAGATCAGCGACCCAGCGAATGATATTAATGATCATTTTTGTAATTCATACATTTTCTTTTTAGCTACGACTTGTGAAAGTGTAATGCTGTTAATAGGAAAAACTGTCTCCTGCCCCCCGCTGGGCCCGATGACATCATCACATTCTAGAACCTGCAACCCAGCAATACCCTCCACCTCTTTAGAATGTTGTGATGTCACATGAACAAAACCTATTAGTTCACATGAGCTCTTGAATGGGATGGACAATCACCATTGGTCCCAATGGATCACCATGGCAACGTCTTATTAAGAGTTACATTCCAGCGCTGCAGTATCAGCACAGCACCATAATACTATTGGTACAATTTGACCTTACAGCCATGTGTTCCTCTGACTCACATATATTAGCACAAAACATTGAGGTGGCTATTGTTCGACTACGGAGATTATGAATAAAGCACATTTGCTTTTAGTTATGAAATGATTATGAAGTCAATTATGTTATGAATATGAATATATTATGAATACATTTACAAAATGTAGCCTAATGTACTTAAATGGGAAATAGGATGAAATCCAGTGCTTTAAGTTTACGAATCAATAAGAAGAAAGTTATTCAATTTAGTTTCATGGATGTTTTAATGTTACAAAAATATACTGCATATTATTTATTGTTTGGTTTCCCCCTTTCTAAAAATAAAATGATATACAATATTATAGGACTGCAACATTTATCATAGCGCCTCCCACTCACTCATCTGTGGCGTGTTTTCCAGATCATTATAAACCATGTCGTGGTGCTTATTCTGACATTCCTGAACACTTTTCAGAACTGTGTCCAGTCGGCGGTCCAGGGCTGACAGGTGACTTTCGGAGAGGAGAGGGGTCACCGCGCTCAGAGGGTCCTGGGACAGAGACTCCCGCAGCACATCCGACAGACGGAAGCTGGGCTGGGACAAGAGACGCAGGCGCAGCAGCGTAGAGTGGCGGATCCTGAGGAGAAATGGGGTATTAAAGCGAGGGTACCTGTTTTTTCCTGTGCAAACTGTGACATTTCATTTCCAGCTTTCACAATCCCTCCTGCACATTAGAATTTTTCAGGCAAATACATTATTCATTATTCACGCCTATGTTCAGCTTTAAGCAATGGCAAAGTGAAGCAGGGGGGACCACCTTCAAAATAAATTGCACTAATTTAGATTCTACTTCTAATTCTTCTTCTAATTCTATCGATTAATAAATAATTTGTTGAAAACTTTGCAAGAAGGTCTGTTTTTTGCTGTGTTTACTGTGTGTAAACTTCTCATTTACAAATGCATTATGTACCTGCAGCACTGTTTGAGAGGAGCAAGGATCGTGGGCTCGTCTATGGAGTGGCGGCCGAACCTACCAAACACAGGAGACGGTGATACACAACATGCTGACCATAACCAGGTAATACTGCAGGTGGAATTAAAGATGTGCTAACTCACGCGCGCCCATTATCCAAATGAAGCAGAAATGTTTCATTCCCAAATTTTTCAAATGTCTCGTAGTGATGTCTGTCCATGTTACCTGTGCACAGCAATGATCGGACTCAACAACAAATGTACGTACCCCGTCTCAACAAGCTTCATAGCTGTCTTTGTGAAATACTCAGTATTTAGAAGTGTGTTTTACTCATGAGGAAGTCCAGCACAGCCATATCGATGACATCCACTAGTCTGGTGCCCCTGTCGTATGGGGGAGTCTGCTTCACTGTGTCACAGTAGTCTGGGTCCTTCTCCCACCTGTCAACATAATAATAATAATCTAATAATCTATACTGTATTAACCTCTGTAGAGAAATCTGTGTAGAGAAACATGGACAACAAGCATCACATACGATTATAGCACGAGAAGTGAGGCTAGATTTCATTCACATATTAACTTATAAAAATGAAATAAAAATTGAATATCTGAGCTGCTCCTTGTAGGATACTGAACGTGCGTTTGCAGTTCTTGGACGTGACCACTGGAGGGCAGTGCACACTCATGTCTCCAGTTTTGTTCAGTACAACTTCTGTGACCTGCATTAGAACTTTGGCATAGTCGACACGTCAGTATCTGATCATAACCACCACATGTTGAACTTTATGGCCTCATTGTCACTTGTCTTTGGGGCGAAGAAAAAAAGTGTTCACTCTCAATCAGAATGAGTTTATTCATGGAGACAGGGGATTAAAAACAAGCTACAGTGAAAAAATAAAAATAAACGGTTGGCTTAATATATGTTAATTCATTATGTAATAAAAACACCATTACAGCATTTTATAATAAACTCTCTCGACTAATTTTGTAATAAAATCACTGCACTTAGTTATGCATTTTGATATACTTTATTCATCCTTTATAAGACATTTACTAACTATTATTAACGTGAATAAACCTTAACATAGAGTTACCGTAGTAACAATGTGCACCATCTGTGAGTCTGGGAGGGACAGGTCAGGAAAACGGTTTGGACATAATAATAGAGTCTAAACTTATTCATGGACTAGACATCAAAGCAATCCCTATGTATCCGCTTATAAATGAGTAACAAAAGCTTTGTAGATGTTTTAGAAATGATAACATAAGTACAAACGCTTAAATAGTGCGAACACGTGATAAAGTGTTACCGCACACTTCATTGTATTGTATAATTGGCTATTGCAAATTATAACAAAATGCTGTTTTATTACACAAAGCAGTGAAAATTGTATGACACTTTGAACAAAACCTAAATCAAAGATGCATGGAAACTTAAAAATGTCCAAAACTTTAATTTTAGTCGTTTTTATCCTGATACAGTAGGTAAAACGACTGAGGTGTATTGAATTGCCTCACGATTTTACATATAATTGAGCCTGCTGCATTGAGAAAAATACTATATAAGGTACATAAATCACCTATGCTGTTGTATTAATCATTTAAGTTTATTCTGTCATCTATAGTTTGGACTCACTGTGCCAGCTTGGTGCGACTGTAAGAGCGTCTCCATGGTGACCTCCAGGACCTGCGCGAGGCCAGGTCCAGATCGGGCAAAAAGGCGGCCAGGGACACCTCCAGCGCGTGGGGGCGGCCGCACAAGGGGTGCTCCGTGGAACAGTAGTAGTCGCACTGGCCATAAAAACACACGTTGCCCGCTAGAGGGAGCCAGAGAACCGCAGTCAGAGACAAAAGTTTTGCATGAGGGACAGAATGTGGATTTGGGGAGGGTCATACCAGGTGAGGTGAAGAAAGTCCGGGACAACTTGCGGTCTGTGGTGATCTCCCGGATTTCTGTGGTGACGTTGATGAGCCTCCCGACCACAGGGGGGATACGGTTAAAGCCGAGCACTCTTTCATGACATTATCAATAGAAAGAAATTAATGAAGGAAGGGAGAGAGAGAAAATCTATTGTAATTGTGTGTATCCTTTCCTTTCCTTTCCTTTCCTTTCCTTTCCTTTCCTTTCCTTTCCTTTCCTTTCCTTTCCTTTCTTTTCCTTTCCTTTCCTTTCCTTTCCTTTCCTTCCCTTCCCTTTCCTTTCCTGTCCTTTCCTTTCCTTTCCTTTCCTTTCCTTTCCTGTCCTTTCCTTCCCTTCCCTTTCCTGTCCTTTCCTTTCTTTTCCTTTCCTTTCCTGTCCTTTCTTTTCTTTTCTTTTCCTTGCCTTTCCTTTCCTTTCCTGTCCTTTCCTTTCTTTTCCTTTCCTTTCCTTTCCTTTCCTTTCCTTTCTTTTCCTTTCCTTTCCTGTCCTTTCCTGTCCTTTCTTTTCCTTTCCTGTCCTTTCCTTTCCTTTCCTTTCCTTTCCTTTCTTTTCCTTTCCTTTCCTTCCCTGCCCTGCCCTTTCCTGTCCTTTCTTTTCCTTTCCTGTCCTTTCCTTTCCTTTCCTTCCCTTCCCTTCCCTTTCCTTTCCTGTCCTTTCCTTTCCTTTCTTTTCCTTTCCTTTCCTTCCCTGCCCTGCCCTTTCCTGTCCTTTCCTTTCTTTTCCTTTCCTTTCCTGTCCTTTCCTTTCCTGTCCTTTCCTTTCCTGTCCTTTCCTTTCCTTTCCTTTCCTTTCCTTTCCTTTCCTTTCCTTTCCTTTCCTTTCCTTTCCTTTCCTTTCCTTTCCTTTCCTTTCCTTTCCTTTCCCTCTCTCTCTCTCTCTCTCTCTCTCTCTCTCTCTCTCCACGATGCCTCTGTACCTGTCCAGGTGAAAAGCAGCGATCTCCGCGTTGTGCCTCTCGAAGTCCGAGAAGTAGAACAGATTGAAGTCTGTCTGGGCGTCTCTGGGCTGTCTGCGAGTTCACGCGCAACAACATTAGGCAGGCAGGCTGGCGGCGAAAAACAGTGCAATGTGTCCGTGCACTCACTTCATCGGTTTGAGCAGAGCCTGGCCGTAGTTAGGGAACGAAATGATCAGTTTCAGCTGTGTACCGCCTGACTTCTGAACTGAAACGGGAGAAGTGAAGGTTTTGGATGTACCATTTAAAGAGGGGGTATTATGCTTTTTTCAATCACATAGCACCAGTCTATATCACACTACAATGATGACGAAACCTTCTGTTGGTCAATAATGCAGTAAATTAGAATAACTGCCTTATATAAAATTGCTCTCTCAAAATGGCTGTAGTGAATGTCTTGAAATAGGCCTCTGTCTCTTTAAGAACCTCTGACTCTTTCCGACACGCCCCCTCCACACGCTGTCTGTGGCATCAGTGGGGAGGGGGTTCTGCTGAGGAGCAGTGGTTGGTTACTCGGCTGGTGACGAAAGCTCGGAGGCGTCTCCAGGAGGTGGGGGCGTTCCTAGGAGGACTCAGGCAAACCTATCCCTAAAATGGCCGCCATCAGAGTTTTTACAGATTACTCAAAAATACGTGAATGTGCCAAGGCAACACTTCAGGAATGTTTTTAATGAGGGAATGACATAATAACATGATGTAAAGATTGAAAAAGTCGATTTTGCATAATACCCCCCCTTTAAGCAAACAAACAAAAAAGAAAACAAAGTCATATTTTATGGATTACTTTGGCTTTTTCACTAGTGATGGACTCTGTAGTAGGCTATAGGTATTTAATGTGGCATAACTTGTAAATAATGTGCATGTATGGAAGACAACTTATAAACAACGCTATAAACAATATCTGCTAGCATCGCCGACGTTACAGTTGCGTACTGAAGGCAGTTTAGGTGCTCGAAACCACCCAAATGAGCACAGTGAAAGTGAATGGACATAAAAACACAATATCTTTGACAAAAATTAACAATAAGTTGCTTGTGGCTTAAAATGTTAGCTTAGCCAGTTTAACTAAGGTGTACGTCAAGAATCGATCCCTTTGGGGGGTCTGGGTGTCCTCCCCCAGGAAAGTTTTTACGAAATGCATGCGATTTCCTGCATTCGGGTGCATTTTAGCCTCATTAACAAGTAAAAAAGATATTCATTAAAAACGCTGGTACATAATCTTACTGCATTCAAAGTGTGTAATGAATAAACTGTATTTCATTACTTTCTTTCTTTACGTATTTATTTGATGTTGCAACAAATAAAGCACAGAATTACAGGGTTCAACGTAGGAATTAAAAGTGAAAGTTTAAAAATTAATGTTTGGACAAAAATAATGGGGGGATTAAATTAGTAAGGTTTGAATATTGGGGGGTTGTAACCCCTCTATCCCCCCTGTATTTTACACCTATGGTTTAAGTACTGGCCTTTACTAAAAACATAGAACTGTTCAAGGATAAAAGCTCTGTGTATTCATTGATTGACGGAGCCATTATATATGTGAATCCTACTGAAGTTGTCATGTATTCCTTGTATGAACGCTTATTGAAGATGCCAGTTTTAAATGCATTTATAAGCTTTTAAATGCGAGGCCTGAATAAATGGAGTGGTCGTGAATGTTTAACTTGACTCCCTTCCAAAATCGGAGAGCTGTGTGTGCACGCTGCATGCTGATCTTGAGCCCCCGCGCCTGGTAAATAATTCACAAGCCAAATCCACAGATATTAATCAAAGCCTAATGTTTCTCTCTTTCTCATACTTATTTATAACACCTGTTTAGAATGCAGATCAAAGTGAAGTCGTATTGAATCCAAGGTGATACAGTAATGAGCCTGTAGCAGAGATTAGGGTTTAATCTGCAGAATAAAATACGCAGCTAAATGAATTACTCAGTGTGAAAGCGAGTGGTGTTTGACAAATGATTGAGGAGTTGTCTGTCTTCAGCACACATCTTAAAGAATCTTGTACTGAAGTATGTGATGTTTCTTGTTCTAAAGGTCGTGTATTATGTACAAACCTTTGACATCTTAGCGATGGAATTTCAGAATTTTTAACTTAAAAGAATGTTGATTTAATATCCAAATCTGATAAAAGTAAGTACCATGAATTCTGTAGTATTGTGCACATCTGAATACAAGCCGCACAAACTAGATTCAAAAAGAAAAAAGAAAGTACATTATATAAGGTCGCACTTGTCTGTAAACCTTGTCTATTGTTTGGAAGGTTTTCTCTGCTGACGGAGCCTCTCACAAGAAAACCTACAAAACAACTGATCCAGGAGCGTTGTAGACACCGCTGGGATCGAAAGTAAAGACGCCATGCTGACCACGCATGCATCCACTGGGTCACTACAAGGTAAAATACGCACAAATATCAACCTTTTTTTCACATAACAAGTTGCATAATGCACCTTTAAGCGTTGTAGTTGTGGTACACAGATATGAGCTGAACAAAGAAAGAAGCAGAGCAGGCAACACAAGTGAAAGCTTTTTCCCTCTAAGCAATTAGTTCTTAGATAATATGAGGTATCAGTCTTTTTTTTTATAAGCATAAAAATGATTATGCAACATTAATTATGCATATGGCCACTTTCAGCTGCAAGAACGGGTTGGCCAAAACATTCTCGCAATAAAATGAGAGAGATAACCTCAAGTTTTAAATCCGACATCTTGAATCAGGCATGTTACATAGCGTATATCAACTCACTATATTCTACTGTATGTCAGATGTTGATAGAAAGCACATCCCACCAGGTCACCCATACCACTGTGTATAAATGAAATATTGACAAAGCGGTCCGCTGGGAGCTGTCAGTGGGGCTGTGACTCATCCACAGGCTTCAAATCCAAAAAGGAACGGAACACCTCTCTGCTCCAGGACTCTATCTGTTTGCTCTTGTTTGGAGATTCAAGTTTAAAGCTACACCGCGTAGGATTTTACCCAAAAAATAAAACAGAAATACAAGCTTTAATTTTGTGACAGATGTTTTCAGCATTGATAATACCTCAAACAAACATGTGATTTTGCTTTAAGTGGCTCAGCTCTCTTAAGATATGACATAACTTTACCGGGAGTGGGTACGTCTCCAGGTCGTTTCCATGGAGATGTCGACTAAAGTCAGCAGAATTTGAGATTCGAACAGGTTAGGTTCCCATCCAAATCCATTCTTTGATTTCTCACTGCAGAAATAGCATTTTCTGTCAAACTGGTCACTAGGAGCAAGTTTTGTACTGATGGCAACAGTATAGTCCAAAATGTTACGCAGTGTACCTTTAAAGTGTAATCTGTGCTTTCTATTAGGAAATGTATCGTGGTGTTTTGCGCACTCGAACACAAACTGAACCATGAAAAAGCAAATATGCGCTTGCACTTTTCTTTTCACTTTCTTGTAAAAGTGAGAGTTCTTTCATAACTTAATCCCTTGTGTCTCACCGGCCCCGAGGATGCGCTCCGTTGCCAGGTATTGCATGACTTGCTCCAGGCTGGGGTCCCTCCTGTCGTACAGCTGCCAGCGAGTGATGCCCAGGTGAAACCTCAGCCACGGGGGGTGTGTGTCTGCATCTCTGGTCCAGGTGATCTTGTCGTAGCCATTCGCCGCACTGGCACTTTCCCTGCAGCGAGAGGGGCGGGAATTCTAGTATTTGCTCAGCTTTGACCAACTTTTGAGAATCAGAGACAAAAAAAAAGTTTTTTTCCATAAAAAGTTGTATAGAGTTTGTGCATGGGATGTTGTGGCGAGCGTCCTGTGTTTCCTACTCCAGTTTTTAATATAAACAAGAATCAAATTAGACTAAAACTTGATAAAAATGTAAAGAAAAGTCACGCAAGTTTTTCATTTAATTACAATGTATCAAAAGAACATTAGCCTTCACTGAAGTATTTACACCGTTGAGACATAGCTAACTCCCCATAGGAATGAATAAGGACAGGAAACAGTTATGAGCACAGGAAGATAGCCGATTAGTCGTACAATAGGTTGCATTCACGTGACTTAACAACATTCTAAATAGTTTAATCCTGACCCAAAAAAGATTACTAATGCTTATTAACACTTAAAGGGGCTAGATACAAGATGGAACTCACTACTGCCATCTCAGGCCTTATGCGTAACTGCAGCTTCTATATTAAGCTCGTGCATGAAGGCACTTCGGACCCGAATTAACACCTTTTTGAGTGACAGTGCAGGATTTTTAGAGGCATTGGCATGACATTATCAAAGAGAGAATGTGAATTAAATTGTATTATATGATACTCACCAGTTACTTTCAACGTGGCTCTCCTGAATCTTCTCACTTTTCTCCTCCTCTGGCTTCAGTGTCAGCAGCCAATCGTCTTCGTGCAGTTCCGCGTGTGGCAGGTTGTACAGTGGGTGGCTGAACAACTCCTTGAGCTTGGAGGGGCCTCTGACCTTCGCTTCCCCCACTAACTTCCTGTCTGTGCCGCTCAGGTTTGTTGTCCCCTCCTGTGATGCACTACTGCTGAGTTTTGTGTTGTGACTCGCCGCTCTTTGAAGTAATGCAGAGGACGAGGTGGTGGTGGGAGGAAATACGCAGGCTGTCTGGAGCACAGTGAGGCAGAAGAAGACCAGGGAGAGGTGCAGAGCCAGGGACGCCAAGGCCAGGCACAGGTAGATGGAGCGCGTGGGTCGGCGCGCCAGTTTACCCACCATGCTGAAAGAGAACACACACTTACTGCATGTTGCATAAGCTGCTGGGGTTGGCAGAAAGTCAGAGCAGGGAAGAGACAACTGAAAGGCAGGCTGGAAATTGGCTTGCCAATAAACTAACAATAATTCCAAAGCATATCCCATAGTAAGAAACGTTAAAGTGATAGTATGTAAGATTGCAGAGTGAAAGGGAAATTGAAAGTTCATCCCCTCCTGTTTGGACCTGGCAGGCCAGTTCACTGGAAAGCTTTTCTCATTGGTCAAAGTGATGGCCCGGGGATCCTGATTAGTTGCTGAGTTTAAAGGTGCACTATGCAACTTTTTATGAAAAAAAGTTCATTATTTATTGACCTTTAATAAAGATAATTTTTCAAAAAGGCGACAAAAAGAAAAAGTTCATATTAGTGCGTATATGACCTTTCAATTACCTAGCGGCTATGTTAGCTTGTTAGCTTGCTAAATAAAAATGAAAGGGAGAGACTAAAATCATCCAAACTTCTATTGACCGTCTGAAAGAGCCTCGGATCATGTAAATTCTCTGCCAAAGGATCAGCTCTGAGCTTTGTTCATGTGGGAGCAGCTCCATAAAGCAGAGGACCTGGATTAAATCTGATTATAATGAATATTACATATGTAAAGTCGACTAAATTAGTCATTTTAGTTGACTAAAACTAGACTAAAATTGAAAAGATTTTTTCGACTAAATCTTGACTAAAATTACATTACATTTTAGTCAAAAGACTAAGGCTAAAATGTCTTGCTGCAAGTTTATCAACTTGTGCATTTAATAATTTCATGGATCTACATAGCTCTCTTGTTTTGTGTTACATATTCTCTCTGATTCAGATTTCTTAACATAACACACACTGAGGCTTAATTAAACAGAAGCTACACCAGTGATGGCGTGCTGGGACCCCATTTCCGCCCGGGAATTTTTGGGTTTGGCCCATATTCAACTAAATGGATTTCAGCATAAATGTACAGGCAAAATTGAAATAGGAAAGATTATGAAAAATGGGGGAGTCTTTGATCCTCCTCGAGAAGATTTGGAACATAATGAAGTTGTGTGATTATCTTTTTTTTAAGTGCATTATTCACACTGTGTATTAAATCATAAAGTAGGCCCACAAATAATGCAGCTGTTTGAATTCAAATCAAATCAAAATGTTGGTAATGTAGGCTGAAAATATTGCAATGATCTATTTTCTCTTGACTTAATTCTCACCAACCAATCATCTCTTTGTCTCTTTCAATGAATAAACCATCCGTGTTTGTTTACTAGCTTTGTCGTTGGTTAGCTTTAGCTCAGCTCTTAGATAAACACCACTGAGCCAATGCTGCTAGAATCAGACTCACAAACGCAACATCACTTGCAAACATGTTTTCTGATGTTTGGCGCTACAAACTTGAGGCGTACGTGTTCTGCAGGACACGTCTGAAACACCTCGCTGTGCCGCTCCAGCTCTGCTGTTTGTGCTCAGTGCCTTGTTTAAAGACACATCTTTGTACTGAATGCAGGAATAACACAGAATACAATATAACCAATGAGACAGGGCGATCTGGGATTTCGAAGAGCAGCCTTATTGGAGAGCACATGAACCACACATTTTTTTTTATGTATTCCTTTTTCATTTTTATTATTTACTTATGTTTTTATTATATGATTTTAGTATTAGACGGATGAAAAAACAGAAATTATTACATGAGGTCAACCTGCTAAAGCTATTGACACTTTTATTTATTTGGTAGGGACAGTGCAAGTTAATGAACAAGCCACACCGGATTGTAGCCTTAGGCTAATTTTCATCCGTTGTCCCCCATGCGCACTCTCAAACACACTCTCATACATCCTGGCCTATTGTACATGTTTTTAGTGGTAGGGGAAACCGGAGTACCCGGAGGAAACCTATGCAGACACGTGCCGACATTTTGAAATGGCATTGACCTCCATTAAATTTGACTAAATGTTTATCTGAATCATTATTCTGTTTTAAAAATTGACTGCTTGAGGCGAATCCACATCTTGGCAAAGGCACAGGCAGAATGTTTTGAGCCGATTCTTGTGAATACTTATGTAGCAGCAAAGGGAGTACAGCATTATGGTACAGATGGCGAAACAGCTGTTATCACAGTATAAAATATCTCAATAAGTTCGTTGGGAAATTGAGTGTTGGTTCGCTTATATTCAGCACAACATTTAATTAAATTATGACACTTAATGCTGTGCAAATTACTGCTACTTTTAACAATGTTTTCCTACCGCCAAGGCTCGTAAAAACAACCTGCACGAGTCTAGTTCAGGGGTGTCCAAACTTTTTTCACTGAGGGCCACATACAGAAATGATATACAATGCACCTTTAAAGTTATCAAATTCAATAACATGTGTATGCTTTTTAATAGAATATGCTTATTGTAAAAAACAACAACACAAAAAAACAGCCTTCATCACAGCTTTCTATTAATGAGTTTTCATTTATTTTATACATATTAAATTAAAGCAAAACAAAAATGTGATTATAATTTTAGAATTTGCAGCGGCCCGCGGGATGATTTTGGACCCCCCCTGGTCTAGTTCAAGGAGTAAATGCTTTAGAGGTAGTTTTCCACAGATAAAAGTTCAGACCTCCACCAAGGCACTGTTTACCTCTCAACCCCCACATGAACCGAGCACATTTTCTCCAGTTTGGCATTACCCGAATCTAAAAGCTAAAAAAAAGTGGCAAAGGCAAAAACAGAATTTTAAAAAAGCGACAAAAACACGCGACTAAAGAGTGACAAAAAAAGTGACCAAAACGAGATGGAAAGAATGACGAAAACACTTCCAAAATGTGGCAAAAATGTGGCAAACGAGCGACAAAAACGTGCTGGAAAGGCAACAAAAACAAAACAAAAAAGTGACAAAAACACATGACTAAAGAGTGATGAAAAATCAACAAAAAAAATCAACAAGAAGGCCATAAAAGAGCGACCCAAAGGTGACCAAAAAACAACGAAACACGACAAAAACACTTTAAAAATGTGATTAAAAAAAGCGGCGACAAGGCGTCTACAAATCTAAAATCCGTTTTGTAGGTCTTAGCTTTCAAATGAGGCCTACGCTTACACTGGCCTATAGCTGTAAGCTCCAGTCGAGACGCTTTTTGACTTGGGTATAGCTGAACTGGAGTAAATGCGCTCGGTTGAAGGCAGGACATTAGGGGTTAACTTCCAACAGGGAGAAAATAGCAGCTCTAATTACATCTATATTTACTGTAACATAACCCTTCTATTGCCTCCTGGACTTCACCTATAAAATCTACTTTACTGGCACTTGATCATTGCGACATAATGTTCAAAGATCGCTGCCCAGCTGAGAGAATCAATACTGGACATCTTCCCCCCGCCTCTGGATGAAAGAATTACTCACATCTTTCTCTGGTGGAATCCTCTCTTGTTTTAACTTGGGTAAAGCTTCAACTTGGCTGTTCCTTCCTCAGAGCAGACAGATCGGAGACTCTGTGTCATTATTACTTTAGATAGACATAGTGTGCTGCCCCTGCCTGTTATCTGGAGGCCGCTCTAATTCAAACGGTATTGGCGTGTTGCAGTTACGGTGACCCGTGTCTGCGTGACCTACCGCTACAAAGACCGGAGTCAGAGGTCACTACAGCGCCCAGGGATCTTTCAGAGAGAGAGGGTCGATACCTGGCGGCGATTGGGTTTGATGATGCACGCAGAATAACAAACGAGACCCCGACACTTTGCATAACTCAATAAAGCCATTTTGAATATATACTGTATGTCAACGGAAGTCTATTGCTGTGCTTAGACTTCACTGTGATTGGCTGGAATAAAAGAGAAAGCACGACAGTGGCTTGACCAGTCTCTCCAAAACCTAACAATGCGGTTAGACCACAACAATAAATACTAAGTACTTCTTTAACCTCTGAACTCCCGCCTTAACCTTAGACCTACAAAACTCATCTAGACGGATCTTTTTCCATGCATTGTTGCCGCACAATAATCACTTTTTCTTCGCCTTTTATCAGTCTTTTGATGCTTTTTTGTTGCATCTTTGCCACTTTTGCATTGCTTTTGTTGGCACTCTTTTGTTGCTTTTTTGTCACTTTTTTGTTTCATTTTGTGTCATTTTTGTCACTTTATCCTTGCTTCTTTGTAATTTTTTTGTCGCTTTTTTGTCGCTTTTTCATTGCTTTTTTATGTCACTACTGTGTTCCATTTTGTGTCATTTTTGTTGCATCTTTGTCACATTTTTTGTCTCTTTATCCTTGCTTCTTTGTAATTTTTTGTCGCTTTTTGTCGCTTGTTCATTGCTTTTTTTGTCACTATTTTGTGTCATTTTTGTTGCATCTTCGTCACATTTTGTGTTGCTTTATCCTAGCTTCTTTGTCATTTTTTTGTCGCTTGTTCATTGCTTTTTTATGTCTATTTTGTTTTATTTTTGTGGCTTTTTTTGTTTTGTCTTCGTCACATTTTTTGTCACTTTATCCTTGCTTCTTTGTCATTTTTTGTCGCTTTTTTGTCGCTTGTTCATTGCTTTTTTTGTCACTATTTTGTGTCATTTTTGTTGCATCTTTGTCACATTTTGTGTTACTTTATCCTTGCTTCTTTGTCATTTTTTTGTCGCTTTGTTGTTTGTTTTTATGTCACTATTATGTTCCATTTTTGTTTTGCCTTCTTCACATTTGTGTCACTTTTTCATCGCTTTTTTCGGTCAGGTTTTTTTTGCATCCTCGTTTTCATCGCCATATTTTTTTCAAGAAGCTTTTAGATTTGGGTAAAGCCAAACTGAGGAAAATGTGCTCGGTTCAGGTGGGGGTTAAGTTAAGTTAACTTTCTTTTACATGTTCACCAGCCTATTATCACCACTGCTACAGCCAAGCCAGTTCATCAGAGCGGCTTCTAGACCAGGGTTGCCAGGTCCGCGGTTAAACCGCGGAATTGGGCGGTTTTTAAAGCCATTCCGCGGGTGAAAAAAACTGTCCGCGGTTTTTTGCCTTGCTGTAATCAATGTTGAATTGATCACAATCACTATTTCGAAGGCAAATCCAAGGCTCTGTGAGCTGCTTTTTCAATAAGGGAGGGAAATAGGGGCGGTTTCTCATCATCGCAGGAGCACATGGGCTCTGTTAGCTAGTAAACACTATTGAAAATTCCAGCCGCGCTGTATGTCCGCGGGTTTTCCGCGGTTTTCAGATATTTTTGGGCGGGTTTGGCTGCCCAGACCTGGCAACCCTGTTCTAGACCCACAGGGACCTGGAGTAAGAGCGGCATCAAGGAGCAGCCGTTAAAATGGTCTGTGTTGACAAAAGCTAATCGTTGATCGCTTTGTTTCCTTTTTTTTTGTAATACGGGTCTGGCACACGCAACCGTTTTTAAAACACTGGGCAAATGAAATGCTTTGAGTCGGATTCACAAATTTCCAATTGACAGATAAACCAGCCTCTACGCCACTGCTGCTGCTTTGAAGTCTACATTCCTTTGTGCAGCTCAAATAGTGATCGGTGATACCACTCATACATGATGTATTGCGTTGCATTTTGAATCAAACAATTGCTTTTCCTTACGTCCTGTCAGACTCAGTAGTGTGCCGGTCATTTATTATAAACACGACGAAGCTGACTGCACAGAACGTCTCACGGACACAAACAGAAACAGATTCATATTCCGAACGTGTCTGTATTTCATCAAATATTCATCTCCCGACTTGTCTCTTTGTCTCGCTGTGAACCTGTCACCTCCATCTCTCTTCTATTATTAAACCACCCTTTATTTCGGAAGCCTCCTCTCTCCGTGGGCTTTCACGTTGTAATTAGCAAGTTATATGTTTCGGCTAATGAGCTAACCGCGCTAAGAGAGGCCATGTATTATGCATGGAGCGGCTGGTCCCAGTGGAGCGGCGGACGGCTGTTTTTTTTTTCCGTCCTGCGGCAGTACAAGGCTGTGTTAAAAAGAGGTGTAAGTACGTGTAAACATGGACAGAAAGTGATTGCTAATGTGGATGCAGCGGCTAGTGCGGGGCAGCAGGTGGAGGGCAAGGTCAGGTTCCTTGGCGGGATGGGTGAAGTCGATATCCTGAAAGGAGGGGAGAGGAGCACCGATGATCTTCTCGGCTGCTCTCGCTCACTGCGCTGGAGACTTCTTTTGGGAGGATGCAGTGCCGGAACCATACCGGGTCCGACGCAGCTGGTCGGAACACCCTACATTGTCTCTCTGTAGGGGGGGCACATGATGGGGGCTGGAACTCCGGCTCTTTTCAGGTTGCGATAGAGTAGAGACGCTGATGACCGTTCTTGGCCGGTGATGCGGTGCGCCATCAACTACTCACTCACACAAGCATTCATCCAGGCTTAGTGATGTTCCCCAGCGGCCTCCCATCCAAGTCCCAACCAGGCCCTACGCTGGGATCTGACGGGACGGGGCAAAGGCATATCTCATTTAACTTATTAATTTATTTGAATGAGACAATGCATGTTAACTCCCACATGAACCGAGCGCATTTTCTCCAGTTTGGCTTTACCCCAATCCAAAAGCTTCTGGAAAAAAGCTGAGACGAAAACAATGATGGAAATGGGACAAAAAAGTGACGAAAAATTTATGAAAAAGTGGCAAAAATGTCACAAGAAATTGACAAAAAATTGACGAAAAAATGACAAAAAATTGACCAAAAAAATGACAAAAATGTTACAAAATGTGACAAAAACATTACAAAAATGCGATAAAAATTGGACCAAAAAAATTACAAAAATCTGACAGAAATTGACGAAAAAAATGACGAAAATATACAAAAATGAGTTGAATACCCAACAAAAAAATGATGGGAAAAAAAATGTGATGACGTGAGGAAAAAGATCCTCTCGGTTCAGGCGGGAGTTAAGAGGTTAAGAATTATGTAGGCTACTATTTCTAATTCTCACGGTGTGACCCGAGCGGGGGTCACGAATCCCTTTTACTGTTAAAATGGGGGTTTGCGGCGCCAAAAGGTTGAGAACCACTGCCTTAGACTTCACTGTGATTGGCTGGAATAAAAGAGAAAGCACCGGTCTTGGCCAGAGATGCGGTGCGCCATCAACCACTCAACTCACACACTGCATTCATCCAGGCTTCGTGATGTTCCCCAGCGGCCTCCCATCCAAGTCCCAACCTGGCCCTATGCTGGGATCTGACGGGACGGGGCAAAGGCATATTTCATTTAACTTCTTAATTTATTTGAATGGGACAATGCATGTTAATGAACAGACACCCAGCGCTGTAAATATTCCGGATTCAGTTCAGAGCTCATTTCCATCTGCAGTCCCATGGGGTAAAAACTTACCACCAACACAAACATGAGTACACAAAACTTTTACCACATGACACAGTACACAAACAGTATAACATACAAAATCCCTCACTATATAGAAAGTGATTCAGCCATGTTGTGTAATAAGGTTCCCGAGAGCTGTATTTGAGCTCCTCTCTGGTCCCACTTGGACACTCTGGTCTCTTGAGGCCTCACGGCTCAAAGCCCTCATGGATCAATGAAGCTACACTCTCACTTCCACTTTCCCTTTACAAGTGCGCCTTTATCCTATTACACAATGTCATGTGACTTTGCATAAAAAGCGGTTTACAATTTGCTCTTCTCCTTTTAAAATGTTTTCTTCCCTGCGCATCATCCACAAACAGAATAAAACACATTCAGGGCACCCTTCAAAGCTTCAAAGCCCCTTTTTTCCCCCTCGCAGCGGTTGCACACTAATGTAGGTTGCTTGGAAACAACCCAGAATTTGGAGCCTAATTGAAGAGAGCAGGGCTGCAGCCAAGCAGGCAGACGGCAGCGGCTCTGTTGTGCAAACTCAGGATAATAAAGTGAATTCCAGATCACACGTGGCACAGCGAAAAGGGGATCCAGCACATGGGCCGCTGCAGACACCTGCTACAACCAGGAGCATCAACCTCACATGCCCTATATACGTTCCTGAACTATTTCATTAGAGCTAGGGCTCGCGTTGTTTGGTTCATTAGTTTACAAGCGACCAAATCAGTTATTTGTCGAGTTTGCTCAGGAAACAACACTAATAATGGCTCACATTTGTATTAATAACACTGGCTAGAAACATGATTTATTCAGTGAGTTGCCGGCATTTGAGCAGAACAATAGATTCGCAAGAAATCTGTGAAATCCTCAAAGGAATGCCAGTTGATGATTGGTTCTGATTGTGGCGTTTAGCTGCACAATGTTTTGGAACATGGTACCCAGGCTTCACTGCAGTGTTATTATTCTATTTTTATTTTTGTCCTATTTTAGATTGATGCTTCTTTGAGCTACACGGTTCAGCTGTAGTTTAGTTCTGGTGTTGTCTTTTTTCCGGGGTTAGATTCGGCGATACTCAGGGAGCCATATTTTCCCGATGTGGCACTTGGTTTGAAGTTTTCTCACTTGTTTGAAAATGCTTTGAGAGGAAATTATGATCATTTGTCATTTTGTTAAACGTCTGGCCCTTCTCATTTAAATTCTGCTCTTTTTAAACCGAACAGCTTGTTTGTTGTTTTCCGTCTCATTGTCTGATCCTCACGCACATGGCTCCACATCACCAGAAGAGTTGTTGACAGACTTTGCTTTTGACTTTTCTTGTCTTCACGACTCGCCAAGTGTATTGTGTTTGGTCCTGTAAACATTTTTGTAAATTGCCTCAGAAGAACCCATGGGCTGAATTGGGTTCTGTTCCAATTTCCAACGAATGCAGCAGCATACAAATCAGCTGAGGTGTTTAATAGCGTGTCGACTGGTGTGAGAAACGCTCCAGGCGCAGAATGATCCCTGTTCTCCACCTCCCCGGTTTGCGCCGATGGGGAAGGGGCTGTTTCATCATCCACGGGCCGCCGTTTGATGTCAAATTCCTCCTGTTTCTTCAGACTTCACCTACATGCTCTTTCCCTCTCTTCAGTCTTAAGCTAGGTCTTTGAAAGCGTTGGCTCCGTGCGGTTGTGCGGCCGCTACACTGCCAGAATGCAAGGTATAAATATTTCATTTGGGAGAGTAAAAAAAAAAAAAAAAGGGGGTGGATTGGCTGGTGGGAGATTAACAGCCTGTCCAGGCAGATTGAAGAGCAGGTGCTTGAAAGAAATTGTGAAAATAAGTAGATATCAAAACATAACTTACAACATGCATTGCAACATGACAAAATAGTGTGATGTACGATAATGTTGCGATAATGATCCATTTCAACACAATTCTTAAAGTGATTCTGTAAGTGAGTCTGTAAATTTGCAAAGTGAGGAGGGATAGAGAAAAATAATTTAATTAAACAATCAAATTCCTCCCGTCTTTAACCAGAGAGCCTTTCTTACTTTGCAAAATGAGGAGCGAACAGACCAAGCTCCTCCCCCTCCTCCTGACTGGACCTGACAGGCTGGTTCACAGGAATAGCTCGCCTCATTGGTCAACGCAGGAGGATACTAGACTCTGATTAGTTTATAAGCTACAAACAAAAAAATAAGAATATTTATCCATATATATATATTACATCGAAATGCAAGACCAGGTGATTTTGCTGCCTGTGCTGTTCTTCTGATTCTTATGCAGCAAACATGCCAAATGTGTGTTGTGTGGCAGAGTGCACTAGAATAATCAAAGACCTGTTAACCTGTACCATATTAGGAGCTTCCTTTCCTAATATGGTATAGGTTGGTTAAGCCAGGGCCTATGGTGAGGTAAGAATGTCCGTTTCATGGCACTTATATATTGACACATAACGTATCGTCCATATCGTAGCGCCCAATAAACGGCTATGGACGATCATAAACCACACCTCTCCTACGAGAAAATGAATTGGTGGCACCAGACTAAATAGTCTTGTGATAAGAAGTAACCAGGCTACTTCCCTCCCGCTGTCCTCCCGTATTAGTTTTATAATAAATTTATATATTAAAAAAACACTCCTCTGCCCCTCTGAACTGAAGTCTCCCGTTTTGGCCGTGAAACTACTGTATTAGGTGTGAAATGACGTCACCTCCACGTTTTTGCCTGCCTCAATAAGACACCTTTAGTAAACTCCACTATCCTTAAGGTTAGGATGAGGATACGGTTTGGATTAGATTAAGAAAACGTTGTCCAAAACATGAGTAATATTCAAATACATGTGTGAGATGAGCTTTTAGCCATAGGGTTAAGATGACAGGTTTGTGGACCTAAACCCCTCCATATATAGTAATTATAGAGTATGAACTCATTTTACTAAAACAAGCAAAAAATCAAGTAGATAATACATTTTTGAAGTGGTAGAAAGGGAGAAGAGAGATGCAATGCACACCAACGGTTATATCAGCAGACTTTGAGGAAAATCTTCAAAATTCAATGAAGCAGCATGCCACACTCAGGCAGCCGATGTCCAAGATACAGTTTTATTTATTCCATCGATAACGTTTCGGCAGAGCCTTCTTCAGATCTTTTTTTTCCTTTTTTGTCCACAGTGCACACATGCTGAAACTTAAGCGATTGAATAAATATATCTTGGACATTGGCTACCTGAGTGTGCAATGCTTTTTTGCAGGTGCATATGGTAACATTTTAATGCGGAAAAACCTTTTAGTGACCCAGTGGCTGTATGGGCGGTTAGCATGGCACCTTTACTTTCCATCAGGGTGGCCTCTAGGAGCAATTGTTTTTTAGGGTGTCTGGTAGGTTTTCTGTGCTGCATGTATGCGTAAGAAAGGTCAAATACACACTAATAGTAAACTGCATAAAAACTTGCATAATGCACTTTTAAGCCAGCTGCAAAGAAAAAAGAAAAGAGACCTTCAGTCCAGGAGTTTCCCACTTAATATTTTGCCAATTTTATGCACTTTATACAGGCAAGCTATTTTTACTGCTGTAATAATCCATAATATTTATTGTCTGCACATTTATCAACAATGCATTTCCTTATATGTTGAATAAGGGAATATCCGGTTTGTATTAAACAAGCACAAAAGAGTTAGAGTACACTCAGTTTATTGTGTTTCTACAGAACTTGATTCATATTTTCCATTACATTCAGCTCCGTCATAAAAAGTTTAAAATAAATTTAAAGTGATCATCGAGGTATCCATACAGTATTCGAAACAGTGTTTTAACTTTGTACAAGGCCACAAAACTTGTAGAAAAAAAATAGAAGATAGATAAGGCATAACATAGAAGAAAAAACTATGGTAATAAAAATGCTAGTTCCATCAATGTTAGATTTCACATAGCTACTACTATATTCTATTCAACAGATAGCGAACGCGCTCCATTCAGTAAACAACATGCAGCTTGGAGAAGCCAGCAGGAGCACTGCTCAGACAAAACTATTGCACTAGGGAAGAGCCTGTATCTGCTTTTTGTGTATTGATGCGATCAGGGAACCGGGAGAGGTGGCAAGAAAGTTTTATAAACAAAAACCTGTAATCCATAATGGATCAGGTCGAGTGTCGGAGGGGCACTTGGCTCGCCAATGCATTTTGCAGAAATAGTTCAATGCTGAATATTGATTGTACGTATTCTGATGTACTTTCGTGTACTCCTGCATGCTTCTTCAAACCGAGCATGTTGACACTTACTTATTGGACAGTATACTCCCACCACAACCCTAATGAGATAGTAAAAAACATAGCTATATACAACCAGTTAAAAGTTTGGTCAAATATTGTGATACTGATGCAGTTTTATTAGATCTATAAATCACTTCCCCTCACTTTCTGCCTATACTTTTCCTTTATGGGTTTGGCTCTGAGTATCAATCATTAGCACACCAATCACTCCTATTTCAGGAGTGGTAGTTCGGGTTAGCTCTCACCACCCCCACTCTTCTCTTGCGCAGCACATACATGTGAATAAGGACGCAGGATTTGCATACAAACATGAGATACAAGTAGCCGACCCGGGCAAGACAACAAAAGGCCCTGGAATAATTGTCTGTGTGTAAATTGGCCGTGGGTTGCGTTACAGCGGTCCTCAAAGTAATTGGTGGGGGGGAGGTCTTGTAACCGTGCTTTGTTGTACTGTATTTTCTCAGCCGAAATCGAAAGCTCATTCGGGAGGACACGTGAGGCGCTCCACGGCATTAGCGATCCTGGCCAGGCTGTCGCTGATGTGTCCGATGGGCCGCAGCGCGACCTCAAGGTGGTTGAGGCGGGTGTTGAGGCTCATGACGCTGTCCCGAAAGCCCGACAGCTCCCTCTTCAGCATGTCGAAGCCGGCCTGTTGAAGCTCCAGGAAGGGGTGCTTGTCGTCATCCTGCTGCTTCCTCATCCCTGGGTTGCTGCCTATTGGCTTGCGTATTACAACTTTGGCCTTTGGCAGCGAAGGGGCTTGGGGTTTGGGCAGCGAGTTGGTCTGGGGCTTGGATTGTGAGGGGGTTTGGGGCTTGGGCAGCAAGTTGGGTTGGGGCTTGGGTTGTGAGCTGGTTTGGGGCTTGGGTTGCGAGTTGGTTTGGGGCTTGGGTTGTGAGTTGGTTTGGGGCTTGGGTTGTAAAGGGGTTTGGGGCTTGGGTTGTAAAGGGGTTTGGGGCTTGGGCTGTGAAGGGGTTTGGGGCTTGGGCTGTGAAGGGGTTTGGAGCTTGGGCAGCTTGGGAGGGCTGGTGGAAGCCGTTGCCGGTGGGTCGAACTGTGTAGGCGTTGGGATTTCTTTGGGCACAACGATCTTCACTGATTCCCTTTTCTTCGGGACTGGTTCGTAGTCAGGGTCGTCATCATCCATAGGAGCTGCAATAGAAAATCAAGAGTTAGCGATACAGCGCAACAGTTGGACTTCCTTTAAAAGTTGAGATCTACAGAGAATTTAGAGGTATCAGAAATGTTATTTTTATGGCCATGGTCAGTGAAAAGGCTTCACTAATTCGGAAAAATGCCCTTTGAAGGGACAATTTCTCATAAAAGAAATATTGGAAGAAGTGACTGGACGTGAAAGCTTACATGCCAAGACATCAACGTGTATATTAAACCTTTAAATGTCCTTACCTTGGACCTCAAACTCCAAATCCTCTGGCTCCACGAACTTGTTGGACTCCAAGATTGCCTGGATGTCACTGTCACTGTCACTGTCTGGCTTTGGGGCTGGTCTTGGGTTCTTGGGTGGACGCCCTCTCTTTCGTCCGGCCACCATCATCTGTCCTCGTCTCTTGATGTCGTTGAATCGCTTTCTGCACTGCTCTGCACTTCTTTCAACAGCGGACAGCGACGAGATGATCTCAGCGATTTCCTGCCACGCTACCCTCACCTGCACAAGAGAGTGTACAAACATGGAGGGTCAACCACTATAGTATGTGATTTCTACTGAATTACATCACACTTAAACTCATGCCCCTAGAGGCCATAAGCGCCACTGCAGGTGTTGTAGCAGGTTGCGTTTTTGTTTACTCATCAATTGTCCGTGAGGTTAAATACTACGCTGACAGAAAAGACAAGAGAGAGGGATATTTTACATATAATTACACAATGGAGATCATTTTTTTCACTCAAACCTGGCTGTAAATACTGTTTAAAGGAATAGGCCACTGTTTTTACATACTGAGATATGTTCTTACCTTAGCTTTGACGAGTTCTTTAGGACCTGTCTGATCTTCACCCGTGCCTTCAATCACGTAAACACAGCGCAGACGGCGTTAGCATTTAACCTCTCCCTCTCTCCACTATAGCTCCAAAACAGGTCAAGATAGAAGCTACCAAGCTCTTCCACGTTTTCCCTATTTAAATATGGTTACGTGAAGTGTTACACTACAAAGTATAAATTACACAAAATGTATCAATGTGGATTTTCTAAGCGGATAAAAGGGGGAACTATATTGTAAGGCGTAATAATACCAGGAGTAGTTTGGCATCCGCACAGTAAAGTGAAGATTACTGCGCAGTAAAGTGAAGATTACTGTGCGGATTTCTAACTACTCCTGGTATTATTACGCCTTACAATATAGTTCCCCCTTTTATCCGCTTAGAAAATCCACATTGTTTAATTTTGTGTAATTATACTTTGTAGTCGAACACTTCACGTAACCATATTTAAATAGGGAAAACGTGGAAGAGCTTGGTAGCTTCTATCTTGACCTGTTTTAAAGCTATAGTGGAGCGAGGGAGAGGCTAAATGCTAACGCCGTCTGCGCTGTGTTTACGTGACTGAAGGCACGGGGGAAGACCAGACAGGTCCTAAAGAACTCGTCAAAGCTAAGGTAAGAACATATCTCAGTATGTAAAAACGGTGGCCTATTCCTTTAAGTGGTGCTAGCCCGCAGTTAGCTTTGTCCGTTAGCCTGTTAGCTTCTTCTTCGTGATTCCATTAGTGTGTATTGTGTCTCCGCCTCGGTGGCAGCGAAAGTTGCATTTGTGGTTTTCTGGCCAGAGACACCAGGGGGAAATGAAAAACCCTCCAATCATCCCATTAACACTTGTATCACCCCCACAGGGACTACGAAACGGATTTATTAAAAAGGTAAACAAGTTACTTAGTTCTTCTTTAACATTACACCCAAAAATCACAGTCAAAGCATGCAGTGAAAGTGCTTTTTTTCTTGTTTAATTTGGAGCATTGTATTGTTTTTTTTATTATTGTTTTTTATTGTGAATTATAAGACAATTACAAGAGAAACAAACAAAAAAAAACAGACAGAGAGACATTACAAAAACAGACAGAGATACAAATATAGCCAAAAAAAAACAGACAACAGATTTCACATAACACTAAACCATTAAACTTAGAATTTATGCTGTATTGGTAGGCGTACTGGGTGGAAGTGTGTGTGTGTGAGTGTAATGGAAAATAATAAACAAATTAAAATTAGCATTGTATTGTGTATTGTGTATAGTGTATTTGGACGTACGTGTCAGGGTTTCCAATCTTGAACATGATGCACCTCTGAGCTGAGAGCATTACATCCAGGTTCACTAGCCACAAAGCCACCCAAATGTTCTCTTCTTGTGAAAATAAGTGTGGAAGTTACATACAGAGATGGATGTTTGGATGAACACGCTGCAGGGTTTTGTTTTGTAATGTGATTTTGGACAATCAAACTGAACCAAAGGTAACATAGCATAGAAGCACAGCACACACTGGGGGCGGATGTAGTTGTGGCTAGGTCTACGTTCAGCGAGTAGAGTTTGTAAGAGTGCCCATCCATGCGGGAAAAAAAAACTGTGCCTTATTTAAGTTCAGGGTTTTCTTGCCACACAGGTAGTTCATAGCGGCAGTGCACGTGAACAGCTTTTAAAGCAGATTTCAGTGCCGCAAGACAAACAGACTGAAACCCACGCAAAACCCCCACAATCAACTTTTTTTCTTGTGATAAACCCCGACTATTATGATTGGCCACCGGCAAATCACGTGGTTCCAACAAACAAGGCTGAGTTCACCTTGCACTAAATGACTCTGCATCGTTCACATTTCACAGCTTTTCGACAGTTGTTTAATGTCAGCTGAACATCGTCCAAAACACGGCGATAGTCTGCAAAGTGCCGTCGGGAACGTGTAGATTTAGCCCTTTTACCGAGTAACGTGTGGTTTATAGTTAGAGATGTGTATTAAAGTTTGAATAAAAGTCCGTACCTTGTATGTCTGTGCCGGCCGGCCCCTGGTGCCGTATATGATGTCTCTGCGCAGACGAACTTCTTGGACGAGCCGCAAAACTTCTGGTTCTCTGAATGGCACACCTCTACGATTCTGCGGATGACCCGCCACGTTAATCGCAATGCGCCCCATGTGCCTCTTGCATGTGTTGTCTTGAAGAGGGTCGATCAGGGGTGGCCTCAGAGGGGGAAGGGTGCAAACTTTCTATAGAGCGGCTCCAAGCTCCGCCCGCGCGGGATTCTCTGCAGAGTTGTAAAAGGATTCCCTGCAGGAATTTGAGGAGAATTTAGCGAAATAATTTATTTAGATCATGTGTCGTTTTCAGACCAGCCAGTTTTGTTTCTCATAGTCGATAAAAAGCAGTGCTTTCTTTGAACGCGCTGCTGGTATCACGTCGGAGACTGAGGCGCGCGAGGGAAATCAAAAATAACAGGCAAGAAGACTCTGTAGGCAATATCTGATGATAGTATTGGGATGTCTCATGTACCTGTTAGCCTTCGAATGACGTGCATTAGCCTAATTCATGTTACACTTGCTGTATATTTGAAAAACTAAACTGTCCGCATTAATGTCTTGCTAATAAATAGAACGCTTAACCTGGGGAACATTACATGCCATTTAACTCTCAAACATTTTGTAGCAATATTCATGTGTAGTAAAAACAGGTGAAAGTGTAAACAACCAATAAAAAGCCAAACCTTTTATTCAGCGCCTAAGCGCTGAATAAAAGGGAGAGGCAGGGGCTGCTCCTCTGCCCCTCCCTCTCCGACTTCTATTCCCCTTCTTTCAGCCATTTTGAGGCTCCTCTGCAGACTGCAGCACATGGCACTTTGAGCAACACAACACATCCTAGAAGTTGTCAGTGACCATTACATACCAACACTTTTGTTGTTCCATTCTACTCTTTGCAGACAAATGGAGTACCTGCTTGCTCTAAGGATGAAGAGGAAGGAGAGGGTCTACAAGCAGAGAACAACTTACCTGTCGCTCACAGAGAAGGACTGCCTCAAAAGTTTGCACCTCCCCCGCCATGTGGTGACAGAGGTCTGCCACCTCCTGTCAAAGGAGCTGGCCTGCAAGACCACCTTCCCTCTGGCTGTGAGAGTCACCTCTGCTTTGCGTTTCTTTGCCACTGGCTCCATAACTTCTGCTGAAGGCATTGCTACAAGATCTATGATTTCTTTTGTAGCTTCAGTTTCACAAGAACTGGTGCGACACGCAGACAGGTTTATTGTATTTCCCAGAACACCTGCGAGCCAGGACCAGGTGAAGAAGGCGTTCAAAGATAAGTTTGGAGCACCAGACGTCCTGGGCATTATTGACTGTACACATGTGGTGCTGCGTGCTCCAACGGAGAACTGTAGCATGTACTTTAACAATGAAGGGAGCTACTCTATCAACGTGCAAATAGTTTGTGACGCATCATCAAAAATAACTCACATTTTTACCCATTTTCCTGCATCAATCCCGGACTCTTCTATCCTGGAGAAGTCAGAGATTCCATCAATCTTCGAAAGCGACCCACCTCCAGATGGACGGCTGCTTGGGGACACAGCCTACCCACTCAAAACATGGCTGGTAACACCATTTAGCAAGCCCAAGACAAAACCAGAGTTGTCGTTTAACATCATGCATTTAGATGCATTTGAAGCAATGGACCGAACAGTTGCGATGCTGAAAAAGCGATTCCGATGCTTGGACAAGACATCTGGCCCACTACAGTACAGCCCTGACAAAGTAGCACTGTTCTTCGCCGCATGTTGCGTATTGCACAACATCGCTGTCCGCCATGGATGTCCAGTGAAGCTGGATGAAGACGCAATAACTAGAATTAGAAGGATCGACAATGCTATGCACATGCCATTAACTGAACCCAAAACAGACACAGTGGCAGTGATGGGGAGAGCTCAGCTGGCTCAGCAGCTGTGTGAGAACTAGACCAATGAACCAACCATTCTTCACACGTTTCATTTGTTTTTGACAAAGTGCAATGTAGAATGTTTTGGTGAATAAGATAGGCAGTTTATTGAATCAACTACATTTTTTGGCCCCTTAACTTTTTGTATAATTGTTTCTCCTTGTGACTATTCATGTCCAGTAATAAAAGTTTTTCCTTCTACTTTCATGCTGTTTTGTGTAGCTACCACCTACTAGAATAAAAAAATATACATGTACTGAGGAGACATTTTTCCCAAGTTATGTAAATGTATCACTTTATTTGGTCAGAACATAGAAATGGGTGATTGTCAGGTCTGTATTTAAAATATAGTAATAAAGTTAATGATGAAATTTAAAATGAATGAGTGTGAGAGCTTACAGCTTTTGTATAGAAAGGCCTTTAATAACAAATGTCAGTCAGTAACAGAATCTTAAACATATTTTTTTTTTACTAATATTAACTACTTTTAGTGTAAACTATTGGGCAGCCTGATATTAGCAGCCATTAAATTAAAAAAATATTTTGCAGGTGGCTCTCAATTTCCGTCCAGAAAAAGACTGAAGCTCAATTGTGGTGGGAGGCGGTCCACAACATTAGCTATCCGTCTCAGACTGGCTGAAATTTGTTCAATTGGCCGAAACAGCACCTCCATGCTGTTCAGACGAGCGTGGAGGCTGGTCATAACCTGCCTTACTCCTTGTAGTTCAGCTTCCAACATGTTAAAGCCACTCAGCTGCAAGTCTAAGAAAGGCTGGTCCTCTGACCGGAGAACATTCACAGAGGGGGTCTGCAATGTGTCCTCTTCAGAGTCATCCATTTCTGTGTCCGACTTGTACTCCACTGGCTCCTCCTTCATCGCCCCTGCAAGAGGTTACACTTTATTATTATTATTATTCTGTAGTCCTGTTTTGTATGCTAATTTGATACAAACTGACCGTGAAGGCCAGTCTCGAGTCCACCAGGTGTCTCCTCTTCAGGTTTAGAAGTAGTAGGAGACTTCTCTACACTCCCCACAAACGTGTTCTTAAGAGCAGTAATCTTTCGATTCCCTCTTCTTCTAACATCATTGTATCTCTTTCGGCATTTTTCTCCTGTTCTTGTAATGCCCACTATGGATGAAACAATTTTAGCAATCTCGTCCCATGTCTTCCTTGCCTGGAAAGTCGACAAAAGAGAAGTTTACTTTCACACAAATAACATCAACTGATCAAAAAACCAACGAGTCCCCATTGTGGAGGGTGCCAATATTAGCGTTAGTCAACACACTGATGCCATGCTATAGCAATTGTGTGTGTATCAGCACCCTTGTTGTTTTTTACCCTTTGTATTGTAGGACAACACAGTATTGCCTGTGACTTAGTTGTAAATGAAAGTAGGTTATTAAGGGGGGGGGGGACACACTGAGAAAGCATATTCACATAAAAAGTACACATAGTGTAACAAATGTATTAGTATTGAATGGAGAATATATTTGTAATCTTCCAGTGTAATGCTACCGTGTGTAAAACATTGAGGAGTTTGATGAGGTTAATGCACTATTTGTTGTACCTCTCGGAACCTCGCGGTGCCGTAGATTCGGTGCTTGCGGGCCTTCACCACCCGCACCAGAACTTCGGTCTCCTCTGGCGTGAAACGCTTGGTTCGGCGAAATGCTTTGAACTCATCCTGATCACAGTCCATGATCAGATCAGTTCACCAAAGTAACGCTCTAAAATAAACACATGGTACAGTTATTATCCAGAGCTCTCAGAGCGAGTTTGCGTACGCGATAAACAACAGAGGTCATTGATTGGCCAAGCCGGGCACGTGCACAGACCGCAGCTCATACACAGTTTAGGCATATCTTCAGAAACCTGGCGTAAATAATCAAATATTTAAACATCAAGATCGTTATGTCCACATCTATCAGGACGAAGGCAAACAAAATCATTTACCTGATACACTTTCACCAGGTGTAGGAGGAGACTTCGGGCGCTCGAAATTCATAACAACAACAACACCACAGGCTTTCCGTACCAGCATTTAACAACGCTGATTTCACATGCTACATTAACGAAACTCCATTCACTTTCAGCGGTGTAATGTGTCGTCAAGAGACACTTATTTCAAGAAGTTGTGCCTACAACTAAACAAAAGTTACCACATATTTCACTTCAACAGCTCATGAAAACAAAAGCAGGAAGTGCGTGCACCGTGAAAGTGTGCTGGAGACATTTTGCGTCTCGCGCGGCCTAGATCCATGCGCGCGGCGCACAGTTCCGCCTGAGCTCCTCGTGAAGGGCTGACGTTTGAGATGAAAAATACTGAACGGTGTGTCAATTTATGTCAGAACAAATATTTTGTAATATTTTACGTTGAAACTTTCACAGTTTTTGTTGTTGTTGAGATACAAAATTTAAAACTAAAATAAATTGACAACATTTGATGAAACTGTACTTTTGTACTTTTTTTTAGGCTGTGTTACTTTTTTAGAAAAATAATTGAAACCACAGTCGGGAGAAGACTGCAGTGATTTTTCTTCTTGCGATATGAATATTGGCTGACTGTATTACGATAATGATCATTTGCAGATATTGTGCAGCCCTGGTAAGGAGTTATCAATGAAGACATTATTTATGTAGGACTAACTGTATTCAGACTGATTGTGTTTGTGTCATTGCAGTAAAATGATTTGGAGCAGATGGCATTATGAGCTCTAGGGGGATGCCAGCTCTGAAAATATTGGGAGGACGACGCAATGATGGAGATGCATTCATTTTTAAACAGGTCTATACCCACAAACACATTTATGCCATGAGTGTAAATATGCATTGGTAAGGCTGTTTTGTACTGATTTACATTCAGTTGGAGAACTTCTCAAAAATAAGTCTGAATAATAATGTTTAAACTGATGCATTTTCGCACTTTGTGAGTCAGCAATCTCACACTAGCGTCATATCACACTCCTCCACTCACCATTCGGACTACACAGAAATTCTTTGTTCCGAATGCAACAATAGCATAAAAAGCCACAGACTTCTCAAAGGATGATAGTCGGGCTTTAAGATGCCATTATTTACTGTATAATGTGCCCACCCCAATTCACTACACTGTGGCCCACGTTCTGGAAAACCCTTTCTGTCTTTCTACCACATTAAGATTAAGATATGCTTCATTAATCCCAATTCTCTGCATTTGACCCGTCCTCAGTGCTGCCTGTAGGAGCAGTGAGCAGCCAGCACAGACTCTTGTTTCTTGTGCTTTTGTTTCATTCATACTTGTTTGAGTAATGCTGCATATTCAGTCTGTCTCTCTCCAGAGGATCTCAGAGCACTCTGGTCTACCTGCAGATGTCAACAGGTGGGGCTTCTCTGTTGTTGTTTTTTTTTTTTTTCAAGTATTCAAGTAGTCTTAAATGACCTCCTCTACTAAATGCGTCTTGCAACTCAGCAGCTTTATTTAAACTTCTTGTCTTTATGCCAACAGTGCGTTTCATGGGCTCAGAAAATAGGGCTGGATAACTTATTGCCTTCCTATTTTCCACACAACTTCAGTTATGTAAATTAGATAAAAATGTAGCGTAAACGTTTTACCTTATTCGTTTTTTCTTTTTTTTTAATAGCCTGTAATGGCAGCAGATGGGTACAATGCATGTTACAGACAACCAGTGCTGTAAATATGTTGGATTTAGGTCAGTTCCATCCGCAGTCCCATGGTTCCCTTCAAAGGTAGCAGTAACTTTGTCCCAATCCACTATTACATTAAAAATACATATAAAGATGCTCTTGCGCTCATCTCAAAGTAGCTCAGCAGCAGCAGCATTGTTTGACTTACTGGAAGGTGATTCCGTACCTTTTTGGGCTTTTTATTGCACTTCACTACATTATCCTGGTGTCACGTTTGTTTTTGTTATTTAGTAAGATAATATGCTCAGCGGGACTGCTCAATTAAACTAGAAACTGAATTGTCTGGTCTGGTCTGTTGCCGTCTAGAGAATCAAATGTAATCTCAGTGTGCCTTGTTTTACAGGATCTTTGTCATTCAAAGAGTTTCTTGATCACCCGGCTCACCTGGCTCTTTCAGAAGGTGAGTGTGGGGGGGGGGTTTGTGGATACCAGGCAGAGCGCGGCCCGCGGGTGTGGTGCACGTTTGCATATGAAGCGTATTGGATTGTGTCAATGAAGGGCGGGGAAGACACCCTTCAAATGTCTGCAGCCTCGCGCAGCCGCTTCGATTTCTTTGATAGTTTTAAGGCCACCCAGCCTGATGATGATGTCACACTGCTACAGCTGGCGCCCCCTTTTCTGATCCACGTGCAGCTTTAAAAAGAGGCAAGCACGTTATTTTGGTGTTTAGGCTGTACACTGTGTCAGCAGTTGTTCATAGTCGGAAATAACAGCTGTCTTCGAGCAAAGCGCTGTGTGTCTATAGAGAGGTGGGCAGCTTTGCTAACTTTTTTGCTCAAATATTTTTATTCCTTTCAGCTTAGAGTTAAAGTGAGAGTAAAAACGTATTTGATGAAAATACATGTAACCCTTCACCCCCGACTTAACCGAGCAGATTTTCTCCAGTTCAGCTTTATCCACATCTAAAAGCTTCTCGACTTCCAGCCTGCAGGCCAGTGTCATGCCTAATTTGAAAGCTGAGACCCACAAAACTGATCATGACTTTTTTGTTGAGTTCTGGTAGTTTTTTTGATCGTGTTTTTGTCATGTTTTTGTGGGTTTTTTGTAGTTTCCGTCGTGTTTTTGTTGCGTGTTTGTCATGTTTTTGTAGTTTTCTTCATGGTTTTGTCATGTGTTTGCCTTGTCTTTCTTTTTCGTGTTTTTGTTTTTTTGCTGTGCTTTCATCTCTATTTTGCCGCTCTTTTGTCAATCTTTAGTCATGTTTTAGTCGCTTGTTTATAGTGTTTTCAATATCTTGAAGTTTATTTCTGAGGGATTTTTTTCAAATATCTCTATATTTTTTTCAGCCATTCTTTTGTTGCCTTTTTGTCGCTTCACTTTTTTCAAGAAGAAGAAAATATGCTTGGTTCAGGTGGAGGTTAAAAAGTGAAATAAAACACAAACTTTATAAATACATTTTCCCATAAGTTCATCTGAAGCTTTTGTCATTTTAAGGCAAAATCTTTGTAGTAACTCGATTTCTACCACAGTAGTAGTATATGTACTGCAGCACACTGGTACTTGTACCTACATGCACAAATCTACTCACCTCTGATTATATCGTTTTGCCATTTCTATTTTATGAGGATAATTTGAATACCATTATGTTGTGGCTGTTTATTGTCAGAATAGAGGGAGAAGTGCGCAGACATCCTTTTATAATGCAACAGAATTAACATACCAAATAGACAGTAGGCAACTACAGAGGAATCAAAGACAAAAGACATTTCCCAATGTTTTATTTGCTTATTTTATTGTGTATGTTGTATCATTCTTTCATCACATGGTTTACAAAGCTGGGGAAATGTGTCTGGGGAGAGGTTTGAGTGTGAATATATTGGAAGAAAGGTGCTGAGCTCAGAGCTGCGATACAAGGTTAAGTCACTTTAACGTCGCCGTCGGGAATTTCTCCTCTGTCTTTGACCAACTGTCTCGCTCAGAAGTATACAGTACATACAGCAAAAGGATGAGCCTGTTGTGCATGTTTTGGGAACCGATTGGCAAAAGACACGATTTGTGAATACTGTCCACAAAGGTTGTAAAGTTGTGGTATAAACCCATTCCTAACTTTTCTAAAACATTTCTGCCTTAAAGAGGGGGTATTTGGTTATAATCTCAAACATGCAATATTGACCTAAAACAGCTGAAACTAAATATCCAGCAGTTTCACTTCCTGATTTTGAAGCAACCTCACGCTAAGCCCCCTCGGATCCCCTCCTCTTGCTCCCCTTCACTGTCGGTGCTCAGAGTGGCCACTGAAGATTCAAAGATTACTCAAAGGTGCGTCATCAAACACATACTGTACTTGTATTTGATGATTTTTTTTTTTTTTACATCTTTAGATCGAAGTTTGGATTCAGGGACAGCATTAACTTCTTGGAGAGCAAATCTAAAAGCTTCTAGACAGGAGCTTGCTGCCTATAGGCCAGAGTAATGCTTCATTTGAAAGCTAAGACCGACAGAACTGATCTGAACTGCTTTTTTTCCTCAGCGCATTTTTGCCTATTTTTTATTGCAGATTTGTCACTTTATTGTGGCTTTTTTGTCGTTCTTTTGTTGAATTTTCATCCACGCTTTGGTCTCACTTTTGTCGCTATTTTGATGATTTTCTCAAGAAGCTATACTAGATTTGGGTAAAGCCAAAGTGGAGAAAAAGGGCTCGGTTCAGGTGGTGGTTAAGAGGTTAAAGGAAGTGACCTGGTTGTTTCAGCTCAAATAAAGGATTTTTTTTTCTAAATTTTTTTTTTTTCAAATCTTTTCGTACAGTGTACAGTGCCCCATTTCCCCCAATTAACAAAAAATATATAGATTTTTCCCCGTTTTTTGCTTATTTTCACACACATTTCTTGACATTGGAGATGATATTGTAAATTTGCATAATAGTTCTGTTTTCTGGTTCTTACTTTTGTACAGGTATCGGCAAAAGTATCGTTTCGGTCGGCATCGTGTAACGTATCCGGCCCTACTTAATGCTAACATAATGCTAATAATAACACAATCTATGTTTTCTAATGAAACGCACAGTCTTATTTCCTCAAAGGTCTGCTTTTACAGCATAAAAATCAGGTACAGGGCCTTTAAGCAAGTTGATAAGGCCCCTATTATTGAGTGCATAATTTACACCCAGTCTCCTCAGTGTCTATCCGTGCCAGGTCCCACCGACGGAAGGACAGCTTCATCCAACACTTAAATGAAACAACAAATAGTTAGAGAATTTGCACATCAGCCGTTTCTTGGTAATGTGCTCATTAGTTTAGTTCAGGGGTCACCAACCTTATTTCAGCTGAGGGCTACTTTAAGAGTATTAAGTTGTTTGAGGGCTACCAGTTAAAAACAAATCCTAAAGACCTAAACGTACACTGTTCACTTATAGGATATTGACCTCATATTATATTAAAATAGCTTTATTTTAAACTCATACCGAGTCACAAGAACCGAAATAACCGTAATTTTGAGAATTAGATTCAAGAAAATGAAGTGTTTTACACTTTAGAAAAAGTCCCAAGGGCTACTGGACATGCCCCAAAGGGCCCCTGAGTGCCCTCGGGCACCACGTTGGTCACCCCTGGTTTAGTTTATAGCAGGCTGTTTTTATGTATTCATGCTTTGGTTTTAACTCGTGCTGCAGTCATCCCCAAAGATGAAGCAAAAATGATTCAAAACATCAACATGAATAAGTGTCTCGTCACTATTGTTAGTAGAATCCTGGCGCCGTCTCCTCATTGCAAGGCCACTACTCTACCACTGCATTTTCACACCGTGGTTCTCAGTGTCATTTGCTAAGTTATTGCTGTGAGATTGGATTTCAGCAGCACGCATGAGCGCTCGAACAGCTTACCTGAGCAGAATATGAATGAGATTCTCCCCCCCCCCTCCTGGGCTTCTGTCTTGCTCAGCCACAGGCTCTGCAGCACCTGTGGCTCTCTGACCACATCAATATTACATTTCTCACGCCAAAAAGTCAAGTGCTGCTGGCTAAGTCGGGGTAGTTGGAGAGTTCGCTGAGGGAAAAACAACAAGGAGCTATCGGTAATTTATCATTCTTTCTTCTTCAACACAATGCTGAACGCGGCAGTGTCAACCTGCAATGTCACCTGTTTGTAAAGCTCTGCAGTGCTTGCCCTTCAATGATTCCTCCAAACATTTCTGAGCTTCTGAAAATGTTGCAATGTTTTCCCCGTACAAATGTGATTACTTTGTTGTGTGCATGGGGATTTGAGTGAATGGAAATCCCAAAAATATGTGTTAGTTAATGTTAGCAGTTAGAACACATGAAGGACTATTGGTTAGGCGTCCCAAAAGACTGTATACTGCATCATAACTTTAATATTTATCAAGCAAATTACCAATACGTCCTTGAGGGGTGAGGTCTGTTTTAATCACGAGAAACACAAAATGCAAGGTTTTATTTTTAGCTAAAGTCTGCTAGCAAATGGCACACTTCGATGTCGATGTCAGCTTTATTTGTAGCACATTTAAAAGCAGCTACATCTGCCCAAAGTGCTGCACAACAAACAACAGAAAGTGCAAATAAAGCAGTGAAAACAGTTACAAAATGTACGACATGACACAATAATAATAAAACGTCAGACCTGCTCAGCTTGTGTTGACGGCCAGTGCAAAAAAGACTGGTTTTCAACAAAGACCTATAAACATTAACAGACCATGCCATTGTGCCATTTTATTACTTAAGGCCAGGCCGTTCCAGAGTCTCGGAGCTGCAACAGCACAGACCTCCTCGTAATGGGTCCAGTAATGATGGCCTTTACTCTGCCCGATCACGTCATATATACGTGCTTGTTGGTACTTGGATGGGAGAATGCTTGGGGTGGCCAGAGGGGCCGATGGCGCAGACTGACAGCCAGAGGTGGGTAGTGGTCAGTTACATTTACTCAAGTACATGTGCTACGGTGTGGGGATGGGGATTTCCACATTATTTTATGTTTTGTTTTACACAAATTTTGGCATCATAAAATAAACCAGACTTTTTTGCTGAAACAGTTACTCAGCACTCAGTTACTCGAGTAACATTTTCTGCAAGAACTTTTAAAATCTTACTTGAGTGATTGTTTGGATCACACATTTTTACCTGTACAGCAGCTGTGGCTACATTCATCGCTTACCACCAAGTACGGTGTGAATGAATAATGCACATAATTGTAAAGCGACTTTGAAACCGTTTTGGGTTCTATGTATTATGCAATAAAATGCCAAAAGTCTATAACAGTAAACAGGATTACTCAAACTGATATATGTATGTTTTTGATGTGGGGGCAGCATTATCACAAGATTAAAAGCTTAGACACATGTCTCCTTTATATAATATACAATTGGTGATCCTTTGTGATCAAAGCACACCATCAGATCAGTGACTTTATCTCACAACACTAGGAGCAAATAGAGGATGAGGGTAAAGGAAACTCTGATCCAATTTTTGATGTCATCTTATTTAGACTAAGCAAGGCTTCTGGCCGCGGCCTCAGCGCTTAGTCCATACTTAGCCTCTTCGATTGCAAGTGAAACGGAGCCAATTGAGGAAAAGGCGTTGGAGGAAGGAGCTGGAGCGGCCGAGTGGGTGATGGAACATGTTCCTGCCCAGATGGAGCCTCCACGGGGATGCTGGACGGGCCTTTTGAGTGCGAGTAAGCGTCCTGGTAGACCGCCATGTGACTGTGGAGGCTGAGGGGGTGGAATACTCCTGTTCCACGAGGAAAAGTGGTGACTCAGCAGCGCCACAGTCGCGGAAATGCCCATAGCGGGAGTCCTTTTCTGTCCAAAGTTCTCCAAATAGATGGATAAAGATTACGTAATCGCTTGCACTGCCAGATTAATCCGAAATATAAAAAAAAAAAAAAAAAAAAAAAATCACAAATCTTTGACAGAGCACGGAATCTTCAAATATGATCTGATCTCAAATGATAATACTTCATGTGTATGCCTAAAATATGCACTATAATAACAATAAGTAACAAATAGCATGTTTGCCATATGTACCGCCATTATAGCAGCATATAAAAAGTGCTTACTTGTGTGATTTGTTCTCGTACCCATGCAATTATTCAGGCACCAGCTTTGATACGCTGTAGTACCATTGTTTGCAGGCAATGTGAGAAGGATTATTTCATTTTACATAATATTTATTAAAAAAAAGTTTGTAAATACTGTAAAAATGCTTTAGGGAGTTGCTTGTTTTCCATATCCACCTTCCCCCTCCTCTGCATCTTGTTTACCAGAGCTTTCATTTGTTTTACACAACTCAAAATACTAATAACCTAAATGGGCGACTTCTCTAAAGCTATCTGACCATCTGTACATCCCATTATCATTTATCGAGGCCTTATTGGACCAGTGTACGATGCCGTGACAACTGTTGGCCCCTCTCCCTCATGGATTACGCTGAGATTACAGTCTGTTGATGCCCGTTGGAACCTTATGGATTAGATCAGGATTGGCAATCTGACAGAAACTGTGATGTAACAGTGAGTGATATATATTTCACTACTAAGGTCAAAGATTAATGGCCTAATGCTTTGCATATATGTATAGGTTCAGGAAGAATTCATATCCCTCTATTTATCGTAATGTTGATGTGTGTTCTTCAAAATTATCAAATTATAGAAGTAGACTATTGTAGCTGTAGTTTTCTGTATCATGAGCAAGGAAAGAAATTTACGCCCAACCTTAATCCTTGTGAATGTTTAAATGAGCTGTTGCTGTGATATCATCTGCATACATTCTATTATTGTAAGGCAGAGGGAGGAGAATTTGCTTTTTCCTTTCATGTCCAAAGACTTAGGGCCAAACCTCCACATCGGGGTCCAAAAAAGTACCATCTGTATATATGACCTAACAGAAGGGGTGAAGTTCCCCAGGAAATTTGATAGGAATTGACAGTATTTTCAGGATTGTTATGGTACTTCAACATTTGATTTCTGATGTGTGCATGTTATTCATCAAAATTATCTTGTGCCAGAAGTTTTTCACTGGACGACCGGATTTTGCCCCCGAAGCCTGACATTGCCTATACCCCTGATGTACGGTAATCAACATAAATGTGTATCACTAAAGAGAAGCAAGTAAAGTTTTAGTTAAGTTTAGTTAGTTAATAAAGTAAACTTTCTGAATGTACATCACTCTAGCACAGCCTGGTCTGACCACTCAGTCCGGATTGAAACTAACACTCAGACATGATGGGGCCTCCCACGTAACCTCCTTCCTCCGCCTGTTAGAATAGTGTCAACTCTTGCCAGTGCACTGAAAGTGGGGAGAAACTTGCTGCGACAGGCATATTTAATAAAAGCAACTCTGCAATATTGAGAGAGTTGGGGGGGAACTAAAACGGCCTCAGCCACACAGTTATGAAATACTAGTGTTTTTTTTAAATAAGCTTTATATGTAAAAGAAAAGGGGAAAAAAAGGATTCTTAAATTGTAATTACCACATTATGTTGCCATTTATGAAGACAAGCGCTAAATAAGGAGAACAAGCTGGAAAATAGCATGCAGCTTTTTGTGAGCATGTGAGCCCATTCGCAATGCCCTGTATCACAGTATTTGGGCCCCAAACCTGTTAAAAAATGTCTTCTGCTGATCTACCTATGCATTTGGCACATGAGCTAACGCTTGGTAACTGACCCCAAAGTGTTCAATCAACTAAAATTGTCTTCAACAGATTCACTTCACTTACTCAAACACATTGCAATTATTTGAATTTTTGACGTATGGTGTGTGGCATTGAAATTAACACATTTTCTCTACACGATTGCACTATATTACAGTGGTTCTCAGACTGGGGTATGTATACTACCATTAGTGATACTTTGGGCTTCGCAAGATGATACTCAGGGTCAGCTGCAATTTTCGATTTTATCATGTCACACTCGCACATCTTTAAATAATCTGTCAATCTTCTCCAGTAATCTTTCAGTCGTCTCCAGAAAGCTCCATCTGAGGTCCTACCGATCCCGGAAATGCTTTTCTCACCTCTCGATCTCTTGCTGTGCTTAATCCTTTCATCACAGAGTAAAACACTCGCCATAACTTCGTCTCAGCCACACGGGCACTGAGCGTTTTTGTTTTTCATTTTATTTCTCTTTATTGAAACAGCTGTGCAGCAAAGGGGAGCAAAAGGAGGGGGAGTGGGAGGGGCTTTTGGGGAGATTGTGCGAAAATCCAGAAGTGAAGCCGCTGAATGCTTTTGTTTCAGATCAATATTGCATTTTCTAACCAGCAAAGTGTAAGAAAGAGATAAAGATTAGTTTGAGATTATTACCTAATACCTGCAAAGGCGTAATACCCTCTCTTTAATGCACTTAAGTAAGGTCCTTTTATGGGTTCATTTAGTTTTTTTTAGACCCAATCTAGTCCTGATTTGATCTTTGGTTTTTAGATGTAGTGAGAAATGGGAGATCAAATATTTTACGCGTTGGTACCACTGCTCTGATAAAAGACAAAAAAATGCCCAAAAAAAAGAAAAGGAGAAAAAAGTAAATTGAATGCGACATAGCCTTGAATTAATAACCTACGGTAGAAGACAGAAAAGTGTGCTCACCTAATCCTCCATCTAGATTCTCCCGTCGATAATCCTGCCTCAAAATGAACAGCTTTAAATGAAGTTTTAATTATCCCTTGTATTTATAATCTTCTTTTGTCATTTGAGAGCCCTCCGGCATCATTTCTATTGAACCAAGCCCATTGCATAACTTAATATGCTTGACTTTAAATCCCTGACAATTTGTTTTAGGCTGTCTTCATGTATGTTTGCCAACCTCCATCTTTAATTTTTTCCTATCCTTTTTATCCAGCGTACCCCGACAGATCGGAGAGGGTGACAGATCGCTTGCAGCAGCCTTGGAAATGTCAGCGCTTCTGTCTCGATGCAACGCTCTTTATTGTCAGCGAAGGTTGGGAGACGTGGTGCAAAAATGGGACACGGGCAGAGCGAGAAAGAGTAAAAGAGCTTGTGACATATTAGGAGGAGGTGGAGGAGGAGGAGAAGATGAGAGGATGGTGAGAATACACTGTGGCAGCATGATGTGAGGCAAGAGTGGGGTGATGCAAATTGTCTATTGTAAGGCTGTTTATTTGTAGACATAGCTGTTCCGAGAGGGGAATTAACTATAAAGGGATTGACTTCAACTTTGTCAGTTTTTAACGTTGCAAAAGCCATGGTTATGAAGAAACCCAAACTGATGCTCTTTAAAAGTGTAAAACAAATGGTACTTGGAAGTTCAAACATTGTACGAGGTGGTTCTTGGTGTTTCCTATTGTGGTTTCCATCTCTACACCTTCCCCAAACTGGCAAACTATAGTAAACTGAGGAGAATTGTAACTCTGATCAAGTTTTGGGATTGATTCAAACATAAAAATCATAGAAACACCTTTTGATATAAGAGCCTGATCCTATAAATGTGTACATCTACAGTATTACCCATCAGATTCCAAGACCTGGTCTATCCCCATACAAATGAATGGTGAAGTATGGCGAGGTATGATATGTTTGGTTCATGGCATTTATATCATTTCTGTGGTCTCTCTAACATTAAAGGGATATTTCAGGATTTTTGACATAAGGCCTAATTTCCTAGTTATCCAGAGTGTTGTTGATTTCTGGATATATATATATATATATATATATATATATATATATATATATATATATATATATATATATATATATATATATATATATTGAATTCACACAGTACTTATATTTGAAGAGTTTAGAGGTGCTAGGCTAGTGCTACTCTAATGCACGTCTATGGTAACTGGTAGCCTGCATTAAAAACGGTCTGACCCAAGCACAGTTCACCTGAGGTAAATCACTTATAACACCAGACTACCCAAATAAATGTCTGTGTTGACTGATTTTTTTTTTTTGAAATATAACCATTTTGCATTTAAAAGAACTTCTATGTAGCTTCCTGGTTGTAAGCTAAGCAGCGGCGGAGTGATCTGCTAGGTTACCGGATCTACAGTAGTTTGTTTACCTGCGGCCGCATTACTACATGTGGAATTCTCAAAGGAGCTTTCTACAAATCAGATATGGCAACGTTTGGAGGACTACCCCATGATTTTGAAGAGGTTTTTAATGCAGGCTACTAGTTACCATAGACATGCGCTAGCCTAGCACTAGCCTAGCACCACTAGGAAATGAGGCCCTATGTCAAAAATCCTGAAATATCTCTTAACATATCCGACATAAGACCATGTTTAGCGGCTATTGGATGTCTTTCCGACTCCACAAAAAGCAGAAACTTAGCATTTAGCTCAGAGGCTACTTTTACACGCTAATTCATTTCTAAAAGTAAAATCTCAAAAGGCACATCCATTAAGGATTTCTAGCATTTAGGCATTTACATGGCCTAAATGTGGTTGATTGATAGTTTAACGCGGAAAACATCTGAATTGTTCACAATTTGTGATGTTTGATAGAAAAATGCTAAAGACTACAGAGCAGGCTAACGAATGTTGAAAAGTTGCCAGGACTAGCTGGCTTGCTAAATGTCTGCTTCTTCTTTTTATTTCTATGGATTCAAATGTTGTAAATTTAACTAATCTTATGAAATACAATATTTTATTGGCACATAATAACAGCATTTAGTAGAAGATCATTAGAAAAAACAATGTTGTAAATTAAAGTAGAGGAAAGCGTATGTGTAGCATCAACACTTCCATAAAAGCTAGATACGCAACAGCCTACTGAAATTAATTCGTTAAAACATTTCTCTTGTCAGACTCACTTTTTTCGGAATGATAATAAATGTGTCTGCGTCCTTGACATTAAGAAATATAACTAGCCAAATAACATCTTCAGTTTGTTCAGACAACATTACATAAAAATCAGTGCTTTATTTAAAATATTCCACACAGCACAAAAACAACACAAGACTGAACAGGACATAGACAGTGCTGCCAACACAGTATATACCAACGCAAATAAATCAGCATAGATCAGGCTCCACTAAAAATAACCAAAAAATAATGCCACAATACTGATCGAAAGCTTACAGAATTTCTGACAAAAGCATTGAGGAGACATCAGGCATGAAAAAGACTTGGCATCTTTACAAAATAGTCCCGTATTCATAAATATTTGATATATTTCCAATAGAACAAAGATGCTGGCTCAAAACTAATATGTAGAAACCCCAGCAGGCACTTTCCTCTTAAGCTGGGGAGCTGTTCAAATTAATGACGCTATATTTAACACCAAAAGCAGGTTATATCGCAGACATAATGCAGCCTTGACATGCATGGAATGTGTGAAGGTTGACTCGGCAATGTTTCCAGCTCCACAGTCAAACAAATAGTCGTTATTGCATTCAAAATACACTTTTTCCATTGCAAGGAATACAGAACGCGACAATAGGGAGTGGTGTTTTTTAAAGTACTAAAAATGGCTGATATTATGCTTTGCTTGGGCTTTCAATGTACTTTTGGATGCTTTGGCCTTGGTATAAGTTTTGTAGTATACGTAAAACAATGTGTAATCACTGTAACATGTATGAAAATCTGGCAATAGAACTGTCATGCTCCCTATCATTATCACTGCTGCCTACAGAGGGCGCTCCAGGCCATTTTGAAAACCGTGACCAGCCAAGTCTATCACATCTTACTCTTTGATATAATTGTGATGGACTTATAGCTTAATTTTTCTGGAAACCATGAAGAAGTGGGGGCACAGCTCTTATGGGCTTTACATTGAGTCATTGTGGAACACAGGTGTTTGTCTTCACACGTCGTCCTATATTTTTCCTTTTGCTATTTTTATTTTGTGCTATTCGGTATAATCGAGCTATCTCCAAAAACACGGTCATATTGATAACATGAACAAACCTAGTTAGCCTGCACTGGGGAAGCCACGGGCCCTCAGTCTATTGTTATTGATGGTCTATGGTCTTACTGCCTTTATTTTTAACTTTATTTCAAACTTTCAAATATTAAATATCATTACTGAAACTCTCAAAACAATGATTTTAAGCCCTAATTATGCATGATGTGTCCAAAGCACGTGACATCAGCACATGGAGCCTGTGCTTTGAGGTCTTGGGACGGAGACTGAATATGCTGGACTACCCAGTCTACTATGAATTAAAAAAAAAACAAATCCAGGATTATTATGAACAACTCACAAGCAAAGCATAATTGGGGCTGTTAAGTGTATGAAGTTAACTGAAATGATTGCTTAAGTAGGGCAGACACTAGATTCTGCATAGACATTCATTTTTGTGTCTTCTCTCCAGGGAATGAGACTCTTCAAGTGTATTTCCCATCTGGGAGCAAACAGAGTCAAAACATCGACTTACCAGCATTCGAAAGTCATTCGAGTACACCCAAGTGTAAGAGACAAGACAAGGTAACGACAAAAATCATGCAGCAGTGAAAACTATGGTGCGACTTTAGAATCCTTCATTCTTATATTTTCTTCATGGCCTCATGTGCACTGTCTCAGCCCTTTTGAAGTACCGCCGTAGAGCGGAAGGCATTCAGCTGGCAACCAACTACAACAAGGTCAGCTTACAGGTGGTGTGAACATCCAGGGATTTTATACTTTCAATAGTTAAATATGTGTTGGTGGGGGGGTTATCTTGGTATTATTGTGCTCAAGAGCTTTCCACACATTTTTGTTGAGACTATGGTGGTGTTCAAAGCTTATTTAAATTATATTTTTGGGAGGGGGGAAAAATCAGACCAGTCTCTTCTACTGTTGGGGAACACAAGGGCTTTTCATTAGTATCTGGGTTTTGTGAGAATCATTTAAATGTTTTCTTTCTGGTTAATAAATCTAGTTTTAAATTAATCCCCTGTTCGTTTCAGACCACTATGAGCCGACACCTCTCACTGTCCGTAAAGACTGTCCATCACTGTGAGCTCCTGCTGTGTTTGCTGCAGGGTTCGCCTGGGTCCATGGTTGCTCCTCCGTGAACTTCTATTTGACTCTCTGTCCAAACAGCCACTCCGCCGGGGCTTATCCTACCGCAGCGGGCCAAGCTGGCCACCTGGTTAGGAGACAGCACCCGGTCCCACATGCCCACCTGAGACAGCTCTCCAACCAGGGCCTGGGTGGAGTCAAAGCCCCCACCAACAGTGTCCTGAGGAGAAGACAAGGGGAGGTTAGATATGCCATAATCCACCTCAATGTCTTCCTGTTTTGTTTTCCTCACGTACCTGCTCCTGTCCCAGTATCAGTGTTCCACCGGGGCGGATGTGGTGTCCGGGAGCCAGAGCGTGACCCTCGCCCCTCAGCTTGCCCCCCTGGTAGGCCTGCCAGCTCCCTCCTCTCTGGCTCCAGGTCACGCAGGTGTGCTGCCAGCTGCCCCGGCTGATGTTTAGTGGAAGCTGCGCCACCTATTCACACAGAGCACAGCGGACCAGTTACAGCAGGTACAGAAAGTTTTCAGACCTCTTTGAATTATGTCTGTTTTTCTATTTTATTATGTAGCTACCTGAAACTGAAATTATACACATTCCTTCTCTATAGGAAAAAAAAAATATTACATTGATACTTGAAAATTGAAATGCAGAAAGTTCAGTCTGGTGTATCGTAGAGTGATAGTATTCGCAGCTTCTCAATCCAGTTAAGTTTAGGTTTATGTTAAAATCCCTTCATTGCTCACGATACAGAAAGCTCCAGCCTATGAATGAATACAGCCATAAACAAAATGTGCAAAAGTTTAGCTTTAGTCATTTTCCTTATTTAGTTCCTGTTAAAATTGAGCATTAATGTTGTAAAAAAAACCTGCATCACAATGTTTCCTTATATCGCAAAGCCTTTGTTTTTAAAAAATATTTTAAGACACTAAATAGTATCTGAAGTCTAAATAGTATACATCTATTTAGGAAAAGGCTAAATAGATTTATATAGTTTTGAACCCACAACACATCAACTTTACATTTATGAAACACAGTAGCTCATCTGCTGCAAAATTCAAGAGAGCCACATCTTACTCTCCATCTACTTCCTCCAAGGACATTTCTTCCCCCCATGGAATCTATTACCATAATGGCACCACTGCAGAGAAGGCCATGGCGCCACCTCACGTTGTCACTTTTTGTGCGAGGCCATTAGGCTCGTCCACGACTCGATGTGTTCTACTTCATTGTATGCTAATTTAACATCCTGGTGTAACCATTGAGGAACAGAAACTCTTGGATAGAAGACGGCTCATTAAAATTCTGTGGAAATTTCACTGGCATCAGCAGCAATCTGGCTGGATTATTGTACGGGGACCCATCGGGAATGCTGGAGTGTTGTCTTATCCAGGATCCATCTCAGATTAGTAGTGTAAAGCCTCTGAGGGGACAGCCTTACATGTTTTAGCCCTCCTATTAATAATGCATTGTATGAGTCTGAGGCATAAAAATGTACAGTGTGACCAATGGGCTGTGTTTTATCTTTCGATTTCAAAATGTAAGATGGAGGACAGTGGCCAAGCCATCACTCTCGCAGTTTTGAAACGACATCTCCATTTTAGTTGAGTACAGTGTAACTTAGTGTTAAAGAATGATTAATGTTTAAAAAGTGCAGTGCAGCACTGTTTATGTGGAAAACAAACCTTGATATTAGTGCGTATTTGACCTTTTGTTTAGGGTGGTTAGCATGGCGCCTGACTTTCCCTCCCAGTGGCCTCTCTAGGATCAGGTGTTTTTTAGTGTTTCAGACAGGTTTTCTTTGCTGATGGAACCATCTCTATGGTTATGCATATGGTCCATTGGTTCCATGGTTTCATCAGTAGAGGAAACAGCCAGAAACCCTAAAAAACAACTGATTACGCTCACAATGACATCACGACATTATAAACAGCCTATAGAGTTCAGGATTGTGATGTAAAATAACAAAGCATTATGCTATTTGTAGCAGATGTTTTTCATTAAAAAAAGAGACACAAATCTGTAGTTATTGTTCACATTAAAACATTTGGACACTACACTGTGTTAGATGGATATACTAACGGTGACTCGGCAGCTCACGTGTTCCATCTCTTTTCTCCACTTTTTAATCTTTTGATTCAAAATAGATTGGGTTCAATGACATCATAACATTCGGATCAGGCTATTATTTAAAACTCGGTGGGCAGCATATAACTTTATTGTGGTTTACGGTTTATTTCTCTGTGCTGGCTGGACCTGTCCACATGAAACAAAAACTGAACTGTCACAAAGTTCAACATTTCTCTCTAGTCTCTCAGCACAAATGAACTAAGGTCAAATTTACTGTCTCATAAAGTTGTCCAAATGCAGTGATAATATTCAAAATGATGTGCTCGATCAGATGAAAGGACTTTCAGCCATCAGCTGAATATGGCAGGTTTGTGGATCCAATCACTTCCAAATAATGATCGGGGGGAAAAAAGTCTGTTTGGAGATTTCTCTCTAAAACTGTGTCTCTCCCATTGAGTTGTATAGGCCCCTGCTCCCACTGAGATATAACATTGCATTGTAGAATTGATCCGGGAGCATCATAAAGGCAACCGTGATGGAGAGCAAAGGCGTCACGCTAACCACCCACACAGCCGCTGTGTCACTGAAAAGGTCAATACATACGTAATGTCAAGGTTTTTCTGTCATTTAAACGGTGCGGCAGTGCACCTTGAAGTAGTGATGTGATTGAGCTCACAAAACACTAAATAATATCAACATTCATTAATTCTCTTGTTAATTGATCCTTCAGTCTTGTAAAGTTAAGACAAAGCAACTTCACCATCCATGCGTAGAGTGACTGGTGGACGCGACTGCCACCAAAAACTGCCATGAGGAGACTCTCTGGATGGAGAGTGAAACATTGGTGTCTGTTTAGTTTTGATACTTAATAATATTGCTCCAGTAAAAAAATACAAATAAGAAAATATATTTCTGGGATATACTTTTGGGCTCTTGCGCTTGATATTCCTTGTAAAATAATGTATGAGTCTGCAAAACAGCCCCTGAACATCAGCAAGGTCTCTTCACTTTATTTTTTCCATTTAACTTCCTTTGTCCCTGGACACAACTGGACACCAAAACTTGGAATCTAAAAAATATGTCTATGCAGTATTTTGATGCCTGTTTTTGATATTATTTTCCCCCTACACCAGTGGTTCGTTAACTTTTTCTTGGACACCATAATGGTATTGTTTAACGGTACCCAGCCCTATGCTGCCCTCCACCTGAGCACATTCAGCTCTTTACAATGTTGAGCTCAACCTATCGGAACTGTGGATGGCAGTGCATGTCTATGGGGGGAAATAAAGGTATAAATATTCAGTTTTCTCTGCTCTGTTGACTGATAGAGTACCTTGTCGTTGATGAGTAGCTCAATGGGCGTGCGTAGGCCTTGGAGCAGCACCACTTCGTTGGGCTGGTCGGGGACAGCGTAGGACAGCGGTGTCCCGATGCCCCTGTCCGCGGGCCTGAGCCACATGCACACAGTGAAGGCGTGGAGCTTGGGGATGTGCTGCTTCACCTCTGCGTACATGTAGTTCGTCCTCGTTGGAAAGGACAGCCGAAAGCCTTCTGGGAACGGATGGGCCGGGATGCCTTTGGGAAAACCGGGTAAAAGAGAAATGCACGGATTTTCAGAGAGCACATCAAATAGAGTGGTGATTTGAGCCTAGTCACAGCCTTATCCATCAGATCTGAGGGCTTCAGAGAGCATCTAGCATCTTCCAGTCTCTTTGAAAACTTCTCTTTAGATTGCACAAGCCAAAGATCCATTAATCATCATAGTCGTGTCATTTGATATAATTAATGGAAATACAAAATGAAACCGCAATAAAGTTATGTCACACCATCTGTCAAAAAGCCGACATTTTATATAAGTTTTTTATGCTTAAAAATAGTAGTAAAGTATCGGATTTCATAAGTAGACTGGTGGTGGCCTTGCTATTTCAAAGCAGCATAGCAACACGGCTTGTTACATCAAGTTTTATCTCAATGGGAGAACAAATTCACAGTATTTAAAGGTACTTTCAGACATTAATCCTCTAATATATTATAGCCAATTATTATAGTTATTTAATGGCACCAAAGCAGAAGATCCGTAATCCACAACAACCCAGTACAAATCGCAATTTTAATGGTTGCAATCATAAAAACCCAAAGCAATTATTTATGTGATACAACATCTTCTGAAGAGACCTAACTAAAATCATTTTAAATTCACAAGCTATAGAGTTAACAATAGCAATACTTGTTCATTCAAAAATGTTCAGCCCTACGCCTTTTGCTCGCTCACTTACTCATCACTCCCACTATCCTATCTTTAGCAGTGCACATGTTTAAGGTTTTTCGATTTGGTAATGTTATTTCAAACTACGCCGGGAGGAAAATCAATGTGTTCCAAAAAGAGAGAGAGAAAGAAACGCTGCCATTTTTGCTTCTCTGGCTAAAAATATTTCGGAAGCTTTGTCCTGTTTGGTGCCTACCTCCTTCCAGTCCGGAGATGCGGTGGTGGAGCTTATGAATGCCCTGGTCAATTTCCTGCCTGCCTTTCTCCGTTTCCACCCGCAGGGCCTTTCTCTCTTTCTCCAGCAGGTCCAGCTTCTTCTGCAGCTCTCCCTCCAGGACCTCCACTCCCCAGGGCCTGTTCCCGTCAGCCGTGAGAGGGAGCGGGGGCGCGGGCTCGGCGGCACCGCTCCTCGCCTCCTCTGGCTGTGCCACGCTGGAGACCACGTCTGTCAGGTTGTGAGGGAAAGGCCCGAGATCGGACTGTGGAGGGAAGATGGTGGAAAGGCGGGATGAGTTTGTTGTTTAACAGGGAAGTATTGTTTAACATCTGATATTTAACATTATTCCAAAATGTTCTAGCACCTTTGGATGGATTACAGGTACTATACCAAATAGTTCCCAGTATCAAACCATGACAAAAGAACATTGATGACCATAGAAAGAGAAAGGAAAAGCAGTATTCGATCCAACACAGGCAGAACGTTAGCAAGCTAGCTAGTCAAGGAAACCTTTCAGCATTTGTTAGCATGTTCAATGTATTTTCCCTAACACCATTAGCTTAACAACCCATTGGCCACATTTAGGTGAGGTCAAAACCTAAAAAAAAAAACTAAAATTTACAGACCTTTTCAGGTTTTACTTTAGATAAGGTAAGGATTAGCATGTAAAAGTGACCTCTGAGCTAACTCATATTCAGTTACATTTCTGCTTTTTGTGAGGTAAGAAACCACAGAAATTATATATTTGCCATGAAACGGGCATGTCATACTTCACTATACTTTCATATAATTGTCTTCACCTTTTCATTTGTATGAGGATAGACCGCTAATTCACCAGAGTCCAGGTAGCCGTTAGCTAGCGAAGGTCTTTTCTGTTTCTATGATTGGAACTGTTGCTTTCACACGATTACAAGGAAAAGTTTAAGGGATGCAAAATATGGCTTCACCGTCCGGTTAATGCTAACAACAACTAGCTTGCTAACAGGGCACAGTGTTTCTATCGGGTTTGTTCATAGTCCTTGTGTTGCAACCGGTTGGCAGCAATTTCTTTTAGCCCCGCAAATGTCTGTGAATGCAAAAGACTACAAGAATTTCAAAGCAAGAAAAAGCACTGGCATGGGCAGGAGTGCACAGCATCTGCTCGCAATTGGCAAGACATGGTTTGTGTAGTGAAGGCAATTTGAACACCTCCTGACTTCAGCAGGGTTTTTTGAGCTATCCCCATCATTAACATTGATTTATATTTTTTTCAATACTGTGTTCTTTTCATGAAACCATTAGCTGGGTATATTACTATGAAGAAAAATAAGTTGACATTTAGAGTCTATAAACAACATTACCTTGCCCCTGGTGATTCTAATCTCCATGCATCATTTTAATGGAAAAAGATTATAGCAGCCTTATTAGTAGAGGCTTCTCTCTCTCATCAATAATATCTCTGATGGCCAGTAGGCAAAGTGCATAATTTAACAAGGTTTTGCTCTGTTTTAGCTCACAACCAGTGAATATCTTTTCCAAACCCCGTGCACTGTTTAATTTACTCTGCGCTTAAGGTTGTGTTGCTCATTTTGACCCACGGTTAGCTGCGGTAAATGTAAGAAGTGTTATGGAAATCTGAACCATTAATTGTTTATTCCTCTCATCATGTCACATATGCTTTATGGACATTTGACCATTACATACAGTGACCAATATTCAGTGAGCATTACCTCATTTACTAGAGTTCATGTGCATGTTTGTGTCCTCATTCACTTGTGCTCTCACATCCAGCTTATCTCTCACTCATGGTCATTGGCAATTGTTTACTTGTCCATGGCAATGCAAAAACGAAACTTAAGAAAGGGGAAAGGAGTTTGACCACGGACTGGATCAGAACAAGTTGATGGTTGAAAAAAACAAACCTGAAATAGTTTGACTCTACTGTATACACGCAGCTTTGAGTAATCCTCGGGTAATTCTGTTTCATTTAGCTGTTTCTTCTTCTACGGTGTTAGCGCTGCACCCTGCACATCCTGGATATAATTAATCAACTCTATGATGCGATAAAGAGTTCTACTGGCTACAAAGGCTGCGACCTACACGCAATCGCCACAGAAATGGACTTAACTGTTCTGTTTGTATTGTCTTAGCGTTGTGTTTTTATTTGTCAGTGAGCCAAAGATGAATTTCAACCTCGGTAGACCAAAATCTATTCTATTCTATTGGATCATTGTTAAAACCCCAAACTTTCCTCCACATATTTAAAGCCGTTAATCTGAGTCAAAGGGCCTGATTTCCTTTACTGGGTGCTAAATTACAAATACTACTGAGAATAGGCGATTTTGTAGTGTGTTGCAGCTTACATTATTTGCATCGTGAATCTGATATTTAAATCAGTTTGTGCTGTGGCCTTTTAATGTAAATCGGAGAAAAAAATCTCAGGCTTTTTGCACCACTTGCATGTATTGTCTATTGTCTACGTACATCCAGGGGATCATTTATCAAGCGATTGCTCAGGTGCAAAACAAGTAGCGTGTGCAAAAGGGGATCGGCAGCCGAGCCATTATTTACTGATGCAGCATTCTCTCATTTACATGTCAGATTTGGGGGTCTTAAACTACAACCCAGGCAATATCATACGGCAAATTAGATGCAACATGCCAACAAAATAGCTTGCACCCGCTATTTAGCACCTACTTTGACAAATGACCCTTAAATGTGTTTATCAGGCAGTGCTGACACACCCACAGTGATCTTTTCAAGTCTATCTTAAAGCCCCATATGCATGATTTGTCCACTTCGACACTGGTCCGAGAAATCTTCATGTGACGTATAATGGAGTGTGAGCTGCCGTTTTTGAGTATTACTTTAACATGCACATGAATGTACGTTTTTCTCGATGTGTGCAGTATCGCCTTCTGCGTTTTGAAATTCAAGAACCAAGGGCCACACACGGTACAACCTAATCCCCCAGAAGAATGAACCTTCACCCTGGCGGGCGTTTGCATACAGCCTCACATAATCACTTTAAGTCCCTTTCTTGAATCTAAATATAAACATAATTTCACCGCGCTTTCACACGTCTTATGGGACTGCTCTCAATTATGTATAACGCGCGCAAATGATCGCGAATCGGAGTGGCTGCCTTGAGAACACAATCTTTAGCCCACAACAAATTGCCTGCCACCGCTGCATAATGGATCACAGAAAACTTGTGTCTCCAAAGGGGAGCAAACGCAGGGGGGGTGGAAAATACTCTTTTCCTCTAGAAATCTTTAAACCTGCAACGTCAAGTAAGTCTCGCCCGGTAAAGATTACATACAAGCGTCTCAAGCCACAAGGGGCTGCATGCATACAGTCTATACAGTACTCGCAGCTCAAAGCCATACACCGCCTACTTCACAATACTGTAGTGCACACTAACAACCTTGATCTCGGCGCTTTCAAGATAGAATTGGCTGCCTTCCTTTCCACCAATTAATGCTACTCCAGGACTACTTGCTGCAACAACTTGTCCATTTTTCTGACATCTGGTCATTTAAAATCATTGCTCAAAAGAAGTGAGGTAACAAAGTGATCAGTGTTGGAAAATACGTCATTGCGATCACGGTTAGACTTGTAATTCCCCATTGATCTCTATTCTATTCATTATATTCATGGATCACTGGAAGATAAACAACAATCAAATTGCGATTGTAAAAGTCTGACTATCCACTGTTTCAGCACGTGTTGGAAGGATTTTCGAATGTTTAAGTCTTTTGTCAGCCGCATCCCTGAGCCCGGGGTGAGCTCCGAGGCAGTGTTTTACATGTGAGGATTGCTTAAACAGATTTCTCCTCCTGTTTGGATGCCGCCTCGACTGTAAACACATACAGCAGGGAAGCTATTGATGCTGCCTGGCTGACAAACAAAAGAAGGACTTGCATCGAGCAGAAGACAGAAGGCGGAGGAAAGGGAGATCGGGAAGAGATGGACAGCTTATTTTAGACGTTGGTTTGGACCTCTGCACTGAAGTGAAGCAACAATAGCTGCATTCTGAGGATGGTAAATGGTAAATGGTCTCAACTTATATAGCGCTTTTCCACCTACATTAGGCACTCAAAGCGCTTTACAGCAAGGATCCACTCACCCATTCATACACCAATGTACGCAGACACTGGGGGCAATGTGGGTGAAGTGTCTTGCCCAAGGACACAACGAACCCCCGACCTTCCGATCATGAGACAACCCACTCTACCATCTGCGCCACTGTCGCAGGATGTGTGAGACCTAGATGTCAGAGCTGCTGTGGAAGTGCTCCAGGTTCAGTTCTCATAGGGGTTCTTCTATGAACCAATTGTTCTACGATTGCCCACTCTCAAAGGACAAACTTCCCTATGGGGACAGCAAAAGAACACATTAGCAGAACTATGTGAAAAATTGTGGGTCGTTGTTCACATCGCTGCAGTTTTGCGATGCGTGCCCTGTGAGCGACAGAAACGGCCGCGGTAAAGTGAATGGGTTGGTTTGTGGAAAGTTGCCACATTTCAAGTCGTTTTTTGGAGAGGTGTTGCTTGAATGTAATTAAAAAAGAAACCTGGAGTGGTGTCAAGTTAGCGTAACCGACATTAGGATCCACATTTTCCAGCTCCAGGGCACTTGGAGCGAGTTCACCTGTTCGCTATTTGTGGCACTCACATTGTGAATGTGGAACAGACCAAGTGCCTACTATAAAAAAAAATGGAGGAAAAAACATCAGTGACAGCATCAAAGTAGTGCTCGCTGCTCTCATGACCCTTTCATGTTGCTGTATATATATATAGGCTATAGGAAACTCACAGACATGACCAGTGCTAGCATGTCCTACATAATTCAAGTCCTGTATAGTACACCTTTTCTACAAACGTAGAAGCTCCAGTCCATACATAATGCATGATATTTCTTTAGCCAAAAGCGAGGTTCGTCTGCATCAGTGGTATGGTCCCATTTAGGTCTGTTTTAGACTTGGCTTTGTGAGCGTGTTTGGGAGAGCAAATATTTTATGATGGGGAAGGCGGCCAACTTGGTGAGAAAGTTTGAGAAACACGAGTCAACATCACAGGTCAGATAAGACTGTGTTACTGTGATGTTTCCTTTTCTTCTCAGTCCCTCGAGTGTTGTGTTATTCTTAGCCTATTTACTTTCTGTGCTAAATTGACAGATTTGACCAATAATGTGAGCTAAATAAAACCCATTGTAAAAATCTTTTGGAAGCAGCAGTTTTAAATCTGATGCTGCTGTGAGGCACATTGAGTTGTCTTATGAAATGTGACATACAAAGGAAATTGCCTTTCACTTTATTATGGGCGAATGTCAGTGACATGGTTCTTCTCTTGTCCCCTCATGGGACCTGTGGGCTCCCTGCCTGAGACTTATGATCCTTTTCCCTCTGAAGGTGAAGATGAATGACCTCCTCCTGCAGTTAAAAGCTAAACTAATAAACTCAGGCTTGATGAAGTGATTTGTTTTACCTCAAGCTTCTCGATGCGGTCCTTGAGCTGAGCGATCGCCTGCTCCAGTTCATCCACGGCTCTCACGGTGAGAATGTGGACCGTGTCCGAGCTGGAGTCGGGGCTGTCCCGGACCATATGGTGCAGGTGGAGGTCCTCGGGGCTGCCTCCCCACAGCCCCGCGGCTCCTCTGCGCCTCGTGCGGCCGTTGAGCCCCTTCTCGCACTCGGACAGTTTCCCCGAGAGCTCCTGGATGGTGCGCTGGTCGCTCAGTATCTGGTCCCTCTGCTGGAGCACGGTTTGGCGGAGTTCGTCTGCGGTGGTGCGGAGATAGCCCCAGTCCTCCCCGGCGTACAGCGATGGGTCATCGGCTTGTTGCTCAAACTTTCCCCCGTTACACTCTCCGGCCGGGATCGGGGTGCAGATGAGGCGGCTCACAGCAGGGTCGTGCCCGGTGAGCCCGGTCACACTGCTCAGGCCGATGTGAAAAGTAGGCGCTTCGGTTTCAGAACCGTGGAGAGCTCCCAGAGAGCTGGCCCGAGCTGCAGAGCCCCCCGCAGCGGGAGTGTTCACCGCAGAGTCCGGGAACAGGGACTGGTTGTCGGAGGCGGACTGCTGCTGAGCCGCGGCCGCTCTGGAGGAGCCCGTGTGCACCGCAGCGATGATGCAGATGACCGCTCCGATAAACGCCACCATGCCGGCGGCTAAGATCACCACGATGAACTTCAGGGTTGCGACGGGATCTGGCTCCAATCAGAAATGGGGCCAAGAAAAAGAAAACGATGCGGTGGAGGGGAAACCGCAGAAGAAACTTCAAGATCTAAAACAGAAAAAAACCCTTCATCAACAAGCTCTCTCTCTCTCTGACCAGTCCCTGCTGAAACACCGCGCTCAAACAGTCCCGCAGCGAAATGAATGATGATGGAGCCACAGAAACATCAGAAGGAGCGATGAGAAGCTTTCCTCCTCCTCTCGTGTGCAGCGCGCATGTCCCCCTGCCAGCCCGCTCCGCTCAGTGCTCAGGAGACACGGGACAGACTGAGTGGGAGTGGGATGTGTGGACATGGAAACACTGACACTCCACGCTGCGTGAAAAGCGCCTCTTATTGCTCATCCTCCTGCTCCCCCTTAACTTTCCCAACACGAGGCTCCACCAGCAGTGCTGAGGCTGCAGCCTGCAGGTTGTAATCGCACTTGATGGTCAGACAGATTGATCTCGGTCTTCATTAATATGCATCAGTGCTGAAAAGGTGCCTCCCTTTCCCCGTTGTAACACTCCCAGCTCAGCAGCGGTAACGGTGTGTGAATGAGATGTTTGTGCGGCCGTAAGTCAGCCTGCGGGCCCCCAGAGGAGTGCTCCGCAGCTGCAGGGATGGCAGAATGATGTGCAGCCCCCAGCCCTGCGCTGCTGCTGCCATCAGAGACTTTAATCATTCATGCTGCAGAGCCCACTGCATCTTCAAACTGCACGGAATTCAAAAAGTGACAACACTTAATGGGCGTCACATCAGAAACATCTCCAGACGGGTTTTAAGGAGGAGGGAAAAGCTATGTTCATAGGCTTTAGGGTTGGATCTGATATGTGATAACGTTCTCTGTGATCGAGTGAAGACTAAATGTGGAATAATCATGGGAAACATCCAAATGTAAATTGCATGAACCGGTTACCTTACCTTCTTTTCAGAAACTACAAGGACTTAGCTTTCAAATGAGGCATTGCACTGGCTGCAAACGGGCTGCAAACAAAGAGACACCAAAAAAAAGCGACGAAAAAACGAGAGAAAAACATGAAAAACCGACAAAAAACTATAAAAAATCAAACAAAAAATGCGGCAAAATAACGTGACAATAACGCGACAAAACTGATGCGTAAAACTGGAAAACATGTGCTTGTTAAGATGGGGGTTAAGAGGTTAATGTAGAATAATGTATCCAACCACAACCAAATCTGCAGAAAAACAAGCAAAGACAGATTTCATTCCATCTTCAAAGTTCATGCTGGAAGAGAAACCTGACCAGTTTAACACGCTCATCACGTCTCCAGCTCGTCCACAGCGCCATCTAGTGTTTGCCCGATTTCATTTGCGTGACAAATTTAACCGGAGCTGTACTACGAACTGTCCCCCCAATTACTGCAGTAACCCTACCCCATCCTGTCTGCGCGCGCTCAGAGGGAACACATCAGCACCAGATGGCCCCTGCACCTTGGTGGAGGCGGTTCACGCTGAGTTCACTGACTCTGACATTCAGCGGGGAAAGAAATCCTTCTGTGATGTTAAGTCCGTCAGACAGTCGAGGCGTGTGCGTGTGTGTGTGTGTGTGTGTGTGTGTGTGTGTGTGTGTGTGTGTGTGTGCGTGTGCGTGTGCGTGTGCGTGTGTTGCCACTGGGCCTCCTCGGTCTGTGCAGTGGTCCAGGTAAGAAGCAAAATCAATATGTTTGGATTGTATTTCCTGCAGCAGATTTGATGGGATTTGGCAGCGCTGCTCTGCTTTGAGATTTGCCCATTTGTTTTTATAAAACGAGTTTAAAGCCGTTGTTATGACAGTCAAATGTGTGGGATATTACGAGTTTTATCCCAAGTCAGTGCGTTCGAATGTGGATTACAACATTAAGAGTGATTAAAATGCACAGATAAGAGGATTCTGTCAGTGGTTTTAGAGCGAGCTGAGCGCGTGGATGCATGCAGTTTGTACAAGTGTAAGTTTCAGGGCGGTTGCCAGCTTTGAATGACTATCTGTACTCGACATTTTGTCCGGGGTAAAACTTGAGTCAAATGCCACCATTACAAAAAATGCACACAAACACAAAACTAACCTAAACTTTTACCCAATCCTTATGTTCATCAGAATGGAAGAACATCTTGAAACAGTTTAAAAAATGTGAAATGTATTTATTATCATAATCAACTCATACATAATACAAAATCATCAAGGCACTAACACCAAAAAATTGATGGCCTTGATGGGTTCAAGTTTTTAGTTCAGCTGCTAGCCATTTTAGGGCCCGAAACAGAAATGTGTGGTGGTGCCCAAGCCCATCCCACCCCCCTTAAAAACAAAACAAAACAATACATATATATATATATATATATATATATACTATTGGCACACATTTGTGAGTGAGGTTTGGTCCCCTCTTGCGCTTGAATCTCGTAACCCCCACTTAAATGGAGCACATTTTCTCCAGTTCGACTTCACCCAAATCTAAAAGCTTCTTGATAAATATAAAGTGTCAAAATAGTGACAAAAATAAGAGGTGAATAAGGATGAAAACGCAGAAAAACGGGCGAAACAGGAGGGCAGCAAAAGCACAACAAAACAGGCGATAACAAAAGCGTCAAAAAGGCAACACAAATTTAACAAAAATGCCACAAAATAGTGAAGGAAACACTGCAAAATAGGAGACAAAAAGCAACAAAGAAAGCAACAAAAATACAATGAAAAAGTAACGACAACGCAATGAAAAATCTTACATTCGTTTTGTAGGCCTTAGCTTTCAAATGAGGCGTTACACTGGACTATAGGCTATAAGCTCCAGTTGAGAAGCTTTTATATTTGGGTAACCTGAACTAAACCAAACTGGCGACAATGTGCTTGGTTCAGGGGGGCTTTAAAAATGCAATGCAATTCAAATCCAAGCTGTTGCCATTTTCCAAACTACAGCAAAGCGACAATTTTACAAACATAGTAGTGTCTGTGTATGTGTTTGCTTTCCTGGCCCCCCCCCCCCCTGTAAACATGGGGCCCCGTGCCCTTGCCTTGGCTGCCAGCAGCTCGCACCGGCCCTGTTAGGATTACTGTTCTAGCATTTTGAGTTGAGCCTTGAACACTTTGTCCGAATCGAGCTAAGATGAGATAGTCGTGTTTACAGCATGCGTCCTGGCCTTTTATGATCTGAGCTGTGATTAATTATTTACCGCCGTCTTTCTCAGGACTCTCCGGTTTGGATTACCAGCACATAAAGCCAGAGCCAGCACAAGCCTGCCGCTACACCGACCTCGTCCCTCCGTCCAGGGGAGAGTTTTCCATTTTTGGTTTGCTTTGAACCTCTTTGTTTCGGCGTACGGCGGTGCTAATATGGACAGAAGTATGAGTATTGATCAGATGCATCGCTCCACCTTGGATATCTATTCGGTGAGTATTATGCTCTGTCTGTGAAAGTGATGTTACAAAACTCCCCCAAAACCCAAGGACCATTTGTCTATAGGCTTCAGTATCGATAGAAATAGTTCTCCAGCTCTGCTGATGAATTATTATCTTTTTCACAGTAATTGTTCAAACGCTGTGGTCTCAAAATGACGTTTTCTACCAAACCTGGATAGCTTTTTCTCTGTGGACAATGTGCTGTATATGTTATATTTTTTTGGGGGGAAAAATATGATTGTGTTCATTATTCCTTTGGGATTGGAGGTGTTCTGATCGGGAATTGTTCCACACTGTCACATTAATATGGCTTAAAGTCCTTTCAAATGACATTGGGCAGATAACGTCAACACTTTTTTGTCAGTTCATTTGAGCTAACAACGCAGATGTTAAACTTAATCCCAGTTGTATTTAATGTTAATAGGCCTTGTAATTACAGAAATGCTGACCATAAACCAGGTCAACACACCAACATTTAGACAGGCAGATCAAATTAAGACTTGTCCTGCACCTCATTTTCAATTATAGGCTCTTTAGAACAAGGAGGGGACACGAGGCACCGAGCTATGGGTCGTGAGAATGTTTGGATAAATAATCAAATTCTACTAACTTCATTTGTAACTTAAACAACATATCTAAGAAATGAAACCAAATAGCTGTATAAACCACTAACATAAGTAATATTAAGATTTGACCACTCATTAAATGAATAAGATTTAAAACATTTTGAACCTTGAAATGAGAAGACAGACAGTTTTAGGAGTCCCCTCTTGAAGATGTTGTCTACTCTGAATAACTTTAATCCACTTTGTTTTTACCAACACAAAAAGATCAGGAACTTCTTCAGTCTTTTCTATTGAAACACAAAAAGTAATGTTAACAATGTGTCTTAACCTTGCTTTTTATAATCAGTGCCAACAATGGCTGCTTGTTTTGCATATTCCAACATTAAGTCGAAGCGAAATCCCATTAACCTATAACGTCTTGCCCTCATATCTTTGCTCTCTGAAGGCGTCTTCATATTCTAAGCCTTTCTGCCTGTCTGTCTGTCTGTCTGTCTGTGTTTTTGAAACAGCACTTGTTGGATGAGTTCAATCCGAGCTTGCACCGGCTGGTCTCACTGGGAAACAGCTACGTTCAGGCGTTTCAAGGTAAAAAAAAAAAAAAAAAAAAGAAGAAAAGCCATAAAGACATTTTCGAAGACGTGAAGTTCATACCTCTGTTTTTATTAGCGCTGCAGTAAAAGTGTTCTCTTCCATCAAAACCGTCACACCTTAGTTCCACTCCTCCCGTTCCAAAGTCCGCAGGCATATCCTGAATCCCCGCGAGTCACATTTATGAGCCTGTAATTAGCAGTTGTTGATAAGACTCCAGTATCAACAAAGAATTCCTTAATTACCTTAAGCTTATGCATAAGTGAATACAGAACACATTATATTCTAATAATGATCTCTCCAGTCGTTGTAATGATAAAAAGATGAGGATTACTAAGCCGCAAGAGTTCAGCACAGGGAAAGTCAATCTTTGCATTGTTTACAAAGCCAAGTTCAAAGTCCCTGTAAAAGAAGTCTTGCATAAAAATCTACAACCATTAAGTTTAATCATGTAGAGTTGGATAAATGACCTTCGTGCCCCCATATTAAACATTAAATAAATAAAAACGTCAGAGAGCCACTTATGAAATATTTAAAGGGACAGGCCACTGTTTTTCATTCTTACCTGAGCTTAGACGAGTGGATGTGTACCTGTCTAGTCTATATGTGTGCGCTCAGTCACGCAAAATGACCAAAGATGTTGTTAGAATTTAGCCTGTCCTCCTGTCCATCCAAGTATAGTTAAACAAAATGAAACATGTGGATTTTCGTAGATTGGACTCAGAGTAATCAATGTTATCAACAGCGGAGAGTTTAACAAGTACCAAAAACAGATAGAGCTTCTTCCTCCGTCCTGTAAGAGTTAACTTTCCCTTGGCGAGCAACGCAAGACTTTATAACGCTGCCAAAGTGTGAGAGACGTCACTTTGTCTGGTTTCGCCATCAGTACATTTGTCATAAACCCGATCTGTTTGCTCGTGTGTTTTCAGGCCTGGCTGTAAAAAGTGAGGCTTACTTCAATGCCCTGTCCAAAATGGGGGAGCGGGCTTTTCACACACGCTCCTTAGGTAAGGTATGAGTCACGTTCGTAACAGGAAGAACTAAGGCCTGTTGCATTTATCAGAACACATTATCGCTCTTCGTGATCATGTTAACCTATTATTACAGTTTTACTAATGCTGTCGCCAAAATGTTGCCTCCGATGAGAGTTGTGAGTTCTGGCGCGGGGCTTTTCACATGGCCACAGGGAGCATCAATAATACAGAGCGACAGGCAGCGGGCCACGCTCCACTCACTTAACCCTACTCTCAGTGGGAGCTAGTGACTGTCCAAAAGCGAGGCATTAGTCAACTGTTACTGTTACTGCGCTGCGGTTTCACTGGCAGGCTGCTGCTCCCTCTGCGTTTGCTGATTTATTCCACGTTGGCACTTTGTTGGAAGTCAGTTCTGTCTCGTGTATACCGATTATCATTCAATGAGCCTGATGTCACAACAACAGTGGACTCCAGATATTGCTGATTTGATCAAGCCGTTTGGATTAACAGTGAGACTGACAGCAAGAAAGCAAATGTAATGTCTGTGGGTAAAGTGTCCCCGGATGCAAGGAAATAAACAACAAAACGAGTGTGGAAATCCATGGCTCTAGATCTCCAGGGCTGGCGGGAGCTCTCTGCTATATAGACTGTAGGGCTAGCATCCAGTCCTTGCTGGAGCTTCAAGACTGTGGGGGGAAGGATGAGACTCCTCCAAGGAGAAGGTTCTGGGGATCCACAGGTTCGATCTGCTTTTAGAACGGTGAGGTGTCAACAAAACCTGTGAAAGTTCATGCCTTTGTCCAGTGCGTTCCTAACACACACTTTTAAATACGCTGTGAATGCACAAGACGATTTATCTTTTTCTGCTTCCTTGTAATGCTGTGTTTTTTCAAAGGTTTCTATGTGAGAAAAAATAGTGAATATTTGTATGTATTTGACCATATAGTGGCCCAAGCCTTTCCTTGCGACTACAGTGTTTTCTGCAACACTCCAGGATCAATTGTTTTGTAGTTTATTTTCAGAAGTGAAAACCTTCTAAACAAAAAACCTTCTAAACTTAAAAAAAAAAGAAATTCACTTAAAAAAGTTGCATAATGCTCCTTTGAAGTAATCCTGGAGCTTTAAGTAAAAGTAAGTCATCCCAAATGATTCACAGGCCGTTGTTTGACTAAATATAATGTGAGAAGCTTGACAATATGATGAGATTGTGAGTTTAGCCATGATCAGTGTTCAGTAGGGCCATGACAGCGGCTGAAAACCTGAAAACCTGAAAACGGCCTCCCGCTGTGACATGGAACTCCCTCCTCCAGAGTTTTCAGTAAAGCGGGTGTCAGGTGATACGATGTGTGTTGCTGTGTAAAAGATATGTACCAACGTACTGCCGTTTTGTCTTTGTGTAAACTGCGCCACAGATGGGGTCAGCAAAGGTCATCCAGCGGCCAGGCATCTCCTAAACACTAGTGACCTCTCCTGAGCAGGGAGTGGGCCAGCGTATGATGCACTGCAGTCCATTGGTTTACTTGTGTTTATAAAACACTGATTTGAGGGTTAAAATATGTGCACGTCTTCTTCCGTGTGAAACTTTTTGCCTGAACTGGATCAATCCCATTTTTTGACAAGCTTGTCACAGTTTGGCAGAGCCTGCCCACGCCTGTTGCACTGCAGCAGAAATCTAATTTGTCTTGTCAACTTTACTTTAAGTCACACCTTCCATTAATCCTTAGACAAGGGAAACTCAAGGAATGGAGTTACTGTCTGTGAAATCTTTGGTACAATATTGCATTATATCCACAAAGCTGCTTGTAGAGAAGCCATGCAGGGTCTTGCATCTTGTGTGGAAAGTCTTTCACTATTTTCCCTGGGAATGTTAAAAACTGACAAAGGCTCTTTGATGAAAGGTGAAAGGAACTGTGCTTATTTTTATTATCTTAGTAAATTGAAATCATATTTTGGGAAAAAGAGCGCTGACCAAAACACACCATTTAAAAGGAACAAGCTCAATATCAGGGATTTGAAAAGGGGGAAAACAGTCAAAGAGTCAAGTTTATTGACTCTTTTGTATCTTTTCTGCCTAAAGGTGACGTGTTGGTGCAGATTGCTGAGAGCCAGCGGAGACTCACCTCTGAAATGGAGAGCATTGTAAGTCAAACCCATTGATCTGTCTGTTGTTGTTGTTGTTGTTGTTGTTGTTGTTGTTGTTGTTGTTGTTGTTGTTGTTGTTTTTGATGTCAATGCATATTTATGCCACTGTTCAAATCTTAATGCCCGTCAGTCGGTTCATCTTTCTTATCTTCCCGGGTCTCCTTGGTCTCATCAGTTCCGCTGGTTCCAAGCGGAGGTTCTCCAGGAGATGGGCAACAACGTCAAGATGGACATAGATTACATCGCGGTGAGTCAACGGGGGGCGAGTTGGGGCATAGCGCCTCTTTTAATCTATTTATTGGGAACATGTCTGTGTAGGCTCTCAGTCGTACAGGAGTTGCCCATATTCAAAAAAGGTTCTTGCGTCATCTTCTGTACTCTGAGTTCATAATCAAAACTTGATCAATTAAGTAAAGTATAATGGTAAATGGTCTCAACTTATATAGCGCTTTTCCACCTACATTAGGCACTCAAAGCGCTTTACAGCAAGGATCCACTCACCCATTCATACTCCCATTCATACACCAATGCACGCAGACACTGGGGGCAATGTGAGTGAAGTGTCTTGCCCAAGGACACAACGACAGTGTACACTTCCAGGAGGTGGGAAGTGCACTTGCATCTGTTAATGCTACATTTCTAATGAATAGTCCTATTTTAATTGGTTGTTTTTTCTTACTTATTCAACTATAAAATAACTATTTGAAGAACTGTACAGATGCTGTTTTGGACATTGATTTATCTATTGCTGCACAATATTGAAAAACCTTGTGAAAAGCAACATGGGTGTGCAATATTGTGATCATGACATCATTGTAATAGATTACTAAACCAAATCAACATGAAAACCCAATCAAAAATATTTTTTTCAGCTTATTGTGTCAGAACACAACTTCAAAAAACACAAAATCACCACCAAAATGAGGCTAAAATAGAAGAAATAGGAAAATTAGAACTAAAACTGAACAAAATATATACAAGTTCCTTGCATTGATTATTAATTTTACACTACCCTGATTCATTGTACCTACTATCCAGTGCAATGTCATCTGCTTTGTACCTATATAGTACAAACACAATGGAGTAATGTGTATTACTTTGGAGGTACATAATGTAATAAGACATAAGACCTTTAGGGTTAAGGTAAGAGTTATGGTCTTATGTCTTATTACATTATCTACCTCCAAAGTACTAATACATATTATTCCATTGCTTATGTACTACATAGGTACAAGTTCTTCCACATTGTTACAGAGTACATTACATTTTAAGTTCTATATTTGGCAGGTATTGAATCAAGGGTAAAATAGTGTTTCCTTGTTTTGTTTTAGGGTTTACAAAAAGATGTAGATCTCAGTCAGATTAAAGATCGATTCTTGCGACACAGACCTTGCAGCAGCTAATATTGCAATACAATATATTTGCGATTTATTCTGCATTCTCAGATGTAACCATATTTTAAGGACTTGTCAGAGTATGAATATTTATTTACTCTCACTGCAATGCATGACTTATTCAGTAGTCTGATGGTTTGGTACCGTACTTTTAAAGGATTTAGTGGTACTAAATAACCAATATTCATGCATCAATTATCAAGGCTAAACAAGGCTTTAAATGTTGACTTACTGAAGCTTTCAGGGTGGCCTGTTGGCTTTATTAGATTGGGATTGTTGACTGTGAAAAGGGTCAGAGATAGAAGTTGAATGTCCAAACAGTGCCGGGGCCCGGGGTAATACATCAAAGACAGGTAATTCTCTAGTTTTAAACACAGTGCTTTTTACTCGCTGCTTCAGTCATGTTTTTTTGTAATATCATAATTAAAAAGGTACTTGCTCCTCTGTGTATATGTGATGAATGAAAATTTCAATGTAGTGCAATAACGTCATGAAGAGTCGGTTAATCCAACCTGACATTAGCGCAAGGTCTTCCCAGCCCACAATGCCGCGGGACAGAGATGGGCCGCGTTTGTCTACATCCCTCACTGCCGCTGCTAATTCGGCGCTGACAGCCTGCTACGCTAGCTGCATGAGCAGAATGATTATTGTCTGGCCTGATATGAATTCTCTTCTCCCACAGGGCAGCAAGAAACATTACGAGCTGGAAGTGCACAGCCAGGAGAGGCAGCACCGCAGAGGGCCTGGCCAGGTTGGGAATATATACATAAACATATTTACCATGTTGGTGCACAGTGTAAAATGTAGATACGGATTTGTGAATTTAAGAAGCTTGGTAAAGTGGATGACAGCAAATTACATTCAAGTATTGTAATGTCCTTCTCAACTTTACACTATTGACTGTTCAGAGTGTCAAGCTAACAAGGCCACGAGAGACACTATTATCTGTATTAACCTTCACGTTCATGCCTTGTTTCAGGACCAGGGGGAATACCTGCAGTTCCTCAGAGACAGTAACTACGACGCTCTTCAGGAGGAGGAGAGACGCTACCGATTCCTGGCCGAGAAACACTGCGAACTCATCCAGTCACTGACCCGCCTCATGACCAAGGTCCTCCGCACACTTCCCGTTCATTGATCAAGTCATTCAACAGATTACACACAAAATAATGATCATTAAACACACTCCAAATTGTAGAATTAAAGCACAACTCATGCCCCCAGAGGCCATAAGCGCCACTGCAGGTGTTGTAGCATGTTACGTTTTTTTTTTTTACTCATTAATTGTTCGTGAGAGTAAATACAACGCTGGCAGAAGATAAAGGGAGAGAGGGATATTGTACATCAAATTACACAATGGAGATAGTTTTTTTCAATCAAACTTGGCTGTAAATACTGCTAATGTGGTGCTAGCCCAGAGCTAGCTTTGCCCGTTAGCGCCTCCGACCCAGAGGCAGGGAACTTGCAAGGGTGGAGCTGAAAGACGCCCAATCACCCCATTAACACTTGTATTACCCCCAGAGAGACTACAGAAAGGATTTATTAAGGTAAACAAGTTACTTCTATTTTAAATGAATTGAGTTTAGATGTAACAGGTGCCCCCCAGAACCTGAGTTTCTCTGCTCCGCCCCTGCAGCTGCTGCGCACTTGAGCTCAGACGTGTCTTCCCTCTCTGGGCCTTCCCTCTTTCCTTCCTCTCTTGCCGCTGCACAGGCTCGCAGCGCACATTTCAGTTTACTAGCAAATGTTCTACGTTTGTTTGAGCGGGTCGTGTGTAAAGTCTCCTCTCCTGCACAGAGCTTGCTACATGTGTTGTATCATCGGTGGCATTGGCACACATTTCTATTGCTTTTCTTTCTCAACGTTCTCATTGAATACGGTCTGTTCTTTTGTCAGCTGAGTTAATAAAACAGTAGCACAAATACTGTACAATGCCATTCGATCACAATGGTCTGAGTGTGGTGCCCCAAGGAGACCTGGTGCCTGACGCACAGTGCCTCGTGAGGTGCAGGCAGCGGCAGCGCTGTTTTAATTTCTCATTTCTCAAATCCCAATTTTTCACAAGGACGAATTCATAAACGAATTTCACAAATTGAAAGCTGCAAAATGAGCTTTGCCTTCACAATAATGCTAAAAACAGCTACCCTGCTAGTTCACAGTCGTTTATTACACTATTAGTGGAGTTTTGGAACATTAACAACGTTACATTTGGGCATAACTGCATCATCAAATTTCCATTGTAATTGATTTATCATTATCAGGCTTATAGGTATTTTTTTTAAAGTGTTGAACACTGACCTGATCTAGTAATTATTGAGGAAATCTTTTTTAGATCTAATCAGTGCAGAAGGAGCAAACGTCCTTCTTAGTCACAATTGACACAAATAAAGAGCAGCTACTTTTTGAACTTTGGCCCTTTTCACTAACCTACATTCACTGTGAACGTTTAGGTGCAAGTGCGGGCTATATAAACCACACTGACCTATATTCACATTGTTCACTCCACAATTAAAAATCCTCCATTACGTTCGACTACAAAGCTAATGCACTCATAATGAAGGGCTTTTGGGAGCGTATCTCGATCGACGGCTTGTCCTGTATAACTCAGAGCTCTGATGTTCTGTGTGCTTTTGCACTGCAGACAGGAGGATCACTGCAGCAGAGAGCGGACATATGGTCAGAGGAGGCCAGCGCCACCCGGAGGCAGGAGCCCAGAATGCAGCCGGTAAGTCTGTGGCACCCTTGGTGCGTTAAGTGCGTCAAAATAAGTGAAGCTTGAACTTTGAGTGGCAGTGAGGGTTTGGACATTTTCCTAATTGTCCATGGGGAGGACTGTGAAACTGACAAATGATACCAAAAAAGCAAATCATAGAAATTGTTGTTGTATTAGTTGAATTGGTAAATCTAAATTGTTCATGTGAATGAGCAGATATCTCGCTTAAGGCCAAAAATTACGGTTTGAATAGTTGTGTAGCAGGAAGACCTGTAGAGCCTTGAGATTCAGATTCAATTCTTCAGTATGCTGAAATAGATTAGGTCTAATCTGTGTTCCTCTGCTGCCCTCTGGTGGCCAAAACCGGACATACACGGAGCCATAGTGAGCATTGAGGCCTGCAACAAACCCTTTGGAATGAACTTCCTCTTGACTTGCGCTCACTGGAGTCAGCAGCTACTTTCAAAAAGCACCTAAAAACCCATCTGTTTGCGAAAGCATTTGAGTCCGGCTGATGCAATACTGACACCATTTGTATCATTATTACTGAATTTTAAATATTATTATGTTTTAACACTGTGAAGCGCTTTGTGACTCTGTGTCTGTGAAAGGCGCTATACAAATAAAGTTTACTTACTTACTTACTTACCTTGAGGAGATTAGATTAATGTCTCATGAATTCAGATAAGAAGATTAAATATTCTCTTCATTCGTGCTGTAAATTGTGTTAAAGTAAACACCGGGGAAGTCTCGAGAGATGTCGTTCAGCGGAGGAGACACAAAGCCAAAGGCATATCTGCCTGCACTTGCAATCACAGGATGAATTGTTTGTTCTGAACTTCTGCCACATAAAAAATCTATCTGCTGATAGGCAGCACACAGGTGACACACAGGTGCAACGACCTGAAAATCAAATTAAAGTGCATATGACACAATTATTGCAAAAACATAGTTAACACAAAATATATTTAAGATTTGGCTAAAGTTTTTACCCAGCTTTCTTTAGTTTGACCATTTTGGTGACATTTGGACTTTCACTTCCTTATTGGACACCGACAGGAAGTGACATATATAGAGGCAAACTATTTTACTGTTGCCGTGCCGACCATGTTACGTCAATGGGAAATGAGTCAAACTGCTGTGGAAATGTATGGTATCTCTATCTTTGTCACTTCCTGTCAGTATCTTTAGTAACTCTTCTGCCCAATTTCTTCACTAAATTGTTGCTTCACTGAAATAAAATGATAATTATGACTTAAACAGATGTTATCCATCTAAATAAGTCATATTTTCAAAAGCAGTAAAACCTGTCATATGCACTTTCAAGCTTATTCTGTGGCCTGTTTGCTGTTTATTTAATGTGCTATTATGAATACCTAAAATCTATCGCAGAAAAATGTAACTAAGTGGGCCTTCCTGAATAACTTAAGTCAAAGTTTGGCTCTTCACTGAAATACTTCCAAAAACAGGGCACAATGTTCACTGAAAGCAGCAGCTCTCTGCCCGCTGGCGAGAGCCTTGACTGATGGCTGCGAACACTTGTTGTGCCGCTGGGTTGGGTTCTTTATAACTAAGCTTTGTATTCACACACATTCAGCGTTGTAAAGGCAGACATTTCATTCGAAGCACCTCATTCTCAGGGCTTCATAAGAAATTCAGAAGCGGCGGCGGCTTGAGGCGAAATGATTAAAAAGTCTCTCCTCAAATGTGTTGTTCTGCGCCGCCACTGGAAACATTACGCCTCTATTTAACTTCATATACCGTATTTCTATTATTCATCAGTGTTATGCAGTTGGAAATGAGAGTGTTAGCTCTGTTGTGTGGCGCTGCTGCTCATGTGTGAAATTGCTGCCTCTTTGACAAACACCCCGCTGCTGACCCGCTGTTTTTATGTAAATATGGACGACTATATCCACAGCCAGTGTCAATGTTTTGTGTTGTTGGCCCGAGCAGATGGAGCTGACGAGAGGCAGAGAGGAGCTCGGAAGTGTCCCATCGAGAGGTGGGTTTTTTTCTTCAGTCTTTACCAGTGCAGTGTGAAAGAAACATTACAGGGCCCTGGTGACTTAGTGGTTTGAGCATTTTCCATTTATTAACATCAATATTGTCTTGAAAAGTTTAGGATTTTTATGTGATGTACTTTTATACTATTGGTATTGAAAACCAAGTGTCAGAGGTGGTCAGTGAATATGTGTGATAGATAATAGAGATAGATAATACTTTCTACTCCCCTACATTTCTATAAAAGCACCGAAGTAAAAAGTAAACATTGGCTGTTTTACCCCATGTAAAACGCTCATGAGGAATACTTTAAAACACTTTGCAGATGCACAAGGAAGAAGGCTTGTGCTGCCGTACAGGTGGGGAATTTGGCCATTAAGTTTTTGAAGCTGCAAAGTTATTACTCTCATAATGATTTGTGCTTTTCACTTTGAACACTTCAAGTGCATTTGACAGGTTTTAATGCTTTTGAAAATATGACTTATTTAGATGGATGACTCTGTTGTAAGTAATAATTATCATTTTATTTCAGTGAAGCAGCAATTTAATGAAGAAATGTTGGGAAGAAGTTATTTTTATTACAATTTTTAAAGCAGTACTAAGCAACTTGTTTACCTTAATAAATCCTTTCCGTAGTCTCTCTGGGGGTAATACAAGTGTTGATGGGATGATTGGGGGGTCTTTCACCTCCCCCTGGTGTCTCTCTGGCCAGAAAACCACAATTGCAACTTCCCTGACCCGGGTCGGAGCCACCAATACACACTAATGGAATCACGAAGAAGAAGCTAACAGGCTAACGGGCAAAGCTAACTGCGGGCTAGCGCCACTTAAACAGTGTTTACAGCCAAGTTTAAGTGAAAAAAATTATCTCCATTGTGTCATTTGATGTACAATATCCCTCTCTCCCTTTGTCTTTTCTGTCAGTGTAGTGTTTACTCTCACGGACAATTAATGAGTAAAAAATGCAACATGCTACGACACCTGCAGTGGCGCTTATGGCCTCTAGGGGCATGAGTTACTTAGTTCTGCTTTAAGCTACTGACAGGCATAGATAGAGGTAAAGTAAAGGTAAAGATAGAGGTAAAGTTCCAGAGCAGTTTGACTCATTTCCTATTGACATAACATGGTTGGAATGGCAACCTCCATGGCCTCCATCTATGTCTCTTCCTGTCAGTGTCCAACAAGGAAGTGAAACTATGAACTTCACAAAAATGGTCAAACTAAAGAAAGCTGGGTGCATTTTTGGCAAAATCTGAATGATTATTGTGTCAAGTGTGTCACTGCAGCTTCTATATTAAACTCGTGCATGACGGCACTTCGGACCCGAAATAACACCTTTTTGAGTGACAGTGCAGGATTTTCGAGGCAGTTGTCGTGAACAGGTCTGGGCTCATTCAACACCTTAGGACATTGTTGGAACATGTAGGGGGAGGAAAATACATAATTTTAGCATTTTTAAACTGTATAGTCCCTTTAACTTTGTTTGACTGAGTGTCTGTAACAAAAGGTTTTGTCACCCGTCGCCATATTGGTCAACATAATGAAATCACAGTTCTACTAACTGCTCATTGATCCTGCCTTTCTCACTTTTTTACCGTCACAGAGAGGCAACAGGAATTACTACAACCACGGAGTACTACACAAAATACAGCAAAACTAAAGCATAAAAAAGCATAAGAAATAAAATGCTAGTGAATGATTCACAACTGTGATTAGCTTACAGGTCAAACATAATGCAAGACAAAACAAATGACTTCTGGTGACTAAAAGATCCCGAGTAAATGTTTGAAACTTTCAGCGTGTATGGAAGAGCAGCTGGACAATAAGGCTGTTTGATTTAATCATGTAATTTCAAACTTTTAGAGACAGATATTGATCAGTTTCTACATTTAGTCCATGGAAATGCTGTCTGTTATTCGCCAGTATGGCACTGCGTTCCCATGAATGTCATCCGCGACATCTTTTCACTTTTAATAAACCGATTGGACTAAGATTTGACCAGTAAAATCTTGATTTTTTTCAAGTACTTCTGCCTCTGCCAAGTATCATTTAAGTGCTGAAAAAGACGGTGCACTCCCTTTTGTTCGTCATGTCAATAAAAAGCAGTTTGTGCACTTGTGTCTTTCGAAGCTCATTTCGCCTCAGGTTGCAGCCTTATCTTTGCCGCTGTTATCGCTGTTAGCCTCTTTTGCTTTACTCTCTCTGTATCTCCCTTTCCCCATTATTTTTGCCAGTTTTGCTGTTTTTCCACAAAATGTAATTATGTGGTTTGTTATCATGCATGACATAGATAGTGAGTAATTATGCAAAAAGCAAAAAAAACAATAAATGGATTTGAATGCTTTTCGAGAGGTTGGATGCAGCAGTGATGGATAGTGTAGCTAGAAATTGGACTCAACAAGCAAGAGTACTGTTTCTTTAAAACATATAAGTTACTCATAAAGCATGACATGGAATGACAAAGTAATTGCTCTTTTGCAGCCCCCTCTCCAGAGAACCGGTCACGTTTGGGCTCCATCTCAGACTTACAGGGCGGTGGAGGTTATGGAGGCGGTGGAGGCGGTGGAGGTGGTGGAGGTGGTGGAGGGAGGCCTATGAGGGCTCTGGTGGCCCATCCCGCCAGCAGCTCCAACCCCACGCTGCTGCCTTTCAACCGGGGCGAGATGATCAGCGTCGTGGTGCAGCAGTCCAAAAACGGCTGGCTCTACGGGCGGGCGGACGCTCCTTCACGGTCAGTCACAAGGTCAACCTGTGTGTCAGAGTCGGGTTGAAGGGCGGGCCGGCTCGTGCTCGTCAAAACTATAGACCTGGATGAATGTTGTGAGGGCTGAGAGACACTGGCTCCAGATGAATGTCTATGATTGTGTTGGAAGTTCACAATTTGTGCCTGTATGTTATTCACAAATTAGGGCTTGCAGAAGATGAGAGCGTTTATTTCTTTGTTTTCAGTCAGGGGTGGTTTCCGGCCTCTTATGTGGAACCTTTGGATGATCCTCCCAATCTCCCCATGTCCAGGTAAATAAAATCAAACATTCGTCTTTACTGTGAGCGGATACACCTCTCCTCAGACCTGATTTGTAGCTTTGCTGACTGGGCCATAAATGAGATTTAAATGCTTTAAGTTCCTTCCAAATGCTTTATAACCCACTGCTATGTTTTAAGTTTTGCAACGGTTTACTTTCTCTGGTTGGTGCCATAGCAGTGTACAGTATAACCTGAAAGTTGTGCCGGGTGCCTTTGAGCGGTCTCTGCTTTATTTTCATGAAGCTACTCTTCATAAAAAGAGGTCATGACCTGAATTTCGTAAACCATCTGCATTTAGGTCACCTATTGCTGTAAGCAGCACCAATTAACAGTGTAACATCATTGTGTGTGTGTGTGCGCTGGCTCATATTTGTTATTTGTCTGTCTGCTCAGAAACTCCTCTTTGCGAAGCAGCAGTTTGTCCAGTCTGCTCAGCCAATCAGGAAGCAGCACGCCAAGCCAAGCCCCGCCCCCTCCGCCTCCACCTCCATCATCACAAATGACTAACAAGCCATTGAATCCGTCACAGCCAACCAGAGACAGCCAGCCAAAGAGTCCCTCAGAAAACAAGGTAACCTTTCAGCCCACTTGTTAAAACGGGGGAGTTTTTTAAATCACTTTACCAATGACAACATGATTGGAACATGTCATCATTTTCAGAAGGGAAGTTGTGGAAAAGTGTTGTTCTCAATGACACCGCAGCCAGCTTTCTGGTGGACGCAAGGAGGAAGCTCCAGCTGCTGATGTAGACAATAGGCAAGAGCCCTGAGTGGTGTTGACATGCAGTGCTTTATTTTACTTTGTGTGTGATGTGGTTTGTGAAAAGAATCTTAAACATTATCTATAAGTTGCGGCAACACATTTACAGCAGTTAACACATGTTTCAATTGGTGAAGTGGTGCAGTAAGACGAGTAGGTAACACACATGTCCATCACTGCATTTGGTATTTACCTTTTAAATAATCATTTGAAACCACAATCCAGCTGCTCATTTTAAAGCTAGTTAGACTCACCTTTCATCTTCAACGTGTGGCGCTCCTCTTCGCTTTGTGCAGCATAAATAGAAGTGGTCAAACTAGTGCTTCATCCTTCTCTTTCTGTGAACCCCTAAAGCCTTTTCATTCACTCTATTTCTCGCTCCATTACGAATTTTACGCGGAGAAAGCAAAGTGCTTTTCAGCAGCCCGTTAATAAGAGCTTCCCATGACTAATGCGGTGTTGTGGGAATGAAGGTAATGTTCTTTTGAGTAGTTTATATATATAGTAGTTTATATAAAGAGCACGTACATGTATAACCCTAAATCAACTTATAACCATGAAATAATGTTTTCCCTGAGTCAATTTAATTTCTTAACCGAACCATTTTGAGGCCAGGATTTGCCAGCTGTTTAAAACCTCCTTATCCAGAGCATGAGTTCGCACCCACTGCATTATCTTTGCGCCTGTGCGTGCGTAAGCTCCCTTGCTCAGCACACTGCGAGCTTACAGCTGTCTGAAAGCGGCGCCGTGACGGGGTCAAGGGCTGCACCTCCATTACAGAGCGTGTGTGTACTGTACGTTTCTCTCTCGCCTAAATTTACCTCTCATTTCCACAGGGATCGCCGTCCACGCAACCCCATCCCGAACTCTTCCCCAGGTGAGTAATACCGCTGCTCATTTCCCAAAGGCGACGGCAGTAAAGCTATGTTTGAAGTATATCAGGAATCCATTAAACCGGAGCAGGCGGATGACTCGCACCGGCCTCGCTTCCATTAGCCTCGAGAGCAGTTTCGCGCCGAAACCGTTTTAGCTATAGCCATTTGGGGACAACGGCTTATGGGCCACTTGACGTTGAGCGCTATCGTTCGGAAGAGATTGAAGCGCATTAGTCTGCCCTCCTGTTGTTGTAACCTCGCGCCTTCCACAGCACAACATTATTTTACAACGTAGGATAGTATTTCATCGCCCTCGACGTTGAATTCTGTGTTTTCTCGCTTTTTTGTTTATAGGGGCACCAACCCGTTCGCGACAGTGAAGCTGAAGCCCACGACGACCAACGACAAATCGGCTCCGCGGCTAACGCGCCATCGCTAATGCTAACGCACGTCTCCTGCCTAGCATTTGGAAAGCGCGTTGTGGGTTTAGGAAGTTTCCAGGCCTCTTTGACCTCGTAGCCCACGCCTAAACCGGGCGGACGTTCTCCAGTTTGGCTTTACCCAAATCGAAAAGCTTCTTGAAAAAAATAGCTTCAAAATAGCAATAAAAACAAGATGAAAATGAGACAAATGTGACATGAAAATGAGCAGAAAAACCAGATTGAAAACCAGAATGTAAACGCAACAAAAAAGCGATCCGTTTAGCTCAGTCTTAGCTTTCAAATGAGGCACTGGCCTACAGGCTGTAAACTTTTCGATGTGGGTAAAGCTGACCTGGAGAAAGTCTGCTCGGTTAAAGGAACAGGCCACCATTTTTACATACTGAGCGATGTTCTTGCCTGAGCTTAGACGAGTTGATACGTAACTGTCTGGTCTTTGTGCGTGTCCTCAGTCACGCAAAACGACCAAAGACGTTGTTAGCATTTGTTCTCTCCCAATTTTTTCCTGCAGCTCCATGCTCTTCCACGGGCACAAAGACCGGACAGGTACGTATAAACTCATCTAAGCTCAGGTAAGAACATATCTCAGTATGTAAAAACGGTGACCTGTTCCTTTAAGATGTAGGTTAAGAGGTTAATCATTTCTATTCTACATGGATCAGCCTTCAACAATACATAAAACATGGAAAGATAAATCAACAGTAATAGGAATAACTAGAGAGGCATGTATACTCTCCAAACCCATTGTAGGTTTGCTTGTTGTAAATAAAATGGAAGTGTTTTTGTCATTTTCATGCCATACAGCCCCATCTCCGGCTGGAAACCTTGTGAATTAACTTGGATCGAAGTTCGTAATAGATGCAGTGAAAAAGGTGGAGGATGTTGGATGCTTCCCCGAAAACCCCGAAGCTACGTCTAACTAAATCATACATCCTGCTTTTGAGATCGCTATCGGCACTTAAAGACGCACTGAAGCTGTAGAACCGTGAATATCCTTACTTTGCCTCCCAGAGCGTAAGCCATTCACCGGATCAATTCAGCTGCGTAATGAATATTTATGTGGTTGCTCTTTATCAATACACCGGAGCTAGCTTGCGCGGGAGTAGCAACTTAAAAGCAAAAGCCATGTTTTAAAATAGCAAAGTTGCTGTTCATTCAATTGGCAGAATGTACAAAAAAAACACACACGAAATATCTGCCAAATACAAAAGCTATAGGTTAAGATTATTATTGGAATGTGTGGAGAATGAACACAGACTGCAGCCAATAAGAAAGCTTGGTCACTTTGTCCCACTCATTTGGCTCTGGAAACCATTCTATTTAAAGCTACGCTGCGCAACATTTTACCTTATAAACAAACAATCTATTTCATTATGGCGACCTAGAATGTTCCACAATGTGGCTTTAAAACATCTTATTGTGAACCTGTTATACAGCTTAGTGCATGCTTAAGCAAATAAATAGCTGTAGGTTCATCTAAAATACACAAGAAATGATTTTATTTGAACGTGCAATAGACACTCTGTGCCTTCGTAAAAAGCTCTTACTCAGGTAAAAACTCGTTTAATTTTGGATTTTTTAAAAATGTGTAAATATCTTCTGTTTAATATTTGACTCGCGCATTTTTGTTCAACCTGCGAGACGGTGCAGTTAGGTACATTTTTGTAAATTGTGTAATTAATGAATAATGGAAACTACTGTTTTGTAAAGATTGAGGCAAATTTTTGATACTTGATACTGTGTTTATATAATTCATCATCCTATTGTACACTTTACTATTTGCTATATGATTATAAAAACTGCACCAATCATGGATGTTGTGTCAAAGATATATATTTTTTCGTGCTAAATCCCTGTGAGTGAGTGCCGTCAGCCTCCCCTGGTGTCAGTAACAAGCTCTTGCCTGCACTGGTGTGTGATAGGTGCTGAAGCTGACACCCGTGTGCTCTCAGGCAGGAAAATGGCCCACTAAAGACAGTCAGAATCCCCTCTCTGCCGCTTCGCTCCCTCCGCCGGGGATACTTAACCCAAATTGAACCCCTGTGTGACTCCAATAGCGCTAATGGCTCCACAGTGCCGTAGTCTCCGAACTGGTGCGCACTTATTCTGAATACAGCCTTATTCTGGATTACACGCAACTGTGTCTGCACCCAGTTGAGACGATGAGGTGATATCGTTGTCACATAGTACTTTCCGTTAAAGTGAATCTTTAAACTTTTCTTTTTCCAAGTTTTGGGGTTTTAACGTATACCATAGGGCCAGAACTCATTGGAAAAGCTGAAATCTCAGTAACACTTTCCTGGTTAAATGAAGATCAAATAAAACTGAACAAATTTGTCAAAATGAGTAATAACACCCACGCACTGTTCTGTTCTTCGTGTTTGCACCCACTTCAGCTTCTAGAGATTCAGTCTCCAGCATAAGCCCTGAACAAGGGATTTGGTTTATCGCAAAATCGTCCGTTTGAATCAAGATGTATCCAGCTGTAGCTGTGTCTTACTGGGTGATCAAATAAAATGTAAATACATGTGGATTGTTTTATTGAATTTATTGAAATTATGACTTATTTAGATGGATGACATCTGTTGTAAGTAATAATTATCATTTTATTTCAGTGAAATGAAAAATGTTGTGCAGGAAAAAAAATGTATTAGAATTTTGAAGCTGCTGACAGAAGTGACAAAGATAAAGGTAAAGTTACAGAGCAGTTTGACTCATTTCCCATTGACGTAACATGGTCGGCACGGCAACAGGTTAAAATAGTTTGCCTTCATCTATGTCACTTCCTGTTAGTGTCCAATAAGGAAGTGAAACTATAAACTTCACAAAAATAGTCATCAATACCACAAGAAAGGTCAGACAACTAAAGAAAGCTGGGTAAAAGTGTAAGTATAATTGTGTTAACTATGTTTTTTCAAAAATGTGTCTAATGTGTCATATGCACAGTCGAGGCATGAGTCTTCTTTTTGGGCCAATTGGCCTCATATAACATATAAACTTTCACCTGGAAACCAAAAATATGCCTAATCTTCGCAATAACATGTTTAATTATTTAACTAATTTAATGTTTCTCCATTGATTTATTTGGGCAATTGTAAAAAAACATATATATATTTTTATTAATAAAAAAAAAATCTCACTAAAACAGCTTGTTTCAAAAACCAACACTAACACACCAACACACAAACAACACTAACTAGTAACTAATATGTCAAGAAAATAAAAACACATTTTAACCTGGCCCAATCCATTATTCAGATTTTGTCCTAAAAAATTGGAAATTTTGGGCATTTTAAGACATAAAAGGTCTTGTTTTTATATGAAAACATAAAATGACAGCAAACTTTGTGTGTGTACAATAGGCCAGGATGAAGGAGAGTGTGTTTGAGAGTGCACATGAGGACGACGGATGGAAATTAGCCCATGCATGCATGAGACCCATGTATGTTCAATAACACGCACTGTCCCAAACAAATAAATTACATTATTTTCTCATATTTATGCCAGTAATCCGAGGCATAAGTTTCAAATTGATATCTCTAAATTAAAACAGCTTCCCTTTTCACCTGCATTGTCTCGCCTTAATCATGTCAGAGTGACTGTTTTATCTTCCTTATAAAAAGCATAGTTTGTTTCATTCATGGTGACTTCAGTAAACCACGGAAAACAATGCATGTCGTTTATATTGTTGTAGAAACACACAACTGGCAAAAACCACCAGCTCCATTTTCTGAAGTTAAGATCGTATTTGAGCTCTTAAAAAAAAACGACCAACAGATGAGTCTCGTCGAGGATTTGTTGTTTTCAATTTATTAGTTTTTTGTTCACAGCTTGACCTCTTTCTTCATTTGGTATGTTTTCTTTTACAACAGCCCATTACCAGAGCGAAGGGAGAGACGGATGGGGTCATGGATGAAGGGACAGAAGAGAAAGAGGAAGGAGAGAGAGAGAGAAAGGATAAAACAAAGAGAAAGTGAGCAGGGTGAGAAACATCATGGACACAGCTGGGATTTCTTTCTTTGACTTGCCTTTAGCATCTTGCTCTAAAATGCGTTTCAACAGAACGGCTTGTACAAAACGGATCAAATAAACCGTGATTAGGGCAGGGACTATAGTTTCTACAGTGCACTACGGCACACTTGCAATAGGGAGGAGCCAGGTGCATTGTGTGTGAGTTGGGGGTAAGGGGCGCATAGGGGGAGGGGCGACAGGGCTCAGGATATGCTTAAGATGGCCACACCGTCTTCCATGGACCTGCGGAAGTTATTCTTTCACAAGAGTGGTGAATTCTGAAAAATAAAAAGAGGAACATTGCGTGAGTGGAGGCTGGTTTCTCTTTTCTATTGAAATACTCTAAAGTTGTTGACTCAATACGGATGTGGCAAACCACTACAGCTCACACAGAAGTGTTGAAGAACGGCGGCTCACATGTATGTTAAAGGACTGTGGCCTAATAAACAACAACGGCTTACACTTATCAGCCTGTGTCACACGTTTGTCAAAGTGCTACATAAAGTCATTATTTATTGGGTCCACACTAGATGGTATAAGTTACTATTGTAGCCGCAGCTGCCCTGCGGTAGACTGAGCATTTACCACATGGCTATAATATGCTGTTTACATCCTGATCTCTTATGTCAATGCCCTCTGCTGGACACGTGCGGAATTCTCTCCCTTTTTAATTTAAGCTGCCCCCTAGTGGCTGGAGTGAGCATTCTGGTCATTTCACACGAATGGGCATGAGACTTGCCTTTTTTTTTTTTGACATACTCAGAAATTCATGCTCTACAGGGCTACGTTAAATCTCTTGTGTTTGGCACGGGGTAACACGGGGAAGTCCAGATAATCATCCAGATAAATATTCACTGAAATTGAGTATGAACTGCTCCCGTCTCTATTTAAAGACGCATTATGCAACTTTTTATACGCAAAAAAAGAGTTGACATTTGTGACGTCTTTGCTAGAGACCCAGCGGCTGTATGAGTGGTCCGTATGGCACCTTTAATTTCCATCACAGTGGTCTCTGGGACGCTCCAGGATCACTCGTTTTGTAGGGTTTTTTGGTGGAAGGGTCTGTCAGCAGTGAAAACCTTCTAAACAATTGATCCGGGAGCATTTTAGAGACCACTGTGATGGAAAGTAAAGGCACCATGTTGCCCACTCATACAGCTGCTGGGTCTCTACAAGGTCAAATACATACAAATATCACCTTTTTTGCCATATAAAAAGTTGCATAATGCACCTTTAATTCTGTATTATGTTCTGATTGACAAGCAATGGTATGCATTAATCATTATGATGCTTATTTTACACTGACTTCGACATGCAAAAATAATAGTTTGTTACATTCCAAATAATATAAATTTTTAAAAATTTCAGAATAGCACTGTGTCGGCTCTTTGTTGTCTAGAACCTTTCCATCGTAGTACAAGACGTGAAGAGGTGAAAAACCTTCTTGAATAACTGGCGAAACATCTTCAATTTCAAACAACCCTGTTCATAAGACTTTCTGTTTGACAACTTGTACTACGATACAGCAGAGAAGATGATTCTCTTTCAGTTGTGATACTTGTAATATTGGGTACAAGTTAGTTGTGTATCTCAGTCTTTGAGAACTGTTGGAGGAGCGCATGAATTGCCTCTCGTTACAAAATGGCTTAGTTAATTAAAGCAGTACTTTCCCTGCTCCGACCCGGAGAGCCAATACACACTAATAGAATCACAAAGAAGAAGCTAACATGCTAACGGGTAAAGCTAACTATGGCCTAGCGCCACTTTAGCAGTATTTACAGCCAAGTTTGTGTGACAAAACTCAACATGCTATGACCCCTGCAGTGGTGCTTGTGGCCTCTAGGGGCAGGAGTTACTTAGTTCTGCTTTAACCTGTAAGTGGACTGTGCTGCAAGAGGTCCATCCATGTTTACCTTCCACTCCTATCTTGCCGTCCCCGTCCTTGTCGGCTGCTTTTAAAAAGGCTTTGGTTTCTTTGTCTGTCAGGTCTCTGCCATCTTTGGAGAAACCCTTCAAGACAAATCTACAGGAACAAAGACAAATAAAGACACAGCTAGCATACTTCGTAAGAACTTGGTTTCATTCTATTCAGTTTGTCAATTAAACTGCCCTACTTTAGCTCCTCCTCCTCGATGAAGCCGCTGTTGTCCGCGTCCAGCACCTTGAACACCTTCTTCACGTCCTCAGCAGACTTGTACTTCAGGCCCACTATCTCGAAAAACTTCTTCACATCGAACGACTCGGCGACTGTTCCCGAAACACAGGTAAGACACCCAACATTAATGTCAATGAAAGTGGGTGTCCTCCTAAAAGTAACTTTAATCTAGTGGAAGATGAGCCCTCAAGGCAGACAGTTAATTGAAAGGAGGAGAGGCTTTCTGCACTGTGACAGACTATTCCCACATTGAGAACATGTGATTGCCAGAGGATTCAGAAACTCGAAACAGAATGGAAATAAAAAAAGAAAAGGAAAAAACTTCTCGACCTCATTTCACTGTACGCTGCCTAAATTTGTGAGAAATGTGGTTTTGATCAGTGGAAGCGTTTTAAAGGCCATGTCACTGATTTTTTTTGTTTATAAACAAAGAAAGCGAGCGTGTCAACATTTTAAATTGTTTGTTAGTTTTGGTTGAAACTCATTCTGAATTTTCAAATTCCAGCATTACTTTACAGCAGTGGTTTCAAAACAAGAACAAAAACCTATATTGTGATAGGAAAAATATTCTTATTTATTCAGCAGTCCATAACTCTTTTGGATCGATAAGTGGGCCACGATACTCTTGAGAATGGCTGCTTTAGTCTATAACCACGTTATACAACTTTCAGGGAGCAGCAAACAGCTATCATGCGAGTTCATGATTGATATAAAGGCTTTATAATTAGATCCACACAAATGTCTGCTCTAACATACTGACAAAGCAAATTAAAGTGGCTTCAAGCATGACACAATTATCAATGATAGCGATTTTTGGGTGCGGTTCATTTAGAATCTTTACTGGCCGGCAACAGAAGCAATTTGAGGGTTTGTTATTATTTGTTTAGACTCTGAAAATGATGAAATTACATACCCATACAAGGTTGTGCAAAAAACGGGGCCGCATTTGGTAAATTTCATATAAAATTAGGGTTGGCAGTTCGACCCCCCTCCCCCTTCTTGATCGGCCTACTTAGTCTGGTAGCTTGTCTAGTTTGTAAAGAGCAAAACATTTGAACTAGCTCTAAATGTTAGTCAGTACATGCACATTTTTCTTCTCTATTTTCTAGAATTTGACATAGAAACGATCCGGCAGCCTTACCTGCAAAAGCGTCTAGAGCCTTCTTGATCTCGTCGCTGCTGAGGATGCCGCTCATTGCCATCTTAGCTGCCAGAGAGGAGAGGGAAGGAGAGAGAAGAGGACATGGAGGGCAGAGTGTTACAACCAAGGTAGCAACAGGGAGCAAGTTCTCGCCTTACAGCCCCGACACCTCACGGACGAACCGGGTGAGGAGCTGCTGACTGACAGAATGAATTAACAGAGGGCTGCACAGTGCAAACTCGAGACAGACGGACACAAAATGCACCTCCAGACAGATCGGAGGCAAAGAAAAGAGTTGCATATAGAGTCCAGCGTTTGAGAACTACTGCTTTAGATTCATACAGCACCTTTAACAAAACAAAAGTGATTTACATTGTATTGTTACTGGGTGCCACTGATGGAAACCTGTCTGCTATTCTGTGCTGTATCAGACCACCACCAATCATGCAATCAGGCTTACACACTAGCACAGGCAAGTTGGGTGAAAGCAGGGGCGGCGCTACAGGGGGGCCTGGGTCGGCACTGGCCCCCTCTGGAATTCGACAGGCCACTGCACACAGATAGGCTGAAAACTCCTTTTTGTTTGTAATTAATGAGGCATCAAAACACCACATATCCCGGTCCTCAAGCGGCCACCCCATCTTACGTAGCCTCCCCCCAACCCCCCTCTGACCACCCCAGTGAAAAAGAAGTTTGGACTCCGCCACTGGGTCAAGGACCTTGCCTAAAATGCTCTGTGACAGTATTGGCATATGCACTGTTTCAGGCTGGGATTGAACTACTCGTATAATATAAGACTTTAAAGGGGCTAGACGCAAGTTAGCCATTTTATACTCACTACCGCCACCTCAGGTCATATGCGTAACTGCACCTTCTATATTAAGCTCGTGCATGACGGCACTTCGGACCCGAATGAACCCTTTTTTGAGTGACAGTGCAGGATTTTAGAGGCAGTTGTGGTGAACAGGTCTGGGCTCATTCTACACATCAGGACATTGCTGGAACATGTAGGGGGATGAACATACTTAGTTTTAAACTCCATATAGTCCCTTTAAAGTGATAGTCCGGAATTCTAAATGTATTACAATTTTACAAAATGTGCAAAAGCGGCCACCTGCTCTTGCATTTTGATGTAAAATAAGCAATGATATATACATATTATTTTTTGCAGTCCCCCTTTCCCGGATCTCAGCAACTAATCAGAGTTTAGTATCCTCCCACGTTGACCAATGAGACGAGCTTTTCCTGTGAACCAGCCTGTCAGGTCCAATCAGGAGGGAGGGGGAGGAGCTTGATCGCTTACTTTTGAAAATTCGGTTCCTGCTCTCCTCATTTTTTGCAAAGTATAAGACGGGCTTCCTGGTTGAAGAGGGGGGGGATTAGTATAGTTATATAGTTTACTTTCAAATTTCACTCTATCTCTCCTCACTCCGTACACGTACAGACTATCACTTTAATCCAACCATAAAAGGATCGCCTTCCCACGGACCCCTGAATGAACAGAGGTGGCACTTGTGAGACACGTGTCCAGGATGCGACGGAGGTGAGTGGCACAGAGATTAGAGAATTCGACAGAGCTCGCTGCGCTCTGCTTTGGTCTCATGCCCGTGAACTTGAGCGGGTAAAAGCGGCCGGTGACAGTTCATTTAGAGGTGGCGGGGACAGAAAAATCTATAGTTAAGTAAGTTAATGCAGCCGCACGCTCCCTGACAGCCGCGAGATGGTCACTTCAAGGAACTGGCTGCTGAGTTAAGACTTCGCAGGACTTACTACCGCATTATAGACTGCTCAATAGTGTGCAGTTACCAAATTTATTACAAAATACATATTCATGACACAATAAAGAGGGTATTTTATCACATTATTAGCCTACATGATGGCAATGCACAATGAGGCTTAACGCATCGGGAAGAAAAGGCTGTAGCTCTTTGTACAGAACCACATACTTCTTTCTTTCTCGCCTAATGAATGCTAGAATTACTGATTTAAGATGTGAAAACTGTTCCTTCACTTTGATTCACTTGGATCTGTTTTTCATGCCAAGTGCCTTTCTTGTAGGACTGAACAATTTCGGGAACATAATATCACATTTTTCGTGTTCCTGCCAAGTAAAAAGCAAGAGTCGCTTCTCAGTGAATGTTAAAAACACAGAAAGTCATTGTTGAAACAGGGGCATTGAAATAACATTACAATAGATCACAGGCGTTTCTAAAGATGGTTGTAGAGGTGTAAAGTACAGACGTACACATATTAAACCTAAAAATGCATTGCCTTTGTGATTCGAACTTAGCAGCAAACATTAAAGCTTAGAGAAACCGCCACAGACTTAAATGAGCCAATAAGACAATTACCCAGAATCAGCAAGGTTATACAGTTTTCTATAGAACGCTCAATGTGTAACTTCAAACCGCACGGAGACGATATATAGAGTCAGTGTTGTTGTGTGTGTGTGTGTGTGTGTTGTGCTGAGCTGGTCAGTTCTGTGGCTGTCCTTCTGACTCTTGGAAATACTGTCCCTCAGCTTCTGCTGCATCATCCTGAAGGGCAGCCCAGGGTGTATATATACGCAAAACACATGAGCACCTTCATTTGGCAGCAGCAACTCGACTTCAAAAAACGCCTTTACCTCAAAGACCTGCAAATCGAAGTCACCGTAACGGGGCTAGGCTTTGCAGCAGAAAGAATACATCTCACTAATGTAAATGACAAATATGCTTTCAGCTGTGAATGACTAATGTATCTCAGAGTTTGTGATACATAGTGAAACTAATATTAGAACAGACTCTGTGACAGTCTGACTCAGAGGCGTATTTGCTTTGTTGGTTCATCTCCCTAAAGTGTGTAGCATCTTCAGTTCAACTTACTGTCTCGCTCTTTCTCCCTTTCACAGGAGTACCCAACTTTCTACCCAACTTTCCAATCCCAAGAGCTGCTGTTCCAGAGCAGCGAGACTTTGAGGTGATTTCTACACACGGTCAATTTGAGAAATCTCCTGCTGAAACCGTACAATGGCAGTGATCATGTTTCTTATTCTTTACTGTTGAAATAATGGGCTCGTTGAACACCGCAACATCATTAACGGAGAGTGAAAAGCCTTTGAGAGCAGGGCAGTCGTCCGCATCCACACTCCACAGTCTTGTCATGCTGCAGTGATGTATGTGCAGAGGGACTGCTTATCTACTTCACTAAAACAGTCCCGCACATACAGATCAATACCGACACGTGCCGAACCTGTGTGGCTCCACTCCCAATCTTTTATCTTCACACAGCCCCTCACTCCTTCTGTGACCTTTACTGTGTATAAAGGAGTCTTCAGGGAAAAGAGACAATTTACCGTGAAATGAGGAGGAAAGCGCTGATTTGACCTGATATCCCAGTCAGAGTGCCACTATGTATTTGTTCAAGAAAGAAGCATTATGGTTTCCACAGTGGGGTCTTTGCCCGTGTAATGTGTTTATTTATTTAAGCTGTTCTCATATCTCATGGCTATAGTCATATTCGCAAACAATTGGAGGAACTTCCACTTTAGATTAAGAAACTTCTTGAAAATTGTGGCACAAATGTGATTAATGGAATAGTCCTATGATGTCATGACCATCTATCCATTCTACACCTGTTTGTTCTCCTCACAGAAGTGAAGTGGTGATTGTCGTGGCGGACAGCCAAACCACTTGATATCTGCTCGTCATTTCCATCTCTCGCTGAATCCTGATGCGCTAATCCTCTGTGAGCGGAGATAACCTTGAGGTGGACTGTATTAAGGACTGTATTAATTGCGTCTCTTGTGGCATAAGCATGCAGCACCCTTTGCCAATGTGGGCTTCCCTGGCGAGTGTCACCTTCCTCATGTTTTCAGGACGCGTGCGGGTAACCCAACCAAGACCACGAGCACAATGGAGGGTGCCAATGCGGGCCGTAGGAGGAGGAGCACGGCTCAGAATCCTACTGTAGGGAACTTGAGTCCGCTGAGCTCTTTGGCCGGCGGTGCAGGAGCACAATGTGAAGATGTGTTACAAATAAAAAAAGAGTTGAGTTTGCAGATTGTGTGTCCCTCTCGTCAGCTCTTGTTACATGTTGTTTGCGGGCTGGGATCGAAGCGCTGGAGACAACAGGGAATTGCATTACAGGGCTGTGTCTTCACATGCAAGTGGAATCATAGTCTCCATGGCAATATCTGTTCAGTATCGAGCTTGATTTGTTCTGCCTGTAATGTTTGCTAATTTTTGATGACAAAGTTACTCAAGCACCAAATAAGAACACAAAGATTGCGAGATAGGGATATTCCAAGCTCTCCATTTCGTATGCTAAGCAAGATTCTGTTCGGGTGACCAGGCGTCCTGTCTGTCCCATGTCTCCGTGAGTTTATCCAAAACCATGATTTGTCCCAGGTTTTTCACCAGTGACACGCCAGAAGCAGCGTTTCGACCAGAAACTTAAAGGGACTCGGCTAGAAAATAATATATTTTCCACCGCTGCTTGCTCCAGCAATGTCCTCATGTGTCGAATGAGCCCAAACCAATTCCCTAAAATCCTGCAATTTCACTCAAAAAGTTGGTATTTCAGGCCAAAGATACCAACATCGTCATGCACAAACTTAACATAGAGACTGCAGTTACGCACAAGACCTGAGGTGCCAGTAGTGAGTAAGAAAATGACAACTTCTGTCTAGTCCCTTTAATGAGCACGTCAAACACAACATACTGATAGAACCAATTAAATAGCTAATTCTATCATCTCAAATCAGAGTGGTCTATTTAATGGATATTAGAATTAAAACATACATTCCCATTTTTGTCCCAGTTTTTAATGTGGAAAATATGGTCACCCTAGATTTATTCTAAGGAATTTGTGATTCATCATATCTCTCTCTCACCAATCTATGAGACAAAAATAGCAAGATAATCCTCTTCACATCAAGGAAGCATTCTCTCACACATTAAGCACTTGTGGGGCATGGTATCCTGCCAAAAATGAGTATCACACTGCCAAGCTGAGGGTCAGAGGACAAATGCTTTACCAGCCAAGTGGTAAAACCGTGATTCAAACCACTGACCCTGGGATCCATGGACAAATGTCAGAAACAACTGAGCTTGCAGATTTGTTATAATCATGAATTAATAATATAATCTAATATTATAATCTTCAATGTCCATTCAACCTTCAACATACCAACATAACTTCTACTAACTGGATCATTAGTGTTTGCCTAACTGTGCTCCACCAACACACCACACTGCAGATGTACGCAAAGTCATCCTCTCCTTCCCCAAAGCCTCCCCCTCTTTACTCTTGCTCTATCTAAATTGCCAGCGATCTGCGGTGTTCATCTTCCAAAGAGAAAAAGAAACTCTGCGGGCCCATGTAGGCAATTATCTGTTCCGTGTGTATTACATTGTGTATTGATTCTGAAGCGATAGGAGCGAGCGAGCGTGGAGGAACAATGGCGCTCTCGGAGAACAAACACATGCAGCCGCACAGACGGGGCAGAATGGAGGTGATAAGAGGAGCGATCGTTTGGGACATTATCACCGCGGTCCACAGCCCAACCCTGCAGAGGCTACGGGACGGGACTCTAAAGCATCTGCCGCTCGAACAAGGCAGCTTCCAATTACGGTGACGGAGACAGAGCAAGAGTTACAGTGGGGTAGAACACTCGATGAAGTGATATGTACTTTTATAAAATGTCTTTGGATTCAGAAATGTCCTAGGAAATATGATGACCATCTTTGGGGAGGGTTCTTGAGTCATCTTCTGCACCGAAGATGACTCAGCAAAGTCCCAGGAAATACCCAGGAATATCTCAAGAGTGGCCTGGCCAAGAGCTCAACAAAAAAAAAACACATTGACCAACATCACCAGGTCTATGTTTCAAATAAAATGGACTTCAAATTCATAAAGTGACAAGTTCTCTTAAGATACCACAAAGAACTCTTAACCTTCCATTGCCTTAAGTACTGTATCTACCTTGTGGATCTCCTGGTGTGCTCTTGAGTCTCTCTTCAACCTAAAACACGCACTATTGGGTACTCTTTAGGTGGGTACTACCATAAACCAAGCTATATAGTATTAGATACGGATAAGGATCCCAGACGCTGCACCGTGGTCGATCTCCGACTACTCCTGACAGGTAACGGCAACAGGATGGATCACATTCTTATTTTCTCGATAAAATTTTTACATCCTTGTCCGTACTTCCATTTATTCAGAAAAAGCTCATCTCTGAGCTATCTCAATGGAGCAATAAAGAACAGTAACGGGGCAGGTGAAGTAGAGGAGCAGAGGAGATACAGTATAAACCATTGACAGACCGGATTTCAAAATGAAAAATGTATCCAAGCCCAAAAATGACTATCAGAAACAACAGTAACCAAGGTAAAGCTGAATCTGAATCATTTTCATCTATTCGTCACAATCCCAAGAGATGTCAAGAGTAATGCACAGTAGATCTGGAATGAACAGAGCACTTAACACGCTGGCATGTCGCTTCATCATAACACATTTACATTATCAGCTTGAAGACAATGATATTTGCATAAAATATCACCAAACTCATTATACATGTAAATTCCCTCTAATCTCCACATGACAGCAGTGTTTAAAGCCCGTACATACTTCAATGTGACGCATAAACAAAAATATTACCGTCATTAATTAACATGGACCGCTTTTCTTTGAAGCATCCTGATAAATATTCACGAATGATAAACATAATGAGTCTGCAACAGAAGTGTTTCTATACGGCATCAGCATTTTCGGTGTTGGAGCCCCGGAGTTGTGTCTAACTATTAACAAATCATGAAGAGGCAAGGGGCCCGTATTCCCAAGGGGAGCCCCAAACTGGGAAGTTTAATCTCATTCGTGGAGCATTTGAGTTACTTGTAGTTGGATTTCTTCATAGAGGAAATAATCAAAGTCAAAGTTCCATCAGGAGCTTGGATCTTGTTGGGATTTGTCGATTCTATTTTTCTTTTGCTTTTTGTGGGAGATATCCAGACATTTATCCATTTAGAGTGTTCCTCCTCAGGATTTACTTTTTGATTCGTTTTGTTTTGGTTAGCAAAAAATTAAACCAATGATGAAATAACATTGGACCCCTAACAGTATGTTGCTTTGGGCCCCAACAAACGGCCCTTTGTAGCTGCATCCGGCTGTGTGAGTAAGTCTATTTCTGGCTAATTAAAACTCGACCTTGAAAAATAGGTTCAATCTCGAAAAAGTAATTACCTTGTTGATAAAGTGGCAATCTTCATCTTATCTTTTGTGAAAAATAACATCACCTCCTAGTCGAGTTTAAAGCAGTGAATTTTGGCGGTTAGTGACGTGTCATAATTACAAATGACCACCACAGAATGAGTAATATAAACTGTCAGAATTATCAGCGCTTTCATCTAAAGCTCTCCCGGATTCAACAGCTTCTCCTCGTGTGTTATCTCGGCGCTGTGTCTTACCTGCTCTGGACGCTCACTGGGTGAAGAGCAAAAGGGGCTCAGGTGCTGCCAGTACAGGATCCTCTTCATGGCTCCTGTTTTATACTCAGACCCCCTCCCTCTGCCCGTGACTATTCTTGGGACACAAGGCTTTGTCCCGGTTCACTGGAAGGTCAGTATTCTCTCACTTTGCTCGCGCTAATCAAACTTCTCTATTAATAATCCACACTCAAGTATCCCCTCTTGCTACATTAATTTGTGGATACGGTTTAAAATTGCCGCCCGAATAATAGTGCAAGGATATGGTAGTCATTGTAATTGTGGCGAGCTGATTACACGGGGTATATTATGCTACTTTAACTTTCCTGATGCTATTATGGACTGTTTTCAGATTATAGAACTGTCACCAGGAACTACCACTGATGCTAAATACGAACAGCCTGGTGCTGGACAGAATTTGTAAACTTCCCCTCACTGCTCTGCCCCCTGTAGGTAAGTACATAAACTTTAAGTGTATAGCGGCTTACAGTGACAGTTGCCTCACAGTAGTAAAACATCAGCTTTTAAAATGCAACACTGAGTCAGTTTGGACGAGAATGCTTCACTTGAGAGGAAGTTTGATGCAGAGTCGGAGTGCAGTAGCTCTGAGAGAGTTTCACTGTCTGGGGCGATAATCAGTGTCTCTTAAAAAAAAAAAAACGGTTCAATCAGTTCTTTGATTAAGGAGCAACTTCCCTCTCTTTTGGTACAGCAGTGTTTTTTGCCTTTTTCTGCAAACTTAATTTGTATTTTTCAGCAGATTATTTTTCTCTTTTTTTTTTTACTGCAGAGAGTCGGTAGAAGTAAAAGTTCTTCTGAAACACTGAAGAGGCAACAAGAGCCCCCCACACCTGCCGCACAGTGGAGGCATCACAGAGGCGCAACAGGAAACAAAAAATGGGACAAACGAGGAGGTGATGAAAGACTGTTGTGGAGTTGAGGAAGAGGAAGCAGGAGGTGGAAGAGCTAACCTCATGCAGGGCACCACACTCTGATACAAGGACAAACCCTGGACCGTGAACTGTTTCAGAGGAGCACTTGAGGGTACTCCAGTTTCCCCAACCTCCAAAAAACAAGCCGCTCAGGTTGGCCCACAATGATGGCGCGCTCAGTCACAGCGGCCAGGCCCGCCTTAATGTACACATAGGCCCCAGGGCTTAAACAGAACTGTAGGCCCCCATCCCCCTTCAGCGCAAACCCATAGCCCTAACGCTTACCTGTAGCCCTAACCCTAAATCCCACAAAAACCCTAACCCTGCTATTCCTACATGTATCCCTCTGGGCCAGGTAGAGCGGGCCTACTCCAGGTAGGAGCGCAGCACAATGTACAGTCATGCTGCGAAAAAAATAATAAAAAATCAATAAATACCTTTTTGTGTCTTTAAATCTGATAAGCCCTTGCCTATGGTAGGCCCCTGGGCTCCAGCCCCTGCTAGCCCATTGGTTAAGGTGGCTCTGACAGCGGCTCAGGACTAACCCAACACCGGAACGTAATTTTGTTGTACAACTGTACAATGACAAATAAAGCACAAGTTTGTGAACTTCAGAAGTCTTCAACGAACAGTACAACTGAAGATCGTCAACGAATAAATGATGGGATTCAGTGAACTGTTGAATTAGAACATTCCAAAAAACAGAGGGGGTCCCAGAACGGAGCCCTGAGGCACACCACATAGCAGATTGCCTGGTGCGGCTACTACTGTATGTGGTTGGCAGACACACTAAAACCCCTATGAGACAAGTATGAAGAGAACCACAGTCACACTTGATGTTAATGATATAATGTGACTCCAGGAATGATATAAAGTTCCTAAATACTGAAAGGTCTAAAACCTGCTCTTAAAGGGATATTTCAGGATTTTTGACATAGGGCCTCATTTCCTAATTATACAGAGTGTTGCTGATTTCTGGAGATTTTTTTTTGTAATTCATGCAGTTCTTATATTTGAAGAGTTACGTGGGGCTAGGCTTGTGCAAGGCTAGCGCATTTCTACAGTAACAGCTAGCCTGCATTAAAAACAGTCTGACCCGCTCCACAGTGCACCTGAGGCAAATCACTCACCAGACTAACCATATAAACGACTATTTTCTAGCAGATCACTCCGCCGCTGCGTAGCTTATACAATCACGAAGCTGATGCTTTTCAATGCAAAATGGTTACAATTACTCTATCGACACAGACATTTATATGTTTGATATCTCCAGAAATCAGCAACACTCTGGATAACAAGTAATGAGGCCCTATGTCAAAAATCCTGAAATATCCCTTTAAACTCATCCCCACAAAGAAATTGGGATGTTCAGAAAGAGCGAGGAATGTTTGAACGTTTGAAAATGGCTACTCTTTCAAATGTATTTCTTCTCACTGTAACTGCCTATTAGATATAGCTATATTGATGCTAAATACCCCTCCCCAATACACCTAAGGGACCCGGTTGTAATCTCTTCCAGATCCCATCTCTTCCTGCACTCCTCGCACTCCCGCCAACTTTTAATTGTCACTTTTAATCAGCCGTCTTTTATCCTTTAAGCCATTTGGCATCATTAGAGACCAATCACGAGGTCCAGATTACATCTATTACCATCACCGCTGGGCTCATTCTGCTCCTAATCTTAACAAACCAATATCTCTGCCCATTCACCACAAAACACAATGAAAGCTAGAATGATGGACGGCTGCTGACAAACTTTTTCACATTGTTAAATTGAACACTAATTCATCTTTGTTAGATATCTTGCAATGCTGGTATTATTTTTCACATTATTCTCATTTTTTTCACATTTCTACCAATTCTGGCTAAGAGTAGCCTACAGCTAGAGAGAGATAGTTATAGGTGTTAAACATCTTTATAATGTTCATTAATCTGCTTTCTTGTTGTATAGTGAGTCATTTGTGAAAAGTGTTTGTTGATATAACCATGACAGCACTGTTTTTGATCCCTGAAAGTGGTGAAATGAGCTTGTATGTGTGGAAACCACTGCTGAACGACTATAGACTGTACTTAAGATCAGCTGTTTCCACCTGTGCCTGTGCAGGGGACAAACCTCTTCTCTGACCTTTTGGGTGCTCAATTTGGAGGGACCTTCCCAGGCCCGAGGCCTGATGGGACATTTTAACATACACTGTTGGGATGGATGATTTTGGGAAAGTGTCTTGCCCAAGGACACAACGATATGTCCACTGACCTGAGCTGAGCCCTGTCACTGAGCCATCTCTGTCCACTACACTGTGGCAATGATATGAAGAGCCCGTCATTCAGTTTGTTACATTTTTGCATTTCCCATTAGACACTAATTCGAACTCTGCTTATTTTCTATTAGCTCCTGTGAGAGTAGCCAAAATAAAGGATGTAGGTGTACCAGGCCAGCATTTGAAAGTTTGGCTAAATCAGGTGCCAAAACCTCTCAGTCGACAAGGACTGGCACAACAATCTGGACCAGTGCTGGCGATTGGCAGAGAGCTCTAAGTGGATGTAGAATAAATTATCTCAAAACGAGAGTACATGGAACCACTCACCCGTCAGGAGGCTGCCATTTAAGAGAAAAACTACAAATGAATAGCAACCGTCCAAACAGAAAAACACTACAGCTTTTGATCACGAAACAAAAAGGTTTGTTTATGTTTTTAAAAAAACAAAAAAGAGAGAGAGAGAGAGAGAGAGAGAGAGAGAGAGCGTGATTAAATGGGAAAGGTCTCATTTTAGTTAGCTTCATAATATGTATGACTCCAAATTTGCAGAGAAAATGCAATCACCTGTGCACAAGGGTAACGTTTTATTCCTGTGGAGAGTTAGTTGTGTCTTGCTTTGTTTTTCAGCTTGCACCTGTCTTGATGAATGGTGGTGCGTTCTAGTGTCTTTCCCACTTAAAAAATGACAACTTACAACCTCAGAGTGTTACAGGTCAATAAACTCATATTAAAACATTGTTGAAAGCTGTGACCAAAAGCAACATTCACATCACTGAAGCAGTGGTTTTGTTACAGTTTTGTCAGCTGCGCTCCTCCACTGGGGGCCGCCATTACTATCTTCAGACTTCAGCAGTTCGGAGGTCTCCGAGTTTACAACTTGTAATTACCAGTTCGAGCAGAGCATCACCATCTGAACTAATTTCTATGAAACAAACTTGGCTTGACGTTTATTTAAGTTTTCATGTGTTATTGTCTAAATCAGCTTTTATTTTAAATCTACATTAAAGTGTGGGCAGGAAGTAGTCTAGTCTTTACTCAACACTAGCCAACAGGAAGTTAGCCAAAAACATTCCATGCTACACAGAGCCTATTGTGTATTCTCGGCACACTATTTGCTTGAAATAAATAAATGAAATTCTTCGGCTATAGGCACAGCACCCGACCACACGGCAGCCTTGAAAGGTGGGTCAAAAGGACAGATTGCCATACGGGGACAGTAAACTACTCCTTCATCTCAACTTCTTCCAATAGTTTTTGTCTGTTTTTATGTCAATCGTTTTTATACTCTCCCTCTATTTCTCATTTTCCGCCGCTCTAAATCATGCTAACTGCTCCGTAGCTCGCCTTTGTCATCGTTCCATTGACTTCTCTATCTCTCCCCGACACAGCCTGGTGACAAGCACTGCAGAGGCACTGTCTCCCCCATTACTCCTGCTTTGGTCCCGCCATCCATCACCTTGTCCTGACTGCACTGCCTTGTTCCTTTCATGTCCCGGGCAGGGAGGGACCGCCCCACCACGGAGCGCCCCGGGATGCCACGGGAGGGGGTGTGAGACCGAGGACAGCGGGACAGGGGAGGGCATGATCAAAGAGGAATGAAACTCACAGTAGGAGACAGCGATTGGGGGCAGTAATGGTGGAATGATGACTCCGGAGATGCATTATGACAAACAACAATGGCTCCGTGAAAATTGGACTTCTGACTCGTCCCATGACTTCTCATTACTTGATTATCTCTATTGATTTGTGAATTGTAATTTGTTGTTCAGGACAGTTGGAACAGTCATTTTGTTCGGGCTCTTGCCACAATAACAATTATGTCTCATGCATGTTAAATTTCAAAACTGTACTTCGAACTTGGGGCAGTTTTGTTTCAGATTTTAAGAACCGTAACCTTCAAAACGGACAAAATAGGAATTCGATGACAGAAGTACGATTGTAAACGGCCGTGTTGCAGTCTTTTTTTTCATGTAGCAATTTGCCACTCTTCATGTAAGTCCGCCACAAATAGGAGCATCTTTTTGTCGGATTGAGGCTCTAATGGACGCAGAGAATATGTTCTTGTTTGTCAATTGATGAATAAAGAGCTTAATTTTATCATTCGGCTGCTCCCCTTTTTGAATGATTCACAGATGAATGCTCGCACTTCTGCTGCCCCTTTCCTTTTGCATCAACTGAATTATTATTATTATTATAACTAAAGAGTCCACTACAGTTACTTACTGCTCTTTCAAAGTTTTTGAACAAGGGAGTTTTTCTCCAAGAGATAGCTGGAGGAAAATCCCAATCAGACAACTATGACTGAGCTCTCGAGGATGCTTGAGAAAAGTGGCAAAAGCAGCATTAAAAAAAACAAGATAATAAAGCTTTTAAACCAAGCCTGTAGCTAATTTTATCCACCCATGACAGGCTTCCACCTTGGCAACAATGGGTCATATCCACTGCTTAAACCTGAGAGTGGAGATGTGATATGTTCGGCGCACAGCACTCTTTCCTCAGCTGCACTTGTGGAACTAGAGACAGAGGGACTTACAGAAATCTAACCGGTAGCCTTCCAGTCCTGTCCAAGTATCTCCATAAAGGCTTTCTCTGCTTGACCAGCCATGTTCGAAAACTGTCTTGTCTCGACTTCTATGAGCCTCATTTTCTCTTCGTCCACCAAAACAATTGAATCATGTTGAAAAGATTCTGCAAACATTTATGTGAATACAATCTGCATCCCATATTCTTTATTTGGGACAATTCATTGCATTCACTCTTGGGTGAAAGGACAGAGCATAACACACTGCCTGGTAAAACAGCACTGTTCAGTCAGTGGATGTTCACATGAGACTGAAAGATAAGTGTTGTGCGTCATGTACACCAGTGTTTTTCAACCTCTGTGCCGTGGCACACTAGTGTGCCATGAGATATTGTCTGGTGTGCCTTGGGAAATTATGCAATTTCACCTAGTTGTCTTTTTTAAAATAAATTCATTATTATCCGCAAATAATGTACAGTTTTCAAATGTCTGCGCAGAATAACCATGTAATACTCTTCCATATCAGTAAGTGGCCGCAGGTAGCTCTTTTATGATGATCGATGGCATTGTGGCTAGCGAGACTATATGGTGTTCCTATTCAAGACACTTTGATGAGAACGACTGAATATAGGCTACAGAGTTACATTTTTTTTACATGTTCTGCTGGTGGTGTGCCTCGTGATTTTTTCAATGAAAAATATTTGCCTTGGCTTAAAAAAGGTTGAAAAACACTGATGTCCATGTTTACTATAGTGCAGAGAAAAAGTGAGTACACCGTCTGGAATTTCTCACATTTCTGCCTCAATTGGTCGCTAAATATGGTCCGATCTTCATCAAAATCCCAGTAATGATTAAACAGTGTGTGCCTGAACTAATGCCACCCAAACAGTTACATTTGATCATATTTTTCTAAGCCATAACATGTAAACATTCCCAAGAGAGTGTGGAATAAGTAAGTACACCGCCTGAATCTCACTGAACTGCAGCAGTTTTGTAAACCCAAAGATTAATATTTTATATTCAGGCAGTGTACTTACTTATTCCACGCTCTCCTGTGAATGTTGTGGCCAAAAAAAAATATGATCAAATGTTAATGTTTGGGTGGAATTAGTTCAGGCAGACGCTGTTGTATCATTAATCATTAATGTGATTTTCATAAAGATCAGACCAAATTTTGTGACCAATTTAGGCAGAAATGTGAGAAATTCCAGACAGTGCACTTACTGTTTCTCTGCACTGTATGTATTGAAAAGAGAAAAATTGTCAGTGCTCTGAAAAAAAATTGTCAGTGCTCTGAAAAAGCGAGAGAAAGGTCTGGGAAACTGAGCAAATCATAGATTCTTTGACACTTAGATTCTTTTACACTGTCATGACTACAACATTAAAACCAAGAAATGTACATAGAATATCCAAGGTCACACAGCTAGTATGATTGTGCAAGTTTGGGACTGACGCGTGTATAAAGATAAAAGGACACGATCATTTTAACATAGTAAAACTATGCTTCTTGTTGCCCAGGCTTCCATTAGCAGAGAAAACGAGACTGTGATTGTTGTGCCTGCGTGCATCCGGGGGTCCGGTGCGGTGACAGGAGGAAAAATATGATGATGAAGAAGCGTTGCATTTGCGGGATATGATTTTGAGAGGAAGATGTATGAGCGCGGCACCCGGAGGCGTCCGGTCACAGAGAGGAAATCAGATCCTGCAGGTCAGTGGCCATGAGCTGTCAGGCCCCACACGCTCACTGTCTGCTTTATCTTTGTTAGCGGCGTGTCTCTGCTCCGCGTGTCGTCTGAGCAACTGTTACTTCAGAAGAGGCGTGTGCTACAACAATTCAGTCGCCTTCAGGGGCATGTCCAGACTTTTTTATATTGGGGGCAGCCAAAGGGGGGAAGCATTGAAATGAACTTTGGCAAGATGAGCAAAAATGTACTTCTCTTTCTCACTTCTGTTGTGACTTTAATAGATGAACTCGTCGTAAAGAAGTAACACATGTGTCATCCAATATTTTCCACACTGCTGCTATTGATGAACAACTTGTCATGGAGAAGTATCAAGTTAGCAGACAGTTCCGACAAACTGTATCATACGCTCATTAATTTGTCATATTACAATCACCACCAAAAAGCTTTCACGTTTTTCATATTACAAAAATACCAACCAACCACTACCACAAGGTCAAAAACACTCCCATTCATCTCTTTTAATTTGAGATAATAAAAATACTGCCCACCTCTGCTGCATTGTCAGTGGACAAACCTCATTAGCAGCTCCTTGATTAAGGCGATAAAGTTTTCCCCATATCCAACAGCAATTTAACACCCACAGATGTGTGTATTTAGAGAGTTTTGACCTTGGATTGTCCTATGAGGAGGTAGTGGACTGTAGTAGCACTAGTGAAGTAAATAGGTATGTTATCTCATCTTGAAAATAGGCAAATGTTAGTAGTTGTGTAGCTGTTAAACAGGAAAGTCCTCTATAAAGATTCAGAGGCTCTGGCCCCAGAAACGATACTGTTCTTTATGGGACAAGGATGCTTATAATAGAGGAAACGTGAGCACTCAGAGATGACCTATGTGGAGATCATACCAATTGTGGGCACTGTAGCGCAGTGGTTAGTGCACGTGCTTCACACAAAGGTTCGATTCCCCCCTGGACGGGGCCTTTCTATGTGGAGTGCATGTTCTCTCTGTGTCTGTGTAGGCTTCCTTCGGGTACTCGGGTTTCCCCTAAAACGTGCAATAGGTGAATCCTCCAGCCAGGTGATTCTGACCACCAGCCTGGCTCCACATCTGGAGATGGGTCCCCGGGCGCAGCACTGCCGCTGCCCAATAGGTCAGGGAATAAAGCTGAGATATTCATATATTCAATAACTTTGCTCAACCACAAACCCTTGTTTCTTCCCCAGGGAGGTGTTCTGGGCATGTTCCACAGCGAGGAAGCACCCGGGGGAGACCACACTGCAGTCTCTATGGGCTAGAAACAGATTAGGATCCCCTAGAGGATACACATTTCACATTTGATATGCCATTGTGCAAGATGCTTTTTAGCTATGGTCGGTGTAATCATTGGCTGGGGCAGTGAAGCGTTACAGAACTTAATGCGACTCTGTGTTGTTTTGTTCAGCCATTGATTTGGATTTCTGATTTTGCAAGTCCAGTCAAATCCCCATCGGGCAAATGTGTACAAGAAGATGCAGAATACCCCCACATGACCCCGTACAGTCAATCAAAACCTTTTACTTTTACAACCCTCGGCAGAGTCTGGATTTGTGGGCGTCCAATGTACAAATTCCGGGGTCCCTTTGTTACTACAATACTAATACATGTCAAGCCCCTTTATCAGGCTTAACAATCAGTTTTGTGGGCCCCCTAGCAAGTCTATTTGGGGCCCCATCCACCCGCATGCTTATAGTTAGACACGGCTCTGTTTACCAGCATTACAGTACACAATATATGCATAACCTGCAGGGTCATTTGCACTTCAGTCACATTTACAGTATGAAAGCCCGTACTAAAATTAGATATGGACGTGTTTGACCTTGAAACAAAGGCGGCTGTTTCCTGGTGTGTATGGCATGTACTGCAAAGTGCAATGAATTCCAACAAATCACCGGTGTCAGGTAATAAGGAGGGAGAACGTGAGCAGATTACACATGTTGAATCCCTAAGAAACCATGTGCAGTGTTTGAAGAATATTACAGCCGTGCTCTGAAACAAGAATAAGAAAACTACAAGTTCCTGAAGCGCTCTTGTGGAACTCGCTCTGAGATAACCTGACAAAAGCCAGATTTATATTACAGTGCGAATAACATTATCACTATGAAATGAGTCGGAAAGAACTGGTGTCACTTGATGCTGCTAAATCATTTCTGACAGGTCTTGTAACAAAGTCTTTAACCTGTAGATGTTTATGTGTGATTTTATGTGTTTGTAGCTTGTTTTTGTAACATTGCCCAGCCTCTTGGCCAGGGGACTCAATCAATTTTATCTTGAAGGTTAAATAATAACACAAAATCTGGGACAGCACTTACAATAACATTCAATCACTAGCCAATGAGATTTAAATTGTTCGTGTGGAGGAGGGATTCACTGAAAACAAAACACAACATAACATGATAATTAAAGACCACGATTCTCGTTCTCCCCAAAGCGTTTGCCTTACGGATTAAGCACAAACCGACTTCCTTTCTTGGATCATAAATGCCTTTAAAATAACGAGACGTTTAAGGTGTGACAACCGTCTCAGGGGCATGGCAGAATCCTTGTTGTGATTGGCAGTGTTCCTATTGGGAAAGTACATCTCAAAGACAGTACTGCCATTACAGCTTTAACTGCAGCGCAAGGCAAAGGCAAAGTCACTAGCTGCGAAAATTGGCACTGTCGCCATCCTTTGTGCGCCTGTAGGATGGCATCAGTCAAGAGAAAATGGCCGATGACACAGTATATCTACCTCAAGGTTGGTTGTCCGATCCCAGCTATGGGCACACTGCTGTTGTGAGCCTGGGAACGCATCTATCTGCTAGCGTCGTGTCGACAAAAGCCATGCTGTCCAAGCGTAATTCAAAGTAACAAAAGGCTTGTGTCTGTCAAAGAGAGCCACGCAATCATTTTTTATTGTGAGAGGTGAAACTGGACAATAACAGAACAGAACTTTTTTTGGAAGCTAACTTTCATCATTCATTTTGAGAACACAGTGTACTCCTTTTTTTCCCCCACCTTCTCACTCCGGAGCATGTCTCCAGTAATGCGTTATGTTGTCCTGTCTCCTTCACCTGCCTCTCACACTGTGTCCCCCCACACCCACATAATTACTCCCCCGTCAGATCACCACTCTCTCCCTCCCAATCAGCCCCCGACCTGCCTCGACCCGCCTCACCCGTCACCTTTGATTCCACGCGAGCTGCTCTTATTGACAGGGCACCTCCAACAAACAACTGCAGCCGTGTGAGTGATGCGCCGAGGAGGCTGTTGTCGGTCACTTGTGAACAGAAATCTCGACATGTTTTACTGTATAAGCTTTTGAAACTACTTTAGACACCTTAGCCTTGAGTAAATATCGCAAATACTTCCTCAAGAGTACTCCTACTGCTTGAAGATGCAGGTAGCTTTTTACAACCACTAGGATAGTCAAAGGTGCAGTTCTGAACAGTTCCATTTGGATACACTGGCTTTCCCTTAACTGCTCACAACAGAGGTCGGACTATTGATCATTTTTCACGTCTGCCTTCCCTCTCGAGCGCTTCTTCACCAGAGCATGACGGTCAACCGGAAGGACGACAGTGACTCCCGGACTATTACCGCACAACATTATTGTAAATCCCACCGTTACGGCCGAGAGATCCACACATGACATTGTGGACGTCCGAGTGCATCCACCAATTGCCTATAAACCATTCACACAGTACAAAGGATATTCAAACTAAACACTATGCAAACCTTGTTATTATCAAAGGTAATTCCCCCTGCTGCCAGTGGAGGGTGTGGCAAGCAAGATGCAAGATCCCACTTAAAAGCATACACATTGATTTGAATTATAAAAAGTGAAAGATGCCCCAAAGCAAGTTTGTAAGCCACAATTATGCTTGATTTAGATGAAGCAGTAATGTTATGTAAATGTATGTTTTTCCCTCTCTCTCTCACTTATTCCACATGTTTTATGATGGACATTGTTCCATGCTTCCATGAGTCAGAAGAAACTCCTTTGTGTGTGTGCAGAGCCCTTAGCGGTGGCAGCTGAAGTTTGCAGAAGTCTGTAAGGCTCAGTTTGCTCACAGAACTTTAGGCAGAGCACAAGTGAGATGAGAGGGCCTAAGGGTGAGCCATCAGCAGACACTTCACACTCCAAGAGCCCTGTTTGATCCTCCCCGGCCTTTGCACACGACCATGAAACGGGCTGAAATAGTATCTTCAGGCTTTGGAAAATACTGCTACTCATCCAGCCACTCTCCTCCGTCTTGTCCTGTTTCGACCCGTTCTGCCAAATGAATCGCACTAAATCAAAATCTCTGCGCACAAAACAAAGTGATCTATTCAAAAGCCCATTTGTCACTTTGCGTAACTTTTCAACACCACTTAGCGCGGAGCTGTTCATTCTTATTAGCATTTCATTGGATTACCATAAAAGCAAAATGAAAAATGTATCATCCTGAAACAGCTTGCAAACTGCACATTGACATTGTAGTTTGTTCCAATGAAACAAGTGTTAGCTTTTCAAAACCAGCCAGTGACTAACAATAAACAATGTTCGGCAAAATGAATCCTCCCATTTACAAAGCAAATTCATTATCAGTTTGTTACGTGCCGCTCAGTTGAAGGCTGGTGAGGTGCGAGTGCGGAATAATTCATGCAGTCGGGTCATGATGGCGAACCTCACACTCTCGTTCTCAATGCACCTGTCACAATCGCCAAGGCGAGTCACGCCGGAGAGTCTTTAAGCCACAAAATTCAAATCTGGAGCATTTCAAGGAGAGTATTTTTATTTGTGATTTGTCAGTCGATCCAATAAAAAACGTCTAAGCTATAGGGCATTATTAGGCTGTACCAGGAGTAAAGTAGGATGCTGATGAATCTCGGCAGCGCAGGAATACGCATCTGCATATTACTGCATGCAAAACCAAGATAGAAAGCCTGGGGAGATATACATTTATTCTAAATGGAGGTTACTACAAGGTCAGCATAATGAAGTAAGCAGCACCAACTCCATGGAAACCCATGTACAATGGGGTTATTGCGAAACCAAAAGACTGTCTAACTTCCTGTTGGCCAGTGTAGGGCTTCCTGTCAACCTTTTAACCAGCGCCACTTAAACAGTATTCACAGTGAAAAAAGTGAAAAAAATGGAGTGAAAAAAATTATCACCATTGTGTAATTGTATGTACAATATCCCTTTCTCCCTTTGTCTTTTCTGTCAGCGTAGTATTTACTCTCACAGACAATTAATGAGTAAAAAAACGCAACATGCTACGACACCTGCAGTGACGCTTATGGCCTCTAGGGGCCTGAGTAACTTAGCCCTGCTTTAACATGTTTAGCCTTTAGCTTCAGTGTAAAACAGCTAAAGTTATAAACACAGATGACTCCTCTGATGAAGTATTTACGTACTGAGTAAAGTTTTTTTTTTATGTCTGCCACGTTTCTATATATATTTATATCAGCAAGACCTGGCTAACTCCCCATAGGAATAAAACCAGACAGGAAACTGTTGCTACCCTAGGAAGTTAAGCAATTCGGTAGCTTATGGTTGCTATGCAGAGCAGTAAGGAGTGGGATGGAGCGGTTTGCTACCTAAACTAAACCATTCCAAAGGAAGGCCCAAACTGCTCCATATGTGGATATCTATTCAATACGTCTTAGTAACATCACTGACTTTTACTTTGATTGACAAACATCACTCGTACTAAGCTTTGTTTCCACCCTTTGCCCATCCCATAACTCTGAACAACCAGTGCCTACCCCTTCCTCTCCTCAGATGGTGCTCCTGTAGGTGTACACTTAATAAGCCTAACAGGTCGCGAAGCCAGGGGACATTATCTGGGCCCCGGATCAATGCTCACGAGATGGCACTGCATTAAGTCCAGCTAATTACAATGTCAGAGTGTTCTGTCTCACTCCGGTGCGAACTTGTGTGTGGCTAAGTGGTCACGGCTAGCACACACATGATAGCATACATTGAAGGAGGGGATGATGATTGATACAGGCGAGAGCGCGGACCATGAGTGCTTATCTGAAATGAGTTTTGAATGGTTTTACGGCTGCTCCGGAGTGAAGTACACGCAGTTAGCCTGTTAGCATAATTGCGTTTTGAGCGTTCTGTCTCGAATGATTTTCAAGGTGGTGTGAGGTGGTGAAGGCAGTAAAAAGAAGTGCTGCCTCGAACACGTTTCCTGAGTAAAATGCAAAGGATAAGTTTCCCAAAGAGGACAATAAAGTTTAATGATGACTTTCCTTACACACTGAAGCCTTGAGCCATTACAAAATCCCGTTTTTCCCATCATCCCAGAGTGACGTCATCCAATGCGCCAACAAGGTCCCATTTTCAGTCCAGGCTGGATGGGGCCTTTCTGTGTGGAGCTTACATGTTACATGTTCTTCCCGGGTCTGTTCAGGTTTCTTGCAGATCAAGAAACTTAAAAGAAAACATGCATAATAGAGTCCCCTATGGTGCCAGAACTCCCCTGAAAAGGGAACTGGAACTGAAATCATTGCGTTATCCGCCAATTACCCTTTAAACTGTCATGTAGTACCCTGGAGATGTTTGTGCAAATGTTTTAAAATGTTGTTATTCCTTGGTGATAAAGTCGATTGTACTACGGGCAGTGGTAGGAGTTGGTTTGGTCACAAAGGTAGATGCTGTTGATGATTAATTGTGAAATAGTCCAAGTAGCCATTAGATTGCATAAACATTAAATCTCTGTCAACAAATAGAAATATCTCTAGGTGCTATGGGAAGAGACAATGAGACGGTTTGAATGGGGGCATTTGTGGAAAGCGCACTGTCACAATATGACAGACCTCTCTCCTGGATTAAGAGGAAAGAGACTAAAATGCTCTAAAGGCCGGTGCTGTGATTGGGCCATTGGCTGCTCCCCCACAATCTGGTCCCTTCTGTGTGCATCATTCAGCCCAGGCACACCTGGAGAACACAAGCCACCTGCTACGGCCAAATGAGCCTGCCAGACAAAATGGAGAGGCCAAAAAAGACATGAAAGAGGAAACGAGATGCACGAGGGGCTAGGTTTTAGTGAGGATGGAATTAGGGGACATACAAAGTGCCAGAGTTGGAGAGGAGTGAGAGTTGGCGAGCTAGCCAGGAGAATGGATGGAGGTGTACGGGGTGGCATGCAGAGATAGATGAGGGTCTTAACTCACGGTGCTGGGACATTGTCTAAAGCAGAAGCAGTGCTAAATGAGAGGAATGAATTAAACAACAACAGAGCGGAATGGAGCAGAGACAGAGGCCAGAATGAAATTGAAATCTGGAAAACAAAGCCAGGAAGAAACTATGGTATGGTTATGTGTCCCAACTTCAATGTAATGAATTAAAAATACAGTAAATGGGGGTGGTTCCAAACCAACACCATGGAAAACCACTGCTTTGGACCCTCTTTAACCATATTTTAGACCCCATTTAGTCCTTTTATTTACCTGGTTTAGATTTGGTGATACTCAGATGGACATTTTTTTTCTTTGTTGGTGTGAAAAGTTTGAAGCAAAGAAAGCGTTCTGAGGGCAAGATGACAAGGACACCACAACAGTAATTTATAAGCGATTTCCAGTGCTTTGTTTGCCCTTCACTTGCTTTTTCTCAATTTCTTTCACATAGTGTTCTGTGCCAACTTATAACATCACTTCCCCCAATATTTCTGCAGCATTTAAACAGATAATGGTCTGGGGTCAAGGACACCTCCCTTCTCCCCTCCCTCCACTCCCCCCTTCCCAAACGCACTTGTCCTAAAATGCACCATTGCAACTGCTGGCACAGACCCACCCATGCAATATGCTATTAATCAGATGGTGCCAGTGGGGGACAAAAACACTCTGAGTTGAATTTTAGATGGACGCAAATGAAGATAAATGAGCATTTGCCAGGGGTTGTAGAGAGAGGCAGTGATGGTGTGGAAGAACCTGAAGGGGCAGGTTTTATTTAGTAAATTGGACCAGGTGGGCTCAGGTGGTGGACATGCAGGGTTTATAAATAGTGAAGTGCAACTTTCCAATATAGAATCAAAGTCTTATAACCATGTAAAATGCCACCACAGAATAGAAAATAAAACAAATCTCTGCCCTGGGCTGCATTAGTCTTCAGCATGTTTGTGTGAGCCTGGCTCACAGTTGGAAAAAAGGTTCCCAAGCTGTCATACGTACGTACCGGCCAACGTGGTTCTTTTAGTAACAACTGGAGAACCTTCATTCATTACGATGGAATACTCCTGTTCAATTGAGAGCTTACACACGTTCTAGATACACTGTAGGTCTGACCAATCCAATTTAGTTGAAACACATGAAAATGAAAAAATGCCAGATCACCATGTCCAGATATAGTTATAATGGGAAATACAGAGAAACAAACATTTTCTCAATGCATTTAGCTTCTGATTGTTTGCCTCAGACTATAACCAGCCCAAGTAAACTACTGCACCTACATGAAAACTATATTATCACAATATCATATCAGCAAGGCAGACTTTGATAGGGCGATGTTGTCACAGATTCAAAATGCACTTATTTGTGAGGTAAAGGCGCCACAATACTTTTTAATTACACTGTTCAAAATTCAGATTATCGATTTATTAAATAGCCTACTCAAGTATATGAACCTGACTGTTTAAGACTTTTAAATCAATATAGTATGACTGCACTTTTGCTCAACTCAAAACTCAATCAAAAGTACATTTCCTTACAAAGAATGTGAAGCCTACTACAGAACTGATCTCGCTTGTCTACAATTATATGTCGCTGTAGCAGGTGGCACATGTGTAGAATTGAAAATGCGGGAGAAGTGCCTGTGGTCCCACCTGAGTGACACAAGGAGCTATAATCAAATTAAGTAAAGTATGAAAGCCATCATAAATCTCTGACAGAAATGAACGAAGCAGTGGCTCCCAGCAGAGAACTCATTCTGCTCAAACAAAGGGCACGCTTGTCACCCTTCCTCAAGAAAACAATTAAACCCATATTAATAAGACTAAAGAATCAATTCAGGCAAATAGTACATCACAAAATACATCACAAAATCTAAATCCCTATTGATTAATCCTTGGATCACCTCTCAGAGACAGCTAACTCAAATGTCACTCCAACTTTATTAAAATGTACTATTCTGTTAAGGAAATGTACGCAGGGCTAATATTTGTTTCAGTGACTGGACTCGAGTGGTTTGTTTGAAGGATCTGACTTGGATAAATAAGAGTTCTAAAATAACATATACAATACGAAAATCTCCAACCGATATGCGTGCTGACACTGACCTTGATCGAGAAACAAACAAAGCATCGTCTTACCCTGATCCTGACACCGCACAGAGAATGCTTGCATTAAGTGTCTGTCACTCTCTGCATAATATGGCTCCTATTATGCCAAAGTGACGTTTGTTGAGCGTTCACACCGTCTATTATGTTGGTCCCTCATGAATAACCGGCCTGGAGTTGTGTTTTGTTTCATTCATGCATGTCATAGATAAGGTGGGATTCCCCATCTTTCACTGGAGCATTTCAGCACTCATATAGCTTTCACTTCAACGCCTCGCTCAGCTACTTTGTCCAAAGTCATTACCTTTGTATTCTGTTCATATTTTGTAAAAAAAAAAAAAAATTATAACAAGGGCATAGGTTTAGTTGTCAATATGCGCTCAGGGACTTGCCGATCCCCTCTCCTCCCACATTTGACTTCTCAATAAAAATAACAAATGGAAAGAGCATAACAACTATTTTCTGATTTAACGTGTTTCCGCATAAATGCAGCGTATGTAAATAAGCTCCATAAACAGACCAGTTGCAACCCGAAAATATATATTTCACTAATTAACACGAAACAAAAAGTGTTGTGATGCTGCCCGTCCACTCCCCAAGCCTAAAGTGCCCATCAGTGTGAAAGATCGCACACTGAGGAGATCTCCACATGTCCCCTACGCCCATCACATTACAGTGGGAGCAGCGGGACTTCAAAACATTCGTGCTTCATCGCATTTGGCTCGAAGTTACTGTCCACAAATGTAAATGCACAGAAAGGAACAGGTGTGAAATATTGGTGGGGACTGTCCCTGCCAGGCCAAAGTTGGTGGGGACATGCCCACACACCAGACCTTACGCACATGAATTATGAGCACAAAGGGGTCCAAAAGTATCAGTCATTTTGGACTTGATTGTGGCATGACTCAATTCAGGCTTCTCCTCAACTTCCAGCCTGTCTACTCTCTCTTTATGCTCTCTATTATATTTATTCACGGGACAGTTGTCGGGACAGCAAGCTGGGTGAAGCAGCTTCAAGCGGAGGCGGAGCTTATGACTTGTAGCCAATCAGAGCTCGTGACGAAGGAAGAGCGACAGATTCAAACATGGCGACGCACTAGTGGCCCGGATTTGGGGTTTGAAGTTGTTTTCCCTCAAAATGGATGGGAAAAAACACCCACATGTCGAAAGAGACGAGGCAAATTCTAAAAGACTCTGAAATTCATGTATAATGTTACTTTAATCGCTGACCAGGACTTCAGAACGATTAGCATGAGCTACAAGAGCACCAAGCAAGGAGGGGATGGTCTACAACTGGAGTACAACTTCTTTGTTGATGTCAGGCTGTTAATCACATAATGTTTCCCTATGCTAAAAGTCTTGATATTAGATGGTCGGTTGCTGCCCCTAGTGGACGGATTTAATTTAGGTTTTGTTTTTTGCTACGTGCAGTCAGTAGCAGCATGGGCAACCTAGGTGTGGTTCAGGTGTCAGGGTCTCTTCGGCAGTTTTTAAGCCTTGGAGTATCTTAGTCCGTAAGTCACAAAATATTCATGTTGCAATGTTTTACTTTCACAAAATGTAAATTGTTGGGATGTTTGTTGTTGTTAGCACAAGTATGGTTAGCTACTTTTTAGCTCCTGTGTA